>NW_020837945.1:13880755-14154790 GCF_003676395.1 Aethalodelphis obliquidens
GAGAGTTCTTAATCATTAGCTGGAACAATGTCCCTCGAGTCCCACATGAGCAGTCCACAGGCAGGGCAGGATTTAGGTTAGAGGATCCTGTGTTCAACAGTGTCACAAACACAAGGCTCTCTGTCCTTGCTGCCATTTAAAGAATTGGCATCCTTCTAAACTTGCTTCCTCTCTTGCTGAGGCAATTGGGGTTAATGCTACATTGTTCACTTCCTCAGGGGACACACAGAGAAAAATCTCTTCAGTTGGTTGAGATCAGATTGGACCAGGGACCCGAGCCTGACCCCAAAATTATTGCTAAGAGAATGCTGTGTGCTGCTTCTTTGGGTTGTTTCACATTCCACAGAGACTGGATTTCCATGATTGGTTTAAACCATTGTTTGAGGTTTGAGGGTGCATCAGAATCACCTGAAGGGCTTGTTCAAACAATCTGTTGGAATCCACTCCTAGAGTCTACGATTCAGTAAGACTGGGTGGGAGCCAGCTAATAATTTGTATTTCTAACCACTTTCTGGTTATGCTAACATTGCTGGCCTTGGCTCACCTTTTGAGAACAACTGGTTTAAATTCTTAGAATCCATCTCTGAAGCTTATTTCAATTCCTCAAACAAACTTTGCTGCAACAAAACAGTCAGGCTTGGAACGGACTTTAGACAGGCATAGTTTTCCCTCTGCAATCTTTTCAGATATTTTTCTTCTACCACTGATACTGAGCAGAACCCTGTGGGGTTCCTGGGCACAAAAGACTTTCTGTGTCTCCCATTTCTTTGTTACAGGAAGTAGGCTTCATTCAACCTCCATGACCTCCCCTGAGTTCCAATGGGCAGGTTCAAACAGTTGCTAATTAGGGAAGGGAGGGGATCCAGAGACAAGGGAGGAAGAGTCAAAAGAAACCATAGTGTAGCCTTGGGGCAGTGTCCTGGTTCCCCATCAAGAGATATACATAACAACATCTTTGAAACTGTTTTGCAGATACTGAAATCCCCACCAGGTGGGAGAAGTTAAGGGTATGGTGTCCACAAGCTCATAGACCCCAGACTGGTTGGAACCAGAAGGTTGATGATGCTGATTCCTACTCCACCATCAACCAGTCAGAAGAATGCCTGTGAACTGATCGTGCCCTCTTTGACTCATTGCTATAAAACTTCTCACTACACTCTCCAAGGGGGTACACACAGTTTTGAGGGCATTAGCCCGCTGTGGCCTCCTTTGCCTGGCAAGGCAATAAAGCTATTCTTTTCTACTTCACCCAACACTCTGTCTCTGAGAATAATTTGGTGTCAGGGTACAGAGGCTGGATTCAGCTTAACTATTTCCTGTTCCCCAGCAACTTTTCTGTCCTCATTCCTGAACCATGGATCCACGGCACCCTCCTCTTGGTAGTTTCTCATTGGAATACCACTTCTTGTCATTCCCTCCCCATTCCAGACCAGCCTTTTCTGATGGTGTTCAATGCTCCAAAATGGTCCTCTTTTCTTTTATTCTCGGCCACTCTCCAATGTAAAATTTTACTCCTTCCATTGCAGATTTCAGTTATTAGGTTGTTATGTGACTAACTAATATGACTATCCTTCCCATGATATAGTTACATTTTATAAGAAAATAATGTTAATTCAAATGACTCTCTAGTTTTTGACATGTATAAGGGAAAGTAGCCCATGTATAAGGGAACGTAGTCCTTCCAGATATCCTTGAACATTTCTGGGCACGCTGTTTACTCCACTTCAAATGAGGCAGAATAATGACACCTAGAATCTAGAAGGTGAAAGACTCCACTTATAGCAATATTTTAGAATCTAAAATCTAGATTTAATAACCTATTTTCTAGTCTTCTGGATTGTAAGCCTAAAACCACTGAGAGGGCAAGCCAGGGAGTCAAGACTTCTGAGACACATACTGCTAAATTGTGATCTCATAATTTACTTATTTTGGCTTTTTTCTTTTTAAGAGAGAAATTCATTTTGAGAGTAAGTAAAACACATGCTGTGCAATGTAAGTGATACTCTAAATCTTACTGATCCTCACCTTTATAGAAGTAGTTTAAGATATGATGAATTCTAACAGCCCATACGGCCTTCAGAATAAGCATTTCTATGGAATATAGTTTAGTAAACAAACTTTTATACACTTCTTATGCTTTCTAAAGTAAAATTCATATGCTTTGCTATGCTAAACCTAGTTTGAAATAATGTTGAGAACAGATGGCAGGGTGAAAATTTTGATGAATAGCATAATTCTTTTAAATGAAAATCTCACAAGCAAATTTTCTTATCTTCTAGGAAGAAACATAGTATTTATGATGAATCAGTCAATGCTGAATTTACTGAAAATTTAATGTGTAGATCTCAACACTGTATTAGGTGCTACAGAGGAAATGAAAAAGGGTAAATACACATCTTACACTCAGTTGTTCCAAACTGGAATGAATGTTAGGATTGAATGTTGTTTCCTACTATAAATGCAATTAGCTTTCTTTTTAAAATAAGCATTAAAAATTTTAAACTATCTGGATTTACTTTAGATATTCAAAAAATGTGAGATAAGAAAATAACCTTCTTGTTCTAAATTGCTTGTCAGTTAAGCCAACACCATGTTTTTGAGTAGTCCATCCTTTTTATCCTATTTGAACTGTCCCTTTGATCATTTCCTAAATTATTATGTACCTGGTATCTGTTACTGGACTCTAATATGTTTTATTGTTCTGACATTATATTTTTATGCCAGACTGTTGTCGACTAAAAAAAAATGCACAACCTAAAACTTGAGAGTTATGTTTTATTCAGTGGGCAAAACTGAGGAATTAACCCTGGGATATCATCTCAGATAACTCTGAGAGACTGCTGTGAAGGGGTAAGGTGGGAAGCCAGGATACATAGGAGGTTTTGCAGCAAAAGACCAGGTAGTCAGAACATCAGAAGATTACTGTTAATTAAAGAAAGGAATTTAGTGCTTTTCCATGTATGGAAAGATGCGAAGTCTGGACTCATTGAAGTCATTTATTTGATATGCACCTTTGCTATTTTGAGCCAGCATCCTCTGTTTTCTCATCCTGAGTCTCCTCAGGGTGCACCACTGGGAAGGCTGCAGTGGCTAACTGTTAGATGGGGACAAATCCTACTTCCATCCTGAGTTCCCTCAGAGCTCACCACAGGGGAGGCTGCAGTGTGATGGTTTGATGGCTGCAACATCCTTTGTTTACTGATACGGCAGGTGGCATTTTTAGTTCACACTGTTTTCACCACTCTTCTTATTTTGATTTAAGTTGAAATTTGATTAGGATTGTGTTACAGTTACAGATCAATTGGCAGGAAATTAATATTATTACTGACTTTTTATGATGAGGTATAAAGTGCATGGCTCTAGGCAGACCTTTATAAGTTATATAGGCTACTTATATTTCACATTAAATGTATTAATATGCTTTTATGGGTGTTTTCTAAATGCTTATTTTTGGTTTATGAGAAAACACTTGATTTTTATATTTTTACTTGTAAACAATCATTTTACGAAAGTATTATATTTCTAATAGTTTTTCAATATAGTCTCTTTGTTTTCCAGGGAAAGAATGACCTCTTCTGAATATAGCAATAATTTTTCCTCAAATATTACAAAAATGTTACAATTTCTCTTCTGTATTGTTGAAAACACTCAGCTGGATTCCAGTTTCCCCCATATTGGGCAGCAACTAATTCCTTTGCAGGATAGGTGACCCTCTGCTTTCAGATTAGTCCAATTACTGGTTAAGCTTGCCACACTGATGGAAACTGAGGGTTCGCATGGAATTTCTGTTCTGTGATTTTTCCATCAGCTCCTGTAGCTTTTCTGCTGCTGCCATTCTTTAAAGGCAAACAGATTCTAAGCAGATGGTTTGCCTTTGCTTCCATTTTCTACCTTCACCTGCAGTTGTTACTCTTTCAGAGAAAGCACCCCTTCCTGCTCTCCATGCCATCCTTAGACTATGTCATGATGAGGAATCAGGGTCAGAGGAAACAGCAAGGTATCATGTCTTCTGTACTGTTGCTGATTTTTTCCCATAGTCTTCATTTTTTCCTTTAGTGTGAAGAACTTCCTTTGTTACTTTTTATATACATGAATTTTTGGAGATTTTGTTGGACTGAAAGTATCTTTATTTCACCTTCATTTTTGCAACAGACCCTTGCTGTTTATAGAGTTATTTCAATACTTTAAGATTATTCCATTGTTTTCTGTTCTCTATTGTTTTTGATGAGAAATGAGTGATCATTCTTACTATGATTTCCTTGAATAGAATGAGGCTTTTGTCTTCTGGCTGCTTTTAAGATTTCATCTTTGTTTTTGGTATTCAGCAGTTTGACTATAATGTGCCTTTGTTTGTTTGTTTTTAAAATTCACTTTGTTGTTTGTCACATTCTTGGATCTGCATGTTGGTGACTTTCATCAGTTTTGGAACATCCTTGGCTATTAGGTCTTCAAAATTTTCTTGCATCTCATTTTCTCTCTTTTCTTCTGTAAGACCAATTACGTGAATGTTAGTTCATTCAATATTTTTGTCTCAGATCTATGATTTTTTTGTTTTTATGGGCTTTTTATTCTGTTTTGTTTTCATTCTATTTCCTCTTGTGTTTCAGTTTGGAAAATTTCTATTGATTTGTTGTTAAGTTCACCGACCCTTTCTTATGCTTTGTCCAGTTTTCTATTAAGCCCATCTAATGAAGTTCTGTTTGGTCCTTTTTTCTTTTTGCTTAAAGTCTCCATTGTTCCTTTAAATTATTTAATCTATTTAAAGTTTAATATAATTATTTAATATAACGTTTTAAAAGTTACTCCATCATCTGGGTCACCCTTGGATCTGACTCTATTGACTATTTTTTTTATTTTTTAAAATTATTAATAGGCTTTATTTTTTTTAGAACAGTTTTAGGTTCACAGAAAAATTGAGTAGAAAGTGCAGAGTTCCCATACATTCCCTGTCCTCACCCTCCACACACATACAGCCTCCCCAGCTATCAACATCCCATGGCACAGTGGTACATTTGTTACAATTAATGAACTTAAACACATTACTATCACCCAAAGTCCATAGTTTACATTAGGGTTCACTATTGGTGTTGTACATTCTATAGGTTTTGACAAATGTACAGTGACATTTTTCCACAGTTGTAGTATCACATACAGAATAATTTCACTGTCCTAAAAATCCCCAGTGCTCTGCCTATTCATCCCTCCTTGTGCCAGCCTCTGGTAACCACTGATACTTTATTCTTTTATTTGGCTTTTCTAGAATGTCATATACTTGGAATCATACAGTATGTAGCCTTTACAATTTAACTTCTTTCATTTAGTAATATGAATTTAAGTTTCATCCATGTATTTTCATGACTTGTTAGTTCATTTCTTTTTTAGCACTGAATATTATTCTGTTGCCTGGATGTACCACACTTTATTTATCCATTCACCCATTGAAAGACATCTTGGGGGCTTCCCTGGTGGCGCAGTGGTTGAGAGTCCGCCTGCCGATGCAGGGGACACAGGTTCGTGCCCCGGTCCGGGAAGATCCCACATGCCACGGAGCGGCTGGGCCTGTGAGCCATGGCTGCTGAGCCTGCATGCCTGGAGCCTGTGCTCCGTGAAAGGAGAGGCCACAACAGTGAGAGGCCTGTGTACTGCAAAAAAAAAAAAAAAGAAAAAAAAGAAAAAAAAGGAAGACATCTTGGTTGCATCTACATTTTGGAAATTTTAAACAAAGTTACTATAAAAATCTGTGTGCAGGTTTTTGTGTGGACATAAGTTTTTAGTTCATTTGAGTAAATGCCAAGAAGCACAATTGCTGGATCATTTAATAAGAGTATGTTTCGTAAGAAACCACCAAACTATCAAAGTGGCTGTATGATTTTGCATTTCCACCAACCAGCAATAAATTAGGGTTCCTGTTGCTCTACATCCTTGTCAACACTTGGTGTTGTCACTATCTTTGATTTGGGGCCTTCTACTAGGTGTTTAGTGGTATCACACTGTTGTTTTAATTCACAATTCTATAATGACATGATATTGAACATCCTTTCATACACTTATTTGCCATCTGTGTATCTTCTTTGGTGAGGTGTCTCTTCAGGTCTTTTTCCCATGTTTTTAATTGGGTAGTTCATTTTCTTTTCACTGAGTTTTAAAAGTTTTTTGTATATTTAGCATAACTGTGTTTTATCAGATGTATCTTTTGCAAATATTTTCTCCCAGTCTTTGGAATCTTTTGGGACTCTCCCACTTTTCTTATTCTCTTGACGTTGTCTTTCAGAGAACAGAAGTTTTTAATTTTAATGGAGTCCAGCTTATCAATTTTATTCTTTTCATGAATTGTGCCTATGATGTTACATCTAAAAAGTCATTGTCATAGCCAAGGTCATCAAGATTTTCTCCTATGTTATCTTCTAGGAGTCTTATAGTTTTGTGTTTATATTTAGATCAGTGATCCATTTTGAGATAATTTTTGTGAAGGGTGTCGGGTATGAGGTTTATGTTTAGGTTTTTTTTTGCACATGGATATCCAGTTGTTCCAGCACTGTTTGTTGAAGAGACTACTTTTGCTCCATTATACTGTCTTTGCTCTTTTGTCAAAGATCAGTTGACACCTGGGGTGGACCTAGAGTCTGGTTAGGGCACCAGTCCATTTCTGACTGGGAACCTGGTTTTGAGGGAGCCATCCTAGACATTGGGGCCACCGGGACCAGCCTGAAGCCAGGGGCCACGGGAGTGGGCATAGAGGTTGGGGCCACAGGGAGGGCCTGGTGCTGGAGTGAGTCAAAAGCCTCACTCCACAGTAGCTGGCCTGGTCCTTGGCCCAGACAGAAGCCTGGGTTTGTGGGTGCCCACCTGAAGTGCAGGTTTGCAGGGGCTGATTGGGAGCCTGGTGCCCCAGGAGCTGCTTGGGGCCATGGGAGCCAGCTGGCACTGGGGTATATCAGGGATTGGTCTGGGTTTGGGGGAGCCTGCAAGGAATCACCCAGGGCTGCAGGAGTTAGCCTGATGATGGGGTCAGCAGGCTCTGGGGTTTGAGGTGAAGGCTGACGTTCACTTCACTCTCCTTTTCTCTGTTCATGTTGGGCTGTCCGGTCTTGGGGGAGGTGTAATGGGGGTCATATGAATCTATCTCTCCTACCCTTCTCAATGTGTCCTTTCTTATTTCTGTGCTTCACTCGGTGCTATAATCCCTCACCTGGAATCCTTGGCTCTTGTGAAGGTATTTTCTGGCATGGGAATAGTTGTTCAATTTGATGTGTTTGGGGTGGACAAGAATTAGAAATTCTTATGCCTTCATTTTGCTGATGTTATCCCCATGGAATAGGTTTTTGAGAGAATGCTGGGAGCAGCATGAGCTGATATAGTTTCAGAGGGCTTTGTGGCAGAGGTGGGGCTTGAATTGAACCTTGAAGAACTATTAAGACTAATAAGAGTCTAAGGAAGCAGAGAAAACCTTTCAGGCTTGAGATCAGCAGAAAGAACAATTGGAAAGTAGGAAGGAAAATTAAATATTTTGCAGAAGGTTATTGATTGGAGCAGAGATTGCATTATGAGAAACAATGGCTAGGTAGAATAAAAACACTATAAACAGCTTTGAAAATTAGGCAGAGTTGTTTGGAGTTGGCACAGAAGATAACAGATGACACTCTTGATTTCTAATATTTGGAGTGATGTAAGAAATATTGTGTTTTAGGAAGAATACTATGAAAACATTATTCAGAATATATTTCTAATGGAGGTGGTGGTGAAGGTGTAGGGTGGGAGTGGGAGATGAGTGAAGAAAAACAAGCATAGCACCTATCTCCCCAAAACAGCTTTTTCCCAGTTAACTAATTAATATCAAATGGAGGTACTTTTATATATCTTCCAGGCAAGAAAACTTTGAATCATTTTTACTTCTCTAACATTTATTTTCTGAATTCATGAAATCTACATATAGTTGAAAGTGGCTCTTTTGGCATGTATATTTCTTTATACTCTTATTTTCCTTCTTTCTGGTATCCCAGACCCTTTCAAAATAGTTAGCTGGGAGGGAGGTGACAGACATGTTTAACGAAACATGAAGACTGGACATCTAAATGGAGATGTCCTCTATGAAGTTAAAAATATGAGACAGAAGCATAAATGATATTTTAGGATTGGAGGGATAATGTGAAATCATCCAGCTAGCTGCAGCTGTAGGAATAGATAAACTTACTGAAGGGGTATTTGTCCTGACAGACACATATAGAAAAGAATATGTATAAAGGGAAAACAAAGTCCTGGAAGATAAATGAGGAAAGAGTACAGAGTATGCGTAGAAATATAAGGGTTATATAGATAAGTTAGAAATGCATAGTTTGAGGAAGGTGAAAAGAAAATCATAAGAAATTAAGCAATAGATTTGAATGCTTCAGAGGGTTAGAGCAGAGTGATGATTCAAGAAGGGATATTGAATTGTAAGACAAATAAGTTATTGTTCTCCAGTAATGATGAACAGCGTAGGTTGGATTGAGCCTCCCACTAAGAACAAATAGAAACTATGAACAAAATGTTAAAAAAGTGGTTTATCTGTTTAAAATCATTAGAGAAACACCTGGGTTGACTCACTCAGAAAGGTGAGCCTGGCATTTATGGCTGTTTTTTTGGCATCTTCTAAATCTGGAAGAGATCATTGAGAAGTTGAGATACTGGGCAGAAATTTAACAAAATCTGTAGCTAGGGACAAGAAGATTAAATTCCAGGAGTTTCTGGTGGGACAGGGTAACTTTTCTTATTTTGGGTTGAGAACCCAAATGATTAAGCCTGGGGAGTTGGGGTGAATTGGAACACAGCCAGTCCTTGAAGGGACTGAAGTCACACTCTGAATTTTCTCAATTCCTAAAATTGAATTAAAAGCAATTCCATATGGAAATGAATCACATAAAAAATTTACCACTGCAAAACACAAAGTGTAGTACAGAAAGTTAAAATTAGGAAATACAGAGTGTAAACAACACTGTGAAAAAAATGATTTGGAGCCCCTGGGGCACTGAAGAGAGATAATGGGCCAGAAGCAGTGTGTGATAGGGAGCGAATCTGAGAACTTTCTAAAGTTAGCAAAACATATTGTCACAAAGTCAATCATCTTTATGGACCCCAAGCAGGAAAATAACAAACAAACCAATGTAGTCTTGTCATAATATAACATCTGAAAACCAAAAACAAAGAAAAAATAATAAAAGCATCCAGAGGACAAAAAGGTAAACTACTTTTAAGGGAACAACTATTAGAGTGACAAGCTGACTTTAGAAGAGAAACAATGAAAGCTAGAAGGTAATGAAATGTTATCTTTAAAGCGTTCATAGTAAATAACTGCTGTGGAGAATTCTATACTCAGTGAAAATACCTTCCGAAAATAGATAAACAACATTTTCAGATAAGTAAAAGCTAGGAGAATTTATCACTTGTAATCTACACCAAAGAGAGAAGGAACGTTATTCAAGCTCAAAAGTTGAGCTACAGGAAGAAATAAAGTACAACGAAAATGAGGAACAGATGAACAGGTTTAAATGAATAATGACTATGTTAAAAATAATAGTAGAGCCCCATGAGAAAATAGGACCATATCATACAAGTGGGAGGGGAATGAGTGAAGTTAAAATCTTCCAAGTTCTCTGCACTGACCTGGAAAAGAGAAAAAGTGCCAAGTACATTAGACCTTGAGAGTTGGAGGATGAGTACTGTCACCTTTAAGGAAGCTGCCAAAAGAATTGTAAGGCAGATATTACTATGAAGATAATAGTGAGAAAAATAATGGAATATAAAAATACTTTATCCAAAAATCGAAGAAAAAAATGAAGAATTAATGAGACAGATAGAAGGGGCTGAGTACGATAGTAGATATAAGCCCAAATATGTCACTTATTATAGGAACTGTAAATGAACTACTTCTCCAGTTAGAACACAAAGTTTGTCAAACGTGTTAAAAAAGTTAATTATATGTAGCTTATAAGAGATGCAGTGGTTGAGAGTCCGCCTGCCGATTCAGGGGACACGGGTTCGTGCCCTAGTCTGGGAAGATCTCACATGCCGCAGAGCGACTGGGCCCGTGAGCCATGGCCACTGAGCCTGCGTGTCCGGAGCCTGTGCTCCACAAACGGGAGAGGCCACAACAGTGAGAGGCCCACATACCGCAAAAAAAAAAAAAAAAAAAAAAAAAAGAGATGCATCAAAAGTATAAGATTAAAAGTGAAAAAAAGATGAGAGAGGGCATATCATGCAAACTCTAACAAAAAGAAATCTTGCATACATACTCGATTACATACCAGGCAATATGCATTTGTGAGCAAAAACAAGATAAAGAATAAAGATGGGGTGTTCAAAACAATAAATATTCAATTCCCCAACGTGGAAAAATTCCAAATCTTAACAGAAAATTGTAAAATGTCTCTCTCTCAAAAAAAAATATTTGAGCAAGCAGACAAGAAAACCAGTAAAGAAATATAAGATCATGAAAAACATGAATACTATCTAATTAGAGATATAGAAACTATAGCCAACAACTACAAAATATACATTATTTTTAAGCACACATGAAACATTTACATAAATTGATCATATGCAAGGCCATAAAGCAAATTTCAACAAATTTCAAAAGATTAAAATTACGTGGAAAATTTCACTGAATACAAAAAAATTAAACTATGAATCTATAACAAAAAGTTAACTGGAAAATCTTAACTTTTGGGAATGAATACACTCTAATTGACCTATGGGTCAAAGAAGATTTCATAATGGAAAATAATAGATATTTTGAGGTGAATGAAGTAAAAATACTACTTATAAAATATTGTGGGATTCAGCTAAAGCTGTGTCTAAAGGTTAATATAGATCCTTAAATACACATATTATATCAAAAGAAATTTGAAAGTCAACAGCATGAATATTTCCAAAACATGTATCTGACAAAGAGTGTGTATCTTACAATCCAATAGTTAGAAAGCAGTCTAATTTAAAAGTGTACAAAGATTTGATCAGATACTTCACAAATGAAAAGAGCCAATAAGTACATGAAAAAAAGGCATAACATCCTTGTTATCGGGGAAAGACAAAATGAAACATCAAATGAGATATTATCACACATTATTAGAATGACTGAAATTAAAACAACTGACAATACCAAGGGTTGGGGAGAATGTGGGATAATGTTGTTAGTAGGAATGCAAAACTGTTACAACTACTTTGGAAAACAATATGGCAGTATCTTATAAAGTGAAATACTCACTTAACATATGACCCAGAAATCCCACTACTAGTTATTTAACCAAGAGAAAGGGAGAACATTTGTGCACATTTTATGTCAAGAATGTACAGAGCAGTACTGTTCATAGACACTTAAAAGTGGAAACAACCCAAAGGGCCATCAAGTGGTGAATGCATAAACAAACAATAAACAAATTGTGGTATTTCTGTACTATGGAATATTATTTAGAAATAAAAAGTAGTAAAATATTAATGCATGGAACATGAATAGATCTCAAAAATATTACATTAAGTGAAAGAAGTCAACACAACTGACTACACAATCTATTATTTCATTTACTTGAAACTCTAGGAAAGGCAAGACTATAGTGATATCAAAATTAAGATATTTCATGGAGAAACTAAAAAAACAAGAGTGGCGGACTTCCCTGGTGGTGCAGTGTTAAGAATCCACCTGCCAATGCAGTGGACATGGGTTCGAGCCCTGGTCCAGGAAGATCCCACATGCTGCAGAGCAACGAAGACTGTGTGCCACAACTACTGAGCCTGTGTTCTAGAGCCTGTGAGTCACAACTACTGAGGCCACATGCCACAAATACTGAAGACCGCACACCTAGAGTCTGCTCTGCAACAAGAGACGCCACCACAATGAGAAGACTGTGCACTGCAACGAAGAGTAGCCTCCGCTTGCTACAAGTAGAGAAAGCCCGTGTGCAGCAATGAAGACCCAATGCAGCCAAAAATAAATAAACAAATAAAATTTTTGTTAAAATTAAGAGAAAAAACAACAAGAAAAAAGAGTGACAGAAGATATTTGCTTAAGTAACTGACAAAAAGCTTGTATTAAATTATATAAAGAACCATCAGAAATCAATAAAGAAAACACGACTTAATAGAAAAAAATCAAGAGTGTTGAACAGGCATTCTACGAAAGAAGATATCCAATGGCCAATAAAAATATACAAAAAAGTGCTTTTCTTTATTATTTATTAGGAAATTGCCAATTAAGCATACAGTGAGGTATAATGTATGCACCAAAGTGGCTAAAGCTACAATGACTGACAACACCAAATATTGGAGACGCCCTGGAACAAAAAAGAACTTTCGTCTACTGCTGGTGAAAGTAGACATTAGTATAATTGCTGATTATCTATTAGTGTTAATATATGTATACACCATGCTCTTGAAATTTTACTCCTAGCTATCCAACAGACGTGTGTGCATGTGTGCATTAAGAGACTATAAGAATGTTTATAGCAACTTATTTACAAAACAGAAACAGGCTCACAGACATAGAAAACAAACTTACGGTTACCAAAGGGGAAAGGGGTGGGGAGGGATAAATTAGAGTTTGGGATTAACATATACACATTATTATATATAAAATAGGTAAACAACAAGGTTCACTGTATAGCACAGGGAACTACATTCAGTATCTTGTAATAAACTATAATGGAAAAGAAAAAAAATAAGAATGCTCACAACAACAATATTTGTTATAGTTGAAATTGGAAACAACATAAACATACATCAATAGTAATATGGGTAAATAAAATGGTGGAATAGTCAGTCATACAAAGCAAACACCTGTACAACAAAAATAAATGAACTGCTGTTGCATGCAATGGCATGGGTGAATCTCATCACCAGAATGTTGAATGATGTAAGTCAGACACAATTCCATAATAAGGCAGAAACATGATTCCATTGATAAAAACCTGAAAAACAGGGAAAACTAAACTCCAGTGTTAAGCATAAGGATAAAGAGCATCTTTGGGGAGAGGGGAGACTTCGTGATTGAGAAGAAGCAGGAGGGAATGCTTCTGGGATGTTGGCAATGTTCAATTTCCGGCTCTGGAAAGTGGCACAAGTGTTTTCTTTGTGATAAATTATTGATGCTTGTTTTTGTCTCATGCATTTTTCTGTTTGTGTGCTATACTTTATAATAAAATAAGGAAAAAATGTAAAGCAGTCATGGTGATCTTCAAGAGAGCAATTTCAGCAGCGTTACTGAGACAGGTTAATATAGAGAAGCCTTGGCAAGAGGTAGAAACAACAGTTAACAAATCACTTTCACTGGTGTTTGGCAGTGGAAGCAAAGGTCAGAAAATAAAATTTTCTATTTTCATTATTCTGGTACATTTTAGCTATTAGTTGAATCTTTTTTTGTTCAAGAATCAAAAGACGTAAATCTGCCTTTTTCCTGATACTTTTCCATAAAATTCTAATGGTGTTGGTTCCTTATCTTTATTTGAATGTCTCTTCAAATTGCACTAATATTAGGTTTTGGAAGAAATAGACCTTCTCTTATAAAATGCTACTTTTGTAGTTTTGTTCATTCCATATGACTGCTGGGACTGGAAATCGAGGGAAGGCAGGGGATGTCTCAGCTGTACAAAAGAAAGATACTTGGTTGAATTTTTCCATTTTCCCTTTGAGGATTGCTGAAAAGACTTTATGCTCCTAGTGTTGCATAAGATTCTCTGTGGATGAGGAGACTTTGCCCCTATGGCCCCTGAAAGCAACTCAGCTGAACCGAATGTCTAAAACAACCCATGTGCTGATAACAAGAGAAATTGGATGAAAGAGTGCCTACTGCTGTTAGGACTCTTATCACACCATATTATGTGATCTGCTTCCATATTTAAGTCTCAAAAAATAAAATAAAATGAGAGTTAAAATTGGTAGTGCAGCAGTTTCTTACAGAAAGAGTTCTATTCTGGCTCAGAGATAAAAAAAAAAAGAAGTGGATTAAGAAAAAGAAGAGAAACTTCACAGATAACTAGCCAGAAAAGACTAAGGCCAGGAATGGGATATTATTCTGCTGCCCTGATAGAAGAATTGTTTTATTCAAAGTCCTTTTGTTTGGAAGTGACTATCATTATCATGACTTTACTTTTTGGATCATAGAGGAGAGAAATATTAAGAGATATACAAATCTAATCAATTTTCATTTCAACTATCTCTATGAGTTGTGGTCCTACCAGCCAGAATTTCATCTGACCAAACATCCAAATCAGATGATTAGATTAAGAATTATGCCAATGATCAAGAAAATTTACTACTGAATTTACTGCAAGAACATTAATGTTAAGAATTTGTTTTATTCCATTATTTTCTACTTAAAAAACACTGAAGCCATCTCAAGCAATTTGGGGTTCCCATTTCAGCAAATGGAAGTGGGAAATTCACTCTAAACTATAACTCAAAAATTCATTTAATATTTAATTCATATTCAACTTTCCAAAGTTTGATCTCAAACAAATCTATGCAACAACAAAGCACCTAGAGCTAAGTGTTCTACTTCAAACGTCAAGCATCTTGAAGGTAGGGTTAGAATTTCCTTCAAAATCACTCAGTGCAGATATAATAATGAGAATTCTTGATACACTTATCTTAAATGAATGGGTGATATATTTCTAATGACTAATTTGAGGAAATATATCTTTGATTTCCAATTTATTTTTGCACACTCTTATTTAGAACACTGATGATTTTTGTACTGCACTTCTAAGGATTGTAATTTTAGGGAATCTCATTTCTTTACTTACATCTAGCTTGTATATGTCTGCCTTAAGGCACAATCATGATTTTAACCATTCTCCAGGATGTACTGTTTTGTTAGAGAATAATCTTGTATCATCTTGTGTTATGAAAAATATTGCATTGCATTGCACATTAGAACAAAGATGGACTTACCATAGTTTCATGTGTCACTGAGATATGAGCCAATTTTGTTTACTATTAGTAGTTAAATTTCATCTGTTTATAATCATAATTATTCAGAGACTCAATTTCAACTGTTTTGAGGTTAGTTGCCTAGATACTCTTATTTTAATGAGTAGTTCTAGATTTGGGGGCCCTAAATGAAGGATTAGGCATGTTATAAATAACCAGCCTACTCAGGATTCCCTTGATTCAAACAGTAGACAAACTGGCATTAAAGGAGTCCAGTAGAGTGAATGCATTAATGGTTGTTCTCCATTCCACATCCCTCCCTGTACTCACTCCCTTTGCTTTGCTCTGGGTTGGGTGTTTGTTCTATTCCATCCTTATGCTCTGGGCTCAGCATGTGATTTGCTTTGGACGATGGCATGTTAACAAATGTGACCCCCCCAAGCAGAGGTTAAGTGCTTGCATGTTTTTGCTTGTTCTCTTGCTCCTCTGTGATCACCCTGAGAAGATGCCTGGCTGGCCTGCTGTAAGATGAGATGTATAGGGCAGAGTTGAGTTGTTCCAGACACCCCAGCTGAGGCCACCCTAGATCAGCCAACAACCACCTACTCCCAAACTTGAGAGTACACCCAGCTGAAGCCAAAACTTCTCAGCTGAACCCAACCTGAACCAACAACAAAAACTCCTAAGCAAAATAAGTGCTTATTATTACTGGGTTTGAGTGGTTTGTTACATACCATTATTGTAGATAACTGAAGGTAATATTGTTAATGTCTATATTTTTGGCTAAATTGGCAATGAAGCACTTCCAAAACTCATTCATTTTGCTTATTTGATGGTCAGAGCTGGTGAGTAGGAACCTTCAACACATTTCAAACTTGATCACTTGAAAGTACAGGAATACAAGGCAGAGAAGTTTGTTTTGCCCCTTCTCAATTGCAGCCGAGTCCTGAGTTTGGGGGACAGCGGGTGTAAAGTCAGGTGATGAAGGAATCATCACCAAAGCTATAGCTGGGTGGCAGCAGGTCCCTCTACTCTGATACAGGTTCCCTCATCAGCCCAGGGGCAGGTAGAAATTGAGAGTGGTTGTTCTTTCTTTGTGTTCCACATGCTCTATTCTTCATCAACTGGTCAGATACATCCTCACTTAATGGGAAGAGAAAACCACCAGGGAATACTTCTCACCCTAGGAAGCATTTGAAATGTGTAGATCATGTCTTTCTAGTTGCTAAATAATTATTTCATCTTGTTCAGTGAATTATGGGGAGCCTCAGATTACATACATTTTGAGATTTCTGACTTTAAGAATGATGTATAATTCCATCCTGATGTTTTTACAGTGTAATATGGAACCCAGTGCACATGTATTTCTGTAAGTAGATTCTTATTTAATAATAATATTACCTTTCTCATTTTTCTAGATTAGCACTGTAAAGCTCCATGTACTCATCTGAGTTAACGTTATCAGGGAGAAAGGAAAAGCAAAAAATAACCCTGAGAAATAGTGTTTGGTTGATTCTGCTCATAAATCATGTTATTTCACAAGATTCTGGGAAGCGTCATTGCTTCCTGCTGCAATGGGGCCATTTTGCAGCTTTAAGTTTTGAGGTGACTCACCTGAAAATTGAGCTAAAAGCAGACTGAATGAGAGAGTGCACCCACATGACGAATGTGAGATGGGAGACTCACCGAGACTGAGATTCCTAAAGGTGTTCTCTTTATCTCTCTCTCACTGCTTTTCTTTCCTCAAGGTTGACCCACTTGGAAAATTTTGGAATTTCTAGCTCATTCATTAATTTAAAAATATTTATATCCTGACCTTCAGATAATAATGGCTGTGCTAGTTTGTACAACACACCACTTCTATCTCAAATTGCCTTAGCAATAACTGAAAAACAATTAAAAAATATCAGGAAGCAGACATCACCATTGCAAATTATGGAAAGGGGCCACTAAAAAGTTGGGAACATTGAATAATTTCTTTTATATTTAATGCAGAGTTTTCCAAAATGAAGCAAGGCAAGGAGGATACAGGGCTGACTGATACTTTCAGAAGTGCTCCTCTGGTGGCTAGTCTGGAGGGTGAGCCCTGCAGCTTATGGTGAATTTTGGAGAAAGTCCAGGACATCCACTTGATGCCCGTTCAGGGATGTGGATCCATAGCAGATGAAAGCACTGTATTAGGAGACTTTAGAGTTCATGCAAGATTCACATAAAGAAGAAAACTGCATGTCAGGTGAGATTTCTTCCAGACACATTGAGTTTTCTATTTGGTGTGGTAAGCAGCAACCTGGGGAAGCAGATCTTCTATGAACTTGGTATTATGGATGAACCAAAGAGAATAAAAGACCCAAAGCTGATCTTTAGTAGAGTGGACCACCAGAAAGAGTTCCTCCTTTATTTCCTCAGCCTCTGGAACAGCCAGCTACACATGTAAGTTATAGAAAGTAACCTTGCTGTTTAAAGTCTACAAAGAACATTTTAAGAGAAATGTAAAATTCAGTGAGGGGGATCCAAAGAGCATAAGCCATCCTCATTAAATATGGATGTACCACATCAGGACAGCTCAGTGTGGTACCAAATCAAATGTCCTAAGTCCTGAAATGAAAAGGATGGCAAAGAAGTTTTATTTCTTTTTAAAAATTTATTTATTTATTTATTTTTGGCTGCATTGGGTCTTTGTTGCTGCATGTGGGATTTTCTCTAGTTGCGGCAAGCGGGGGCTACTCTTTGTTTCAGTGCACGGGCTTCTCATTGCGGTGGCTCCTCTTGTTGCAGAGCACGGGCTCTAGGCATGCGGGCTTCAGTAGTTGTGTCTCACGGGCTCTAGAGTGCAGGCTCAGTAGTTGTGGCACACGGGCTTAGTTGTCTGCAGCATGTAGGATCTTCCTGGACCAGGGCTCAAACCCCTGTCCCCTGAATTGGCAGGAGGATTCTTAACCACTGCACCACCAGGGAAGCCCAGAAGTTTTATTTCTAAAACAAGTAATTTCCATAGGAAAGAGAACAAATTTAGAATAGGCTTTTTGTGCTTTCAATAAAACTCTAGAAAATATGAAGCAGAACATGAGATAATAAAATAAGAGACAGAGGTTAAAAAGGGAGTTAGGAGACAGAGAGCATAGAAATTCAACATGAGTTGGATGAGGTAGAAAAAGAAGAAAGGGAGCTAAAATGTAATAACTCATTTAAAATCTGCATGAGAAGGACTAAAATTTGCATTACAAGGATTAAAATGGAAAAGCTTTTTCTATGATGCAAGGAATCATGATGTGGAAGACAAATTTGAGAAGCTTTTTGAGAATTCAGATGAAGAGGATAAAGGGGTGAAATTGATGAGAAAGAAGATATGGTCCATGTACTCTGGAGATGTAACAAAAGGACTGTGGTGTTTTGAATGATCTCATTTTCAGAGTCTTCTTCTGAAACATTGAATTCAAGAAGAAATGGGTCTCCGTAGTGGTTGTATCAATTTACATTCCCACCAATAGTGCGGGAGGGTTCCCTTTTCACCACACCCTTTCCAGCATTTATTGTTTCTAGATTTTTTGATAATGGCCATTCTGACCAGTGTGAATTGATACCTCATTGTAGTTTTGATTTGCATTTCTCTAATAATTAGTGATGTTGAGTATATTTTCACGTGCCTCTTGGTCATCTGTATGTCTTTGGTGAAATGTCTATTTAGGTCTTCTGTCCATTTTTTAATTGGATTGTTTGCCTAAATGTCCATCGACAGATGAATGGATAAAGATGTGGCACATATATACAATGGAATATTACTCAGCCATAAAAACAAATGAAATTGAGTTATTTGTGATGAGGTAGTTGGGCCTAGATTCTGTCATACAGAGTGAAGTAAGTCAGAAAGAGAAAAACAAATACCATATGCTAATGCATATATATGGAATCTGAAAAAAAAAAAGGTACTGATGAACCTAGTAGCAGGGCAGGAATAAAGATGTAGGCATAGAGAATGGACTTGAGGACACGGTGAGGGGGAAGGGGAAGCTGGGGTGAAGTGAGAGTAGCAGTGACATATATACACTACCAAATGTAAGATAGCTAGTGGGAAGCAGCAGCATAGCACAGGGAGATCAGCCTTGTGCTTTGTGACGACCTAGAGGGGTGGGATAGGGAGGGTGGGAGGGAGGCTCAAGAAGGAGGGGATATGGGGATATATGTATTCATAAGGCTGATTCACTTTGTTGTACAACAGAAACTAACACAGTATTGTGAAGCAATTATACTCTAATGAAGATCTATAAAATATAAAAATTAAAAAAAAAGAAAGAAAGAAAAAGAAGAAATGGGTCAAGACTTTCAGAATTTGAGGAAAAAGATATCTGTCCTTAGAATTTTTTTTAACGTATTGAGTTTTCATTTACAGGAAAATGCAGTTGAAGTACATTTTCAGATATAAATTGGCTAAAAAAGTATACCACAAATAATGTATTCATTTTAAGCCATTAGAGGTTTTTAAAAACATAAAAAAGGAAGGAAAACCCAGATTTAGAATGGGACTATTTTTATAGAAAATGACTAAGAGTAAATACTGAAAAAAATCTGATAGAATGGAACCTAATTGATTTTATATATATATATATAATATTATATTACTATATTATTATAATATTATATATATAGTGTAAAATTAATTAAATAGGTCATAAATAGTTATTGAAAGGTGATAAAAATTTAAAAATATAAAAACAAGGTCATACTAACAAAAATAGAAAGTAGGAAATGAGGGTGGGGTACAGGTAAAAATAGAAGTGTTTTTAAGTTACATGGAAGAGGATAAATGGATATGTATTTTCTGACATAATTTTATAAAAAAATTACAGTTATGTGTGAGATTTTTTTTTCATTGTGAGATATAACATTCTATACAGAATCCTGCACACAACAGTTGTGTAGGGTTTGGCGTGTAATTACAATGTGAACACCAGTGTTACTACCACTCAAGTGAAGAAAGGGCCCTATCCCAGGTCCCCAGAAACTTTCTTTGTTCATCTCTGATCATAATTTCATTCCTCCCCACTAACTTCCCCTCATCCCAACTTCTGTTGCCTTAGGATAACAATATGGTTTGCTTTTACCTGCTTTTAAATTTTACATAAATAGAATATATGAATTATTTTATGTTTTGCTTTTTTGGTTCAACAATTTGTGTCATCCATGTTGTTGATACAGCTTAGTGTGTTTGCTTTTATTACTTTATAGGATTTCATTGTCTATTCATGAAATTAACTAATGTCTTCCACTGTTAGTGAACTTTTGGGTTATTTACAGTTCTTGGCTTTTATGAGAGGTATGTCTAAATATTTTAAAAGGGGATGACATACAGAATTGAAAACAAGATGTATGGTTGAAAAAATAAAATATAATTTACTCCTCAAAATAATAGTAAAAAGAAAACAGCAAGGAAGCGTAAAACAGGAGCTCTAAAATGGGATGATAAAGGTAAATCCAAATATATGGAATAACTGCGAATATATTATCTTTTACTAAAAGGTAAATACTAGACTGGGTCAGAACAATGTCTGAGGGAGAGCGTCTTATCATGGATACTCATAAAATGAAACAATTCCGAAAGGTTAAGAGTAAAAGGGTAGGAAAATCTCCATAATCAAAAAACAAAACAACTGGAGTTACAGTTATAATATTAAACAATTAGGATTTACCATTGTTAAAATCAAAAACAAGTGGAGGTCAGCCTTGAAAATTCCCTGTGCAGACAAAACCAGTTTGGTCATACAAATGAAGCCTAATTTAGCTTACTTTGCAAGACTGACTTGACCTGGGTCATTTCTTGCTTATGCTTCTGGAAATCATAAGTGACACTTGAACTGTTTTCCAAGGTTGACATGAGGTAACCATTAACCAAATTCTTATCATTTAAGAAAATTCTAATATTATAACCAATCACTGTGAAGAATATAAGCTTACTATATAAGGTGCTTAATAACAATATACACCTGAGCCTCACTTTATGTTTTGGTTTGAGTGCTCCTGGTTTGCAAACTATTTGGTGTGTGCACAATAAAATTTTACTAATTACTACTTTGGTGATGCACTGGTTTTACTTGTTATTTCTGAACTTTTGACACTGTGAAATCGTTAAATAGGACAAAGAAGGTCCATAATATTTTTAAAAAGTGTAATAAATCTTATGTTCCAAACTGAAAAAACACCAAATTATATAAAACCACAAATTGTTAGAAATTCAGAAACAATTTATAAGTACAGTAGAAATGGAAGACTTTAATATGCTTTTCTCAGTATTTCACAGATGAAGTAGGAGATAAATAAATGTTAAAAAATGATCTGAATTATATAATAAACTAGATGATTTACTCCATATATATTGAGCTATTTTTTCTATAACAAAGGATAAAAATAAAAGATAGTATATAGGTAAAAATTAGGTAAAGAATAACAAAATATAACTTTAAAGGAGAATGGAGAAATTATGTGGATAGCAAAAATTAATGAAATTAGAAAACACAAAAATAAAATAATTGATGCCTAGGTAAAAAAGGGAATGGCAGATATTGAGAAAATAAAAATTATAGCAAATATTATTTATAACTCTATCTTAAATAATTTTAAAATCTCAAAAAAATGAATAGGAGAGAATATAAATTATAAAAAGTTATTCAAGAAGAAAAAAATTGAGCATATGAACAAATAATTGAGCTAAATATTGAAAATGTTTGTCAAAAATTACTTTCTGAAACTGCTTTGGGCTCAGAATACTAAGCTAATAAATTCTCTCCCTTTGTTAAGGACATGTAAGAACACAGATCCGTGTTGTGATCTATGAATTGTGTTATGGCATACAAAGAGCTGACACTATTTTGCCAACTAGTTGTACCAAAATTTGATTATGAAAGTATAAAAAAATTTGATTATGAAAGTACAAAATAGAAAGCCAAAAAACTAATCTCATTTATAAATATAATCTCAACACTCTAAATAAATTTATAGGAAGTTATATTCCAGAAAAATTATAGAATTACATGTTTAAAATAAATTTATTACAAAACTAGTAGAAAATATGGATGAACCTTTTGGAGTGTGAAAGGTCTGTTTAAACATAATTACAAAGGAAGAAACTATAAAAAATAGTTCATAAATGTTTATCAGCAATGCAATGATCCTAATGAAATACAAGAGCCAAAGAGGGAAAAAAATTGCAAAGCTCTGTCTAAGTGCTTGTATGCTTAATACATAAAGGGCTGATATAAATAAAAAAATGAATGCCTTGATATAAAATTGGGCAGAGATGAAAGCAGACAATTCACCAAAAAGTTAATGAACATTACCAATAAACACAAACAAACAAACTTAGGTTCTTCAGTAATCAAAGCATCAGAAATTCAAACAACGGCTTACTATCAAGCTATGATCACTTCATTTTGACCTTGTGGAAGTCCAAAGATATTTAGAAGATCTTGATGTATTCCTAGAGCTTATATTCTCATGCCACCGCTGACTCTGGGTCCCCAGGAATTGTTTGGGGAATTATTCAATGCGTGCTAATTTTGTCAGCCTTGAGTAGACCAAATGTAAAAGTCAGGCCCTTTCCAACACACACACACACACACACACACACACACACACACACACACCTCTCCACCCTCCCACCACACACGGTAAGAAGCATTGATGGATATCAGGGGGAGGAAGTGAGTAGAGGTCTTTATAAAGCAAGAGTTTGGACAATTTCAAATTGGAAAGCAGATACTCCCTGAAATTTCCTTCACGTCCCCATCTTTGGAGGAATTTTTGTGGTCTTGTTCAGTGAGATGCCTCAGCCTTGCCATACTGGATTGGCCCATTTCTTTCTCTCCCACCCGGGTTCTCCGTGGTTTTCCTCTCCTTTTTCTCTTCCCCTCTCCAGCAATTCCTCTAGTGTAGGTGGCAGAGAAGTTTAGCAGTCTGTTGCCTTGGCTTCTGCTGACAAGTGTGCTCTGAAAGTCTCAACTTCTATCCCCAAGAGCCTATCAAAGCAGTTCCCCAAACAGGACAGTTCTTTATGAAGAACTGGCTGCTGGCTGTTAGGATAATAACGGTTCTGCCACTCTAGTAAGAACAAACATGGGTCTTTAGCAAAAAGTTTGTGTTGGCTGTAGGCTGCTTTGGATTATTCCCTAATGGTCTCTACCAATATTTCCTAGGGACATTTGTTTATCCTCCAGTGTCATTAGAATGACTGTGGACAAGTTTGAAAATCCCCAAGGATTATTTTTTTACCACTTAAGGAATCCTCCTTCAGAACTTTAGGTTCTAAAGTTTAGAAGGACTATCTTTACCCCCGTCACCGTGGTGACTAGTGATGACCCAGTGAGCTGTTCTTGGCCATAGCTATGAAGATTATCAATGCATCAATGCACTAGATATAATGCACTTTAATTATAGCCAGCATGGAATTTGAGGATTTGTGTTAGAATCTTGAATCTTATTCCTGATCTAAAATGTGGAACTGTAACTGTTACATATACCAAGTCATTTGGACTCTATATTTCATTAATTGCATGCTATATACATACAGGTAAAAAGTTATGTGTGATTAAGAATTTACTATTATTTTAAGTAAATTGAAATTTTTATTTGGGAAAAACCAGACCCCTACAAAGCCTTCACTTAAATAACAGAGAAAGGGGAATAGAGAACAATTATTTAGTGAGCATCAAAATGTTGCCTCACCAGACTATATGGTATGTCCTATTATCATTTCCACTTACAGGCAAGGAAAGAGACTTCAGGAGGTTAATGCTCAATGTCACACAGCTAGTTGAGCCTAGTTTTTCTATGTAATCTTCACAGAAAACTGAGATAATACATGTTTTTTGCTTGCTGAATCTAAATTGTGCAAATTACCTGGATAATTGGGTTTTCTATAATGGAAATCCGGCAAGACTCTCGATAAACTGGAATTTTTAGCATTTTTCCAGGAGAAGCTCCTTGGTCTTCTTGAGTGTACTGGCTACCCTTCCTTGATTTGAAAGTTTTTTTTTTTAATCATTTCAGTGGTTGTTAAAAAAAAATTTTTTGTCACTCTTTACTTGTTGCTAACTTCTATTCCCAGTATGTCAGTTATAACTAAGACATTGACATTCACCACTGGATCAGTGCAGTTACGGCACTCTCTTAATTGGAAGAGGGTGAATGTTAATCATTTGAATTATTATTATGATATTTTCAGGCCAAGAGTGCCAGGGAGGCTTTTTAATATGGAAATCCACCAAATGATAATAGGAAAAAATTTACTCCTTCCCAGTGTAGTTATAATTTAAAGGCGAAAATAAGTACAATGCAGCTAAATGGAATTATTAGTTGGTCAAACATTGTGACCTTACAAGCTATGAATAATGTCTTTCCTCAGAGTCTCCTCCTAAGATGTTTGCAGGAAATTTAAAGTACAACATAGATACCTCACCATCACTTTGTACAATTTGGAATTTAGTTTTTCAGTTTTAGTATTCTCTGGTATAAGAACAAACTTAATAGGATTAACTCTTAATTTATTTACCCCGAAGACATGAAAATCATTGCTCCAACTTTAGGAAGTATAAACTCAATATCAAATTTGGGTAGGTGGCTGAAAACTAGGAAGATTTTTTATCTATAATTCTCTTAAGCCAGATTCCGGCGGGTAATTTGAAAGTGGCAAACTCCCTTATTACTAAATCCCAGAGCCAAGAATTTCCTTTACGTCTCTCTTTTTTGCTTCTCCTTGCACTTATCTGTGAATGAAATTTCCAATTCCTGGAAAAAAACACTTGAGTCAGCAATTGTCCACCTCAGTTTTGAAAATTCTCTGGAACTCCTACTTTTGGAAGCTTAGGATAGTCATCTCTCCTTACTTTAAGATAATTGGGGTGAAAACTGTAACACTCAATGACAGTTTGCTTTCTTGTAGAGCCTTTTGTGTATGAATCACAAAGCATTTTGCAAACTATAACTTCGTTCTTGCAGTTCCCTGGGGAGGCAGATCCCATTAACACTGTTTTACAGATGCTTATGAAACAGGAGCAGGGAGTTTCAATGAGTAGCCTCTGTTCAGGCAATGAGTCAGTGGGAAAGACTGGTAGAACTTTTGACATGCACCTTGAATGTGATGCCTTAAGAAGGGTGAGGAATTAATAAATGAGCAAGATAAATGGAATCCATTTGAAAAACTGTTTTGCAATGAGCAATCATTGTTCTAATGAATTATTTAAAGTATGTCTTAGCTTAAATGAATCTGAAATTGCACTATATTTTTTTCCTGGCAGCTCACCGTGGCATAAAACTTTTTGGGTCTATTGGTTTTTGAATTTAACGTTTATGTGTGTATATAAATGGGAGGCTGTGGGACAACTACTAGGGTAATTTTTGGTGGCCCCTAATAGGTGATGTCAATAACTAAAGAGGAAGATATTTAAAATATGCAACAGTAGAAAATACAATGGGAGAAGCAAAAAATAATTTCAATTGATTTAGTGTAATATTTAGGTATGTAACAGTGAACAATTAGAAAACTGGAAGCCACTTTGCCTAGAGGTCATTTAGTTAGTCCAACCTCTGCTACACTTACAGCATTCCATTTAAGAGAGAATTCTATTTGCTAAAAGTAACTGAGGAGGCAGGACTTCATTAGATAATGTTAGAAATGGCCTGTAATTGAAATGTGTACGTCTATTTGCTGCTGGTGAAATGATTTAGTCATTGAGGGGGGCAGAACAGCTATCCAGGTTGGGCCTGGAGGCTGCACTTTGATTGGAGTTGCCAGAGGACCAGGGTCTCAGCTTTGCCTGCTGAGCCTTTTGGTTTTATTAGTTTACCTGGGGTTAGCAGGCTCTGGAGGACTGAGTCAAGTTAGCCAAACTTGAAAGAGACTGATGTATAAATGAAAGTGAAAATTTAATTCACTTTGAAATCAGATTAGTTTATTTGTGCTGGATATTTAGTGCGTTGTATTTCTAGTAGGCGAGGCCAATTGGGAAACCAAATTAATATCAGAATTCTACTTGAAGAGTCTAGTTCGAGGGTTGGATGATCTGAATGACATATTCATTATGTCTGAAAAAGATGCATTTGCCCAGTGGACAATGAGAACATCTGCTTGGCTGATTGGATGCCCTGTAGGCCTCTACTCTTCTGCAAAGATTATATTACCCTTGACATGTTTCCATTAGTTGGACTGCAGGTTCTCTAATGATAATTATTTGCCTGGGTATTGAGATGTAGAAGACAATTTAGTCTGAAAAAAATCCATTTAGAAGGCATCTTTTCAAAAGTTGATTATTCCTGAAGCTGTGCACACATTTCATTCATTTTATCTCTTTCATTTTAGATTGATTCTTAATGATTTCTATTACTATGCCCATCTTCTGATTTATAGCCCCAGAATCTGGATGGCACTAAATTGGGACTACTGTTATACTTAAATTACATATAACATAATTTCATCTCTCAAATTGCATCATTGCATATTAATCATTCCTTTTAGCTCTTCCTAGTTATTTTTTAGTTTTATTATTTTATGCGCATTTTCTTTCTTTTTTTTTTTTTTTTCAGTAAGAGGGCCTCTCACTGCTGTGGCCTCTCCCGTTGCGGAGCACAGGCTCCGACGCGCAGGCTCAGCGGCCATGGCTCACAGGCCCAGCCGCTCCACGGCATGTGGGATCTTCCCGGACCGGGGCATGAACCCATGTCCCCTGCATTGGCAGGCAGACTCTCAACCACTGCGCCACCAGGGAAGCCCTTCTTTTTTTTTTTTGCAACACCTTAGCTATTTTTGTACCTCTCCTAGAATAATATCTAAATCTGAAAGCTTCAGAACCAAAAGTCATTTTTTACTGTGGAGCTTACAGTAGATTTCTGGGCCAATAAAGAGAAGTTGGTGGCTGTACTGGTATCAAGAGGGGAAAAAGATACTAAAACTAAGGGAGGAAATGAAAGATGAAATTGGGTATCCGGCCCAGTTGATTTTATTCCTGTAGGATCATTTGGTCAACCTTTAGTTCTTTTGTTACTTAGCAAAAGCAATTTCTGTCTTTTGGGTCACCTCATAGTTCAATATCAAAGATAACCATGGTCAGAAAAGCAAGGACAGAGCATTGTTCTAGGATTCCTGTAAGAAGACTGGCCCTTTACCTTGAACTGTGACCTTCCTGACCTGTGGCTAGGTTGCATGCAGGGAGAGACACATCGTCTTAAAACACAAACAATGTTTGTGTTCCATTTCACCCTCACCCTAAGTAAAGAGACATCCCGAGGAAGCCGACTCTTAGACTCTAAAGCTGAAGCAGAAAGTGGAAGGCAGTCTAGCAGTTGGGAACAATTCACTCTTCTCAGCCCTACTACTCGTATTGGATATTCTTCGAATTTTAATTGCACCTTCATGATTTCCAAACCACAACAAATCACAGAACAATTCCATCTGAAATATAAGACTGCATAGTCTTCAAAGGGTGGGTTGAGACAGAGTTCTCATGGTTTCCAGTGATACCTGAGGCTCCCATATGTCTTACTACTTCATCTGTTATAGAACACACTGATTGTCCGTAGAGTCTGGAGTTTCATAGTGTTTAATGAGAAATAAAACCAGAGGAAAAGATTACTATTGAATGGCTGAAGCTACTTGAACGTACGGAGAATTGTCTTTAGCCAGATGCATTGTCTCTGCGCATAGGCCTGCAGGTTAGTGGCTGGTACTCTGAGTCAAAAACTTGTCAAATTGGAGAGTTAGAGGGAGCTGTTGAGGTCATCTCATTGGTATCAATTCGAGTCACCTTCACAGGGAAACTCACAGGAGATAATGAACTGTCTGTCTACTTTGAACATACCTAATAATATAGAATGTGAAATTCAGATTTTTCTCTGAGGGTACCCTAAATCCATGTCAGGGATTTCCGGTTCAGTTCTGGCATCCTGGCAATTCAGGGAATAAGGTAATTTTAGTTTCATGGCCAAAATGATATTTTCAGTCCCACACTCTCATCTAGAATTTTGCCACTCCCCCACCAAGAAGTGATGTCTACTTCCCATTCCCTCAGACGTGGGCCTTTGTGATGCTCTGAGACAGAATGTGGCCAAAGTGATGTTACATGACTTTGGAGCCTAGGTCAGTAAAAATGATAAAGCTTCTGCCTAGCTCTTGCTTTGAGGATTCTCACTCTTGGAGCCAGCCTCTTTGTTGGAGAACTCCTGGCCACACGAGGAGGCCATGAATAGGTATCCCAGCTGATGGCAATCATTGACTGACAGACACAAGAACAAATGATACTTCAGATAACTACAGCCTCCCAACTCCCGACCCCCACATCCCTCTATGCAGCCTGCAACAGAGACAAACCAGCCTTGTTGTGCTTTGTCCAAATTCCTGAGCCACAGAATCCGTGGGCATAATAAATGGTTGTTTCGTCCACTAAGTTTTGGGGTAATTTGTTACACAGTAATTGATAAGCAGAAGAAGAAGTAGGGCTTTTGGATTATATATGTATGTGTGAGATGGGTGTTTTTAAGTGGTAACATGCTCAGAATTAAAATAAGTTAAACTTTTAAAAATATTTATTAAACCATTTAAAATGTTTATTATTTAGATATCTATTAAACTATCTTATTAAACCATTAAAATATTTATTAAACCATTGCCATGATTTCTATCCTGACAATTTTTGCCATATTTTCATATTAAGTTCATTATTATTCAACTAACTTTTTAATTTATATTAATTCACCTTTTTTTTTCATTAGTCATCAATTTTATACACATCAGTGTATAGATGTCAATCCCAATCGTCCAATTCAGCACACCACCATCCCCACCCCACTGCAGTTTTCCCCACTTGGTGTCCATACGTCTGTTCTCTACATCTGTGTCTCAACTGCCCTGCAAACCGGCTCATCTGTACCATTTTTCTAGGTTCCACATACATGCGTTAATATATGATATTTGTTTTTCTCTTTCTGACTTACTTCACTCTGTATGACAGTCTCTAGATCCATCCACGTCTCAACAAATGACTCAATTTCGTTCCTTTTTATGGCTGAGTAATATTCCATTGTATATATGTACCACAACTTCTTTATCCATTAGTCTGTCGATGGGCATTTAGGTTGCTTCCATGACCTGGCTATTGTAAATAGTACTGCAATGAACATTGGGGTGCACATGTCCTTTTGAATTATGGTTTTCTCTGGGTATATGCCCAGTAGTGGGATTGCTGGATCATATGGTAAATCTATTTTTAGTTTTTTTTTTTTTTTTTTTTTTGGCGGTACCCGGGCCTCTCACTGTTGTGGCCTCTCCCGTTGTGGAGCACAGGCTCCGGACATGCAGGCTCAGTGGCCATGGCTCATGGGCCCAGCCGCTCTGCGGTGTGTGGGATCTTCCCAGACCGGGGCACGAACCCTTGTCCCCTGCATCGGCAGGCGGACTCTCAACCACTGTGCCACCAGGGAAGCCATATTTTTAGTTTGTTAAGGAACCTCCATACTGTTCTCCATAGTGGCTGTATCAATTTACATTCCCCCCAACAGTGCAAGAGGGTTCCCTTTTCTCCGCACCCTCTCCAGCATTTGTTGTTTGTAGATTTTCTGATGATGCCCATTCTAACTGGTGTGAGGTGATACCTCATTGTAGTTTTGATTTGCATTTCTCTAATAATTATGATGTTGAGCAGCTTTTCATGTGCTTCTTGGCCATCTGTATGTCTTCTTTGGAGAAATGTCTATTTAGGTCTTCTGCCCATTTTTGGATTGGGTTGTTTGTTTCTTTAATATTGAGCTGCATGAGCTATTTATATATTTTGGAGGTTAATCCTTTCTCCATTCATTCATTTGCAAATATTTTCTCCCATTCTAAGGGTGGTCTTTTTGTCTTGTTTACGGTTTCTTTTGCTGTGCAAAAGCTTTGAAGTTTTATTAGGTCCCATTTTTTAATTTCTGTTTTTATTTCCATTACTCTAGGAGGTGGATCAAAAAAGATCTTGCTGTGATTTATGTCAAAGAGTGTTCTTCCTATGTTTTCCTCTAAGAGTTTTATAGTGTCCAGTGTTACAGTTAGGTCTAGAATCCATTTTGAGTTTATTTTTGTGTATGGTATTAGGGACTGTTCTAATTTCATTCTTTTACATGTAGCTGTCCAGTTTTCCCAGCACCACTTACTGAAGAGACTGTCTTTCCTCCATTGTATATCTTTGCCTCCTTTGTCATAGATTAGTTGACCATAGGTACGTGGGTTTATCTCTGGGCTTTCTATCTTGTTCCATTGAACTATGTTTCTGTTTTGTGCCAGTAATGTATTGTCTTGATTACTGTAGGTTTGTAGTATAGTCTGAAGTCAGGGAGTCTGATTCCTCCAGCTCCGTTTTTCCCCCTCAATACTGCTTTGGTTATTCAGGGTCTTTTGTGTCTCCATACAAATTTTAAGATGATTTGTTCTACTTCCATAAAAAATGCCATTGGTAATTTGATAAGGATTGCATTGAATCTGTAGATTGCTTTGGGTAGTATAGTCATTTTCACAATATTGATTCCTCCAATCCAAGAACATGGTATATCTCTCCATCTGTTGGTATCATCTTTAATTTCTTTCATCAGTGTCTTATAGTTTTCTGCAAACACGTCTTTTGTCTCCCTAGGTAGGTTTATTCCTAGGTATTTTATTCTTTTTGTTGCAGTGGTAAATGAGAGTGTTTCCATAGTTTCTCTTTCAGATTTTTCATCGTTAGTATATAGGAATGCAATAGATTTCTGTGCATTAATTTTGTATCCTGAAACTTTACCAAATTCATTGATTAACTCTAGTAGTTTTCTGGTGGCATTTTTAAGATTCTCTATGTATAGTATCATGTCATCTGCAAACAGTGACAGTTTTACTTCTTCTTTTCCAATTTGTATTTCTTTTATTTCTTTTTCTTCTCTGATAGCCATGGCTAGGATTTCCAAAGCTATGTTGAATAATAATTTTGAGAGTTGACATCCTTGTCTAGTTCCTGATCTTAGAGGAAATGCTTTCAGTTTTTCACCATTCTCATATATGGCCTTTATTATGTTGAGGTAGGTTCCCTCTATGCCCACTTTCTGGAGAGTTTTTATCATAAATGGGTGTTGAATTTTGTCAAAGCTTTTAAACAAAAATAACTTAATCTCCATCCTATGTAATGATATCCATGAATTTATGACTTGTATAACCTAGCCATACTTTATTAATACACTTAAAAATAAATATATAACTCTTAAGACTAAAAAGTGTTTAGTTAGTAACTAAAATTATCACCCATTGCATAGTTAGTGTATATCTCACTTTGGAAAAAAAAAATCTTTCATTTTGGAAAACAACTGTGACATCAAGCTGACAATGAGATCTTTCAACCTTTTAGTGTTTGGGGTGTCAACTCTTAGGGACTAGCCTATTTGAGGAAACAACACAGTGTGATTGACATTACTTGGGAGAAATTAAAAATCTGCTTATATTGTAGCTGTGTTTAAGCACTTTTGGAGTTTCTCATTTGGGCATTTCAGAAATTGCTGTAAAAATGCAAATGTTACTTGTTTGATGCTCAGTTTGTGTACAAGATATTCCTTAGGCTTGCATGGACACAGACATGGATGTACCTTGAGGGGCTCTGAACTAAGGATTAGAAGGACCAGTTATTATTATTATTATTTTTTATTTGCACCACTCAGCTTGTGGAATCTTAGTTCGCGGGTCGGCAGTGAAAGCGTGGAGTCCTAACCACCGGACCGCCAGGGAATTCCTTCACCAGTTACTTTTCTTAACTCAAATAGAAAGTGTTTGGAATCTGGTGTCTCAATCTGAGTTCTCTAAAAGCAGAGCTTGAGACAGTTAGTTTAGGAATCTTATTTCGGGGAATGCAGCGAAGGGGGAGTGACATAGAGGAGGGAGGAAGGCCACCACAGAAATTGTTATCGAATCACCACTATCACAAGCAACTCATGCATGATTTTGAGGAACTTTCTGAAATAGTTTCAGAACTGTCTACCTGGAGGGTGAAAGGTGGGAACACTTACCCATTGGTTTGCATTTCCCGTTGCTCAAGCAAGACCCCATTTCTGGGCAGTGCATACAGGAGTGCAGTCATATAGCATGGACTTCCTTTGTAGCAGTGTCAGAGAAGACCTAGGACTGGAAGCAAGAAGTAGGTGAGTGGCCCTAAAATGAAGGAAGAAGTGTCTGGGTGCACCACCACGATGTTGGCTTAAGTCTGTGCAAAGAGGATGCAGTAAGAGATGGGATGAAATAATTTTGAACTAGTGTACAAGCATGTCTGATACACTTGGCAATGATGCTCCCTCTCTGAGACTTAGTTTCTCATCAGTCAGATGAGAGAAATAGACTAGAGGACTTTAAGATCCAGTTCTGATTGTCCAATTACTAACCTGAGATAGTACTGGCCTAATGCTATACTGCTAATCCCCTGGATAGGCAGATCAGACCAAGAAGGGTTGGGCTGAAAGGGCATAAGCACAGGTCAGACCAAGAAGGGTTGGGCTGAAAGGGCATAAGCACAGGTCAGCTAGGTGATGCTAAGACAAGACTTATAATTCTCCTGTCTCTTACGTAGCTCCTAGCATCTTTAACCTGCTGGGTACTAAGTAGGCCCTAAATATTTCTGTATTAGGGAAGGATAATACATCTGTGTGACCTGGAGACTTCTCTCTCAGGCCCTATGCATAAACATTACTCAGGTCTGGTCACAAGTGGGTTCACCTCTTATTACTTGAAAGACTGGACATGGAGCACATGCCAGCTACACATAGGATGTCCTTCAAGAGAGTTTGCTGTGGTCTCAAAACTTGGGATTTTACCCATTTTTATTGATAGCACCCTGATTCTGATTCCCAGTAAAGGCATCCATGAAAAAATACATGAATTTGAAAACTGGCATCAAGAAAAAGAGAATGGTGGTTCAATTTAGGATTTTTCAACCTTGATATTATCCTCTGAGGGTTTAGTTGTCTACAAGTCATGTAGCTGGTGATTGCTATTTTCAAGTTCTAAAAGCAGCGACTATTTTGCTGGTCTTTGTTTGCTTCTTTCACTTACCTGCTTTCTGCCTTACATTTCCCTCCAGCCCCAAAGATTCAAATCTTCTTATGATTGATGTTTTTTGAAAAGAGTTTGGAAAATGAATTTCAGTTCAGTTTTGGTGCAAATCACTCAGTCTTTGGGGGTTTATAATGTCTTGGTTAATAGGATTCTGGAGATTCAACCCAGAGGTCTGTGTGAAGTTGGGAAAAAAATGGCAGAGCAATTCAGCCAAGATGTAGTTAATTTTTAAAGCAGTCTTTATGTTCTGTATTTAAATTTCAAATTCTCTTTTTATATTTCATAAGAGACAATGAATAGCTTCAATTTGAGAATGTGAGCATCCTGAAAAAGTGCAGAATGACAAAATCTCATTTTGTGATTTTTAATTTTTCAGCAAGTTAACTATTCCTCCATTTGATGAGACTAAGTGATTTTTTTGAACCGGCATTGGTCAACATTATTACCCCAACTTTGTGATGGAAAGTATCCTTCCAGCATATCAAACCTTCAACCTCCTACATATGCTTAACTCTTTTTACTCTCAAACACTTGGCCTTGTAAGTGATCGCTGTGATTCCGTTTTGAGTGAAAGAATTGCTCATTTCCAGTCTGTGATAATTATTGTATAAGGTTTAGATTATTCTAAACAAGTGAGAGAAAATTACCCATCACGGATGAAGATAATGGGTAGTAGTTCTTTAATCTCTCCTCATCTGCTCTCATCACACCCTACTCTCACTTCACGCCCTGCAGACACAAGAATAATCTTCACAAATCTTTTCGTTGGGTTGAAGTTTCATATTGCATATAACTACGTCATGATAGCTGCTGTCCGCATACATTTTTCCACACATTCCAATGAAAGGATGATTTATTGATTTCATTTAACAACATTGTAGACTTAGATTTGTGTAGAGTTTCTTCAAGCTTCATGTGGCTGTCAGTGAATATTTCTTCACCTTTGCATCTTACAGTCCATGCAGATGAAGAGTCTAGGTGCTTGCATTTAAATATTGAATGTACGAGAGTATAAAGTAGCTTTCCTAACTCTTCGTAGGATACTGTAAGACATGAGCCTCTTCTGTTTTCCAGAGAGCCTGCCAGGTGCTAAATAGAAAGCAATCTGTTGAGGAGATCCCTAGATTTAATTACTTAAAGAATCTATTTGTTTTGCTTACTTTGTGACTGGAAGAAAACTAAAATATCATCTTAAAGTGATTTCAAAGTTTGTGAATCCTGTTTTTCAGAAGGGTCTTGCCACCTACATCTGAAAAATCAATTCACTCCTCTGTTGTTCTCTAATAATTAGTTGTACGCTTTGCCATTTTAAATCATTTTAATTTCAAATCATAGTTCCTAGCTATTAAAGGCTTTTTGTCTCTTCCTGTTTTTTTGTAGTGACCTTGCATTTTATTCTAATGAAGTAAAATTGTCAAAAGTATATAGAATGTAAAAACACATGAAGTTTAAAGGTAGCAGTGCTTGTAACTTACTGTTTAAAATTTTATTTATTTTTGTTGTCAATTGATGAAACTGGAGTAGAAATAAAGACTACAGTCTTTGTAGTATCACCAATGGAACATTGATTGATTGATTTTTTAAAATAAATTTTTGCTTGAACTGTAATGAAGGCATCTCACCATGTTTAAATATTCCCAGCATAGGTTGACAGCTCATTCCTCTGTTTTATTTGCATCTCATCTTAGCCAAATATAAGTTGTGTGACTTTGACTAGCCATGCAACCTCCCTGAACTTCAGCTTCTTTGTGTGACATGATACCTAGTCCATAGGGTTGCTGGAAGCATTCAGTTGTGATGGTGTATGTGAAGCCTCTAACTTAATGCCTGGAAGAGGCTCAAAAAATGTTCATTTCCTTCCTTCTGAAGCTGATGGAAGATATTTTCTAGAATATTTTTTTACTTGTCATTTTCATGCAGTGGAAAAGAAGAATCAAGGCAGAGTAATGATTTCTACAAATCTCTTCTATTCCAGAAATGTGGCAATGTGTACTGAAAACTTCTCCTGTGTCACTTTACCACTAACTTCACATTTTCACTTGGTTGCTTGATTAATTTACATGATGAAGTACTTTTCCACATCAGCCTATGAATCCATGGCTGTTAGAAGCCTGTAAACTATGCATCTATTTTCAAACAAGCAAGCCAGCCCTTGTAGCCAGGGACTGGGACCTTCAAACACCAACTGGGACATTCCCCATGGTGGGAAGAGCATAGTCCCAACCTTGTGGAAAATAGTTATCTCGTTAATTTCTCTCCATACTTGAGAACACTCTGCGAGTCACTGAGGGAGTGATGGTCTGATCTCTGGGAATTATAATACCTCCCACAGCACAGCATCGTCTTGTTGGGGTGTGTTATTAGCCTCTACATTAGAGCTGTGGGAAGCTCCCAACATGGCTTCAGTGGGATGAATAGAGAATGAAGCATTTGGCAAAAGGACTTCTGATGAGTTCTAACATAAAGCCGTTTGCTTTGTGCATGTGTAAAATGCAGTCTACTGTAGCCCTCGAATATATATAAATCCATTGTTGTCCCTCTTTCCTACCCCAAATAAACCAGTTTACAAAATGAGTCAGATCTTACAGCTGTTTTGATGTAGAAATATCACCAACCACTTAGGCTGTGTTGAAGTGACTTATTTTGCCAGAGTTGAAATGGTTGTGTACAGACGGATCAAAAGGGTCAGTCATTTTGGTGTTGAGGATTGACTCTATTCTAGCAAAAGGAAATAAAGGAGAATGGTATACTTCTATGGTTTCCCCAAGAATAAAAAGAATAATTAAATGTTATAGTACACTGTTCACACATCCATTCATCAGCAAATATTGATTAAAGGCCTGCTGTCACCACACCAGCAAAGACTGCCACCTGCCATCCACTGTACAAGGAGGGGTGTTGCTCCAGGACCTTGCTTCAGATGTGGAAAAAAAAAAAGGAGCCAGAGGTCCTGGAATTTCATTTTGTCTCTGAAACTTCCTAGTTGTGTGATCTTAGCAAAAGCAGATTGCAGGGGGAAGATGGCGGAAGAGTAAGACGCGGAGATCACCTTCCTCCCCACAGATACATCAGAAATACATCTACACGTGGAACAACTCCTACAGAACACCTACTGAACGCTGGCGGAAGACCTCAGACCTTCCAAAAGGCAAGAAACTCCCCATGTACTTGGGTAGGGCAAAAGAAAAAAGAATAAACAGAGACAAAAGAATAGGGACGGGACCTGCACCGGTGGGAGGGAGCCGTGAAGGATGAAAGGTTTCCACACACTAGAAGCCCCTTTGCGGGCGGAGACTGCGGGTGGCGGAGGGGGGAAGCTTCGTAGCCACGGAGGAGAGCGCAGCAACAGGGGTGCGGAAGGCAAAGCGGAGAGATTCCCGCACAGAGGATCGGTGCTGACCAGCACTCACCAGCCCGATAGACTTGTCTGCTCACCCGCCAGGGCAGGTGGGGGCTGGGAGCTGAGGCATGGGCTTCGGTCGGAGTGCAGGGAGAGGACTGCGGTTGGCGGCATGAACACAGCCTGCAGGGGGTTAGTATACCACGGCTAGCTGGGAGGGAGTCCGGGGAAAAGTCTGGAGCTGCTGAAGAGGCAAGAGACCATTGTTTCTGGATGCATGAGGAGAGGGGATTAAGAGCGCTGCTTAAAGGAGCTCCAGAGATGGGTGCGAGTAGCAGCTAAAAGCACGGACCCCAGAAACGGGCATGAGACGCTAAGGCTGCTGCTGCTGCTACCAAGAAGCCTGTGTGCGAGCACAGGTCACTATCCACACCTCCCTTCCCGGGAGCCTGTGCAGCTTGCCACTGCCAGGGTCCGGGGATCCAGGGACAACTTCCCTGGGAGAATGCATGGCGCACCTCAGGCTGGTGCCTGGTGCAAAGTCCCACTGGCCTCTGCTGCTGCAGGCTCGCCCCGCACTCCGAGCCCCTCCCTCCCTGCGGCCTGAGTGAGCCAGAGCCCCAGAATCAGTGGCTCCTTGAACCCCATCCTGTCTGAGCGAAGAACAGATGCCCTCTGGCGACCTACACGCAGAGGCAGGGCCAAATGCAAAGCTGAACCCCGGGAGTTGTGTGAACAAAGAAGAGAAAGGGAAATCTCTCCCAGCAGCCTCAGGAGCAGCGGATTAAATCTGCACTATCAACTTGATGTACCCTGCATCTGTGGAATACCTGAATAGACAACGAATCATCACAAATAGAGGAGGTGGACATTGAGGGTAAGATATATTATTTTTTCCTCTTTTCCTCTTTTTGTGAGTGTGTATGTGTATGCTTCTGTGTGAGATATTGTCTGTATAGCTTTGCTTTCACCATTTGTCCTAGGGTTCTGTCCATCCATTTGTTTTTTACTTAAAATTTTTTTCTTTCTTAATAATTATTTTTTACTTTAACTATTTTATTTTATCTTACTTTATTTTATTTTATTTTATCCTCTTTCCTTCTTTCTTTCTACTTTTTCTCCATTTTAGTCTGAGCTATGTGGTTGAAAGGCTCTTTGTGCTGCAGCCAGGAGTCAGTGCTGTGCCTCTGAGGTGAAAGAGCCAACTTCAGGACACTGGTCCACATGAGACCTCCCAGCTCCATGTAATATCAAGTGGTGAAAATCTCCCTGAGATCTCCATCTCAACACCAACACCCAGCTTCACTCAACGACCAGCAAGCTACAGTGCTGGACACCCTATCCCAAACAACTAGCAAGACAGGAACACAATCCCACCGATTAGCAGAGAGGCTGCCTAAAATCATAATAAGTCCACAGACACTGAAAAACACAACACCAGACGTGGACCTGCCCACCAGAAAGACAAGATCCAGCCTCATGCACCAGAGCACAGGCAGTAACCCCCTCTACCAGGAAGCCTGCACAACCCACTGAACCAACGTTAGCCACTGGGGACAGACAACAAAAACAACGGGAACTACAAACCTGCAGCCTGCAAAAAGGAGAACCCAAACACAGTAAGATAAGCAAAATGAGAAGACAGAAAAACACAAAGCAGATGAAGGAGCAAGATAAAAACCCAACAGACCTAACAAATGAAGAGGAAATAGGCAGTCTACCTGAAAAAGAATTCAGAATAATGATAGTAAAGATGATCCAAAATCTTGGAAATAGAATAGAGAAAATGCAAGAAACATTTAACAAGGACCTAGAAGAACTAAAGAGGAAACAAGCAATGATGAATAACACAATAAATGAAATTAAAAATACTCTAGAAGGGATCAATAGCAGAATAACTGAGGCAGAAGAACGGATAAGTGACCTGGAAGATAAAATAGTGGAAATAACTACTGCAGAGCAGAATAAAGAAAAAAGAATGAAAAGAACTGAGGACAGTCTCAGAGACTTCTGGGACAACATTAAATGCACCAACATTCGAATTATAGGGGTCCCATAAGAAGAGGAGGAAACGAAAGGGACTGAGAAAATATTTGAAGAGATTATAGTTGAAAACTTCCCTAATATGGGAAAGGAAATAGTTAAACAAGTCCAGGAAGCACAGAGTCCCATACAGGATAAATCCAAGGAGAAACATGCCAAGACATATATTAATCAAACTGTTAAAAATTAAATACAAAGAAAACATATTGAAAGCAGCAAGGGAAAAACAACATATAACACACAAAGGAATCCCCATAAGGTTAACAGCTGATCTGTCAGCAGAAACTCTGCAAACCAGAAGGGACTGGCAGGACATATTTAAAGTGATGAAGGAGAAAAACCTGTAACAAAAATTACTCTACCCTGCAAGGATCTCATTTAGATTTGATGGAGAAATTGAAACCTTTACAGACAAGCAAAAGCTGAGAGAGTTCAGCACCACTAAACCAGCTTTACAACAAATGCTAAAGGAACTTCTGTAGGCAAGAAACATGAGAGAAGGAAAAGACCTACAATAACAAACCCAAATCAATTAAGAAAATGGGAATAGGAACATTCATATCGATAATTACCTTAAATGTAAATGGTTTAAATGCTCCCACCAAAAGACACAGACTGGCTGAATGGATACAAAAACAAGACCCATATATATGCTGTCTACAAGAGACCCACTTCAGACCTAGAGACACATACAGACTGAAAGTCAGGGGATGGAAAAAGATATTCCATGCAAATGGAAACCAAAAGAAATCTGGAGTAGCAATTCTTATATCAGAAAAAATAGACTTTAAAATAAAGACTATTACAAGAGTCAAAGAAGGACACTACATAATGATCAAGGGATCGATCCAAGAAGAACATATAACAATTGTAAATATTTATGCACCCAACATAGGAGCACCTCAGTACATAAGGTAAATACTAACAGCCATAAAAGGGGAAATTGACAGTAACACATTCAGAGTAGGGGACTTTATCACCCCACTTTCATCAATAGACAGATTATCCAAAATGAAAACAAATAAGGAAACACAAGCTAATGATACATTAAACAAGATGGACTTAATTGATATTTATAAGACATTTCAACCAAAAACAACAGAATACATATTTTTCTCAAGTGCTTATGGAATATTCTCCAGGATAGACCATATCTTGGGTCACAAATCAAGCCTTGGTAAATTTAAGAAAATTGAAATTGTATCAAGTATCTTTTCCAACCAAAACGCTATAAGACTAGATATCAATTACAGGAAAAGATCGGTAAAAAATAGAAACACATGGAAGCTAAACAATACACTACTTAATAATGAAGTGATCACTGAAGAAATCAAAGAGGAAATCAAAAAATACCTAGAAACAAATGACAATGGAGACACGACGACCCAAACCCTATGGGATGCAGCAAAAACAGTTCTAAGAGGGAAGTTTATAGCAATACAATCCTACCTCAAGAAACAAGAAACATCTCGAATATAAACAACGTAACCTTGCACCTAAAGCAATTAGAGAAAGAAGAACGAAAAACCCTGCAAGTTAGCCAAAGGAAAGAAATCATAAAGATCAGATCAGAAATAAATGAAAAAGAAATGAAGGCAACGATAGCAAAGATCAATAAAACTAAAACCTGGTTCTTTGAGAAGATAAACAAAATTGATAAACCACTAGCCAGACTCATCAAGAAAAAAAGGGAGAAGACTCAAATCAATAGAATTAGAAATGAAAAAGGAGAAGTAACAACTGACACTGCAGAAATACAAAGGTTCATGAGAGATTACTACAAGCAACTATATGCCAATAAAATGGACAACCTGGAAGAAATGGACAAATTCTTAGAAAAGCACAACCTTCCAAGACTGAACCAGGAAGAAATAGAAAATATAAACAGACCATTCACAAGGACTGAAATTGAAACTGTGATTAAAAGTCTTCCAACAAACAAAAGCCCAGGACCAGATGGCTTCACAGGTGAATTATATGAAAAATTTAGAGAAGAACTAACACCTATCCTACTCGAACTCTTCCAAATTATAGCAGAGGGAGGAACACTCCCAAACTCATTCTATGAGGCCACCATCACTGTGATACCAAAACCAGACAAGGATGTCACAAAGAAAGAAAACTACAGGACAATATCACTGATGAACATAGATGCAAAAATCCTCAACAAAATACTAGCAAAAAGAATCCAACAGCACATTAAAAGGGTCATACACCATGATCAAGTGGGGTTTATTCCAGGAATGCAAGGATTCTTCAATATATGCAAATCAATCAACGTGAAACCCTATATTAACAATTTGAAGGAGAAAAACCGTATGATCATCTCAATAGATGCAGAGAAAGCTTTCAACAAAATTCAACACCCATTTATGATAAAAACCCTGCAGAAAGTAGGCATAGAGGGAACTTTCCTCAACATAATAAAGGCCATAAATGACAAGCCCACAGCCAACATCGTCCTCAATGGTGAAAAAATGAAAGCATTTCCACTAAGATCAGGAACAAGACAAGGTTGCCCACTCTCACCACTCTTATTCAACATAGATTTAGAAGTTTTAGCCACAGCAATCAGAGAAGAAAAGGAAATAAAAGGAATCCAAATGGGAAAAGAAGAAGTAAAGCTGTCACTCTTTGTAGATGACATGATACTATACCTAGAGAATCCTAAAGATGCTACCAGAAAACTACTAGAGCTACTCAATGAATTTGGTAAAGTAGCAGGATACAAAATTAATGCACAGAAATGTCTGGCATCCCTATACACTAATGATGAAAAATCTGAAAGTGAAATTAAGAAAACACTCCCATTTACCATTGCAACAAAAAGAATAAAATATCTAGGAATAAACCTACCTAAGGAGACAAAAGACCTGTATGCAGAAAACTATAAGACACTGATGAAAGAAATTAAAGATGATACAAAAAGATGGAGAGATATACCATGTTCTTGGATTGGAAGAATCAACATTGTGAAAATGACTCTACTACCCAAAGCAATCTACAGATTCAATGCAATCCCTATCAAACTACCACTGGCATTTTTCACAGAAGTAGAACAAAAAAATTCACAATTTGTATGCAAACACAAAAGACCCCAAATAGCCAAAGCGATCTTGAGAACGAAAAACAGAGCTGGAAGAATCAGGCTCCCTGACTTCAGACTATACTACAAAAATACAGTAATCAAGACAGTATGGTACTGGCACAAAAACAGAACGATAGATCAATGAAACAGGATAGAAAGCCCAGAGATAAACCCACACACATATGGTCACCTTATCTTTTTTTTTTTTTCGGCAGTATGCTTGCCTCTCACTGTTGTGGCCTCTCCCGTTGTGGAGCACAGGCTCCAGACACGTAGGCTCATTTGCCATGGCACACGGGCTCAGCTGCTCCATGGCATTTGGGATCTTCCCGGACCGGGGCACGAACCTGTGTCCCCTGCATCTGCAGGCAGAGTCTCAAGCACTGCACCACCAGGGAAGCCGGGTCACCTTATCTTTGATAAAGGAGGCAGGAATGTACCGTGGGGAAAGGACAGCCTCTTCAATAAGTGGTTCTGGGAAAACTGGACAGGTATATGTAAAAGTATGAGATTAGAACACTCCCTAACACCATACATAAAAATAAACTCAAAATGGATTTAAATGTAAGGGCAGACACTATCAAACTCTCAGAGGAAAACATAGGCAGAACACTCTATGACATAAATCACAGCATGATCCTTTTTGACCCACCTCCTAGAGAAATGGAAATAAAAAGAAAAATAAACAAATGGGACCTAATGAAACTTCAAAGCTTTTGCACAGCAAAGGAAACCATAAACAAGACCAAAAGACAACCCTCAGAATGGGACAAAATATTTGCAAATGAAGCAACTGACAAAAGATTAATCTCCAAAATTTACAAGCAGCTCATGGAGCTCAATAACAAAAAAACAAACAACCCAATCCAAAAATGGGCAGAAGACCTAAATAGGCATTTCTCCAAAGAAGATATACAGATTGCCAAGAAACACATGAAAGAATGCTCAACTTCATTAATCATTAGAGAAATGCAAATCAAAACTACAATGAGATATCATCTCACACCAGTCAGAATGGCCTTCATCAAAATATCTAGAAACAATAAATGCTGGAGAGGGTGTGGAGAAAAGGGAACACTCTTGCATTGCTGGTGGGAATGTGAATTGGTACAGGCTCTATGGAGAAGAGTTGGAGGTTCCTTAAAAAACTACAAATAGAACTATCATATGACACAGCAATCCCACTGTTGGGCATATACCCTGAGAAAACCATATTTCAAAAAGAGTCATGTAGCAAAATGTTCATTGCAGCTCTATTTACAATAGGCAGGACATGGAAGCAACCTAAGAGTCCATCAATGGATGAATGGATAAAGAAGATGTGGCACATATATACAATGGAATATTACTCAGCTATAAAAAGAAATGAAATTGAGTTATTTGTAGTGAGGCAGATGGACCTAGAGTCTGTCATACAGAGTGAAGTAAGTCAGAAAGAGAAAGACAAATGCCGTATGCTAACACATATATATGGAATCTAAGAAAAAAATAATGTCATGAAGAACCTAGGGGTAAGATGGGAATAAAGACACAGACCTACTAGAGAATGGACTTGAGGATATGCGAGAGGGAAGGGTAAGCTGTGACAAAGTGAGAGAGTGGCATGGACATATATACACTACCAAACGTAAAATGATAGCTAGTCGGAAGCAGCCACATAGCACAGGGAAATCAGCTCGGTGCTTTGTGACCACCTAGAGGGGTGGGATATGGAGGCTGGGAGGGAGGGAGATGCAAGAGGGAAGAGATATGGGAACATATGTATATGTTTAACTGATTCACTTTGTTATAAAGCAGAAACTAACACAACATTGTAAAGCATTTGTACTCCAATAAAGATGTAAAAAAAAAAGCACAAGCAACAAAAGCAAAAACAAACAAGTGGGACCACATCAAATGAACAAGCATCTACACAGAAAAAGAAAATATCAACACAATGAAAAGCTAACCTATGGATTGGGAGAAAATATTTGCAAACCATATGTCTGATAAGGACTTAATATCTAAAATTTATAAGAAACTGATACATATCAATAGCAAAGAAAAAGATAATTTTATTAAAAATTGGTCAGAGGACTAGAATAAATATTTTTCCAAGAAAGGTATACAAATGTCCACCAGGTATAGAATGTTTTAAAATTCCTACCCAGACCCTAAAATCCTATAAATATCGTCAATGTATTTTTCTTTTTAACACACTATTATCTGTAAAATGGTATTCTCTCAAACTGCATTAAATCCAATAAACTTACTTTGTTAGATTAACAGAAAAAAAAACAAAAACAAAAAACCCCACAAAAAAACGGCCTGCTTTCTCCCACTTTCTCCTTCCCTTATCCTTGATGGAGACAGTGACCTTAAAGAGCCTTTGGTTTGTTCATAATAAAAGTGCATCCTATCTTACATTTTTGTGTGAAAATAAATATCTTTTGAATATATTGAGCACCTTGGGAGAAAGACACCCTACCCTTTCAAATTAACATTATAATAATTTAAAAAATTAACTAAGCCTGTTCCACTGGCATATTGATGAGTGTTATGAGCCACTCTTATCCATTGTTACAAGATTAAACATTTTAGGAATAAAGCTCATCCAATTTATTTAGAAAGAAACTTGGCTACATATGCAGTCCCACTTAATTAGCTTCCAATTTGCTTTGCTGCTTGGACATAAAAGGCGAGTCCCACTGCCCTCTAACCTTCCTAGGGGCATCTTGCTCTGATCACCTAATTGATTTTCCAAGCCAGTTTGTACTCTGGATATGTCTTTGTGTCCTTTTTCCTGACAGGTGTTGTCATTGTCATTTTGAAGCATATTCAAGAATGTTCCTTGTTCATTAGAAGCTCCGTTAGCTATGGGAGGGTGACTGATTAAGTTATGCCTAAAACATTAAGTATCAACAACAACCCAAACTCCGTGTGGGTGTGTAATTAGTCCCAGTCAGAAGGGAGAGAGTGTCATGGTGGAATGGTGGCATGTTTGATGTTACTGTCAGATGGACACTCATTGTATCCAAGCAAAATGAATGAAGGATGAAGTGTGGGCTGGGATGACCAATAACTTTGAAGCTGTCAACCAACCTTCTTAATCCTGGGACTAAGTACAGTCCAGAAGCCTATGATTTAGTTACCAAACTACTAAACTTTCTTTATGAGGATGAAGGCTTCTCAAGAGACAATTAACCTGAAGAGTCACAAGATGTTCTAAGGCAAGCCAGTGTGAGCCAAGGAAGCCAGGAAGACCAGGGTGGGAGCCCCACCCACCAGCAAGGATATATAAAAGCTTGGGAGCCTGAAATGCCATTTACAGTTCAGGAGCCAGTTTCTGCAAGTTACTCACATCTCTCCGTCCGGCACCATGTCCTACAACTGCTCCACAAAGAAACGCTCTTCCAGGCTGATTGGAGGACAATACACTGTGCCAGTGGCCCCAGTTGCCACAGTTTCTACCCCAGATGTCGACTGCCTGAGTGGCATCTATTTGCCCAGCTCCTTCCAAACTGGCTCCTGGCTCCTGGACCACTGTCAGAAGACCTGCTGCGAGCCCACTGCTTGCCAGCCAACCTGCTACCAGCCAACTCCTTGTGTCTCCAGCCCTGTCCAGGTGACCTGCTCTCGGAAGACCACTTGTGTCTCCAACCCTTGCTCAACTCCCTGCAGCCGGCCGCTCACCTTTGTCTCCAGTGGCTGTCAACCCCTGGGCGGCATCTCTACTGTGTGCCAACCAGTGAAAAGTGTCTCCACTGTCTGCCAGCCGGTGGGAGGAGTCTCTACCATCTGCCAACCAGCCTGTGGGGTCTCCAGGATGTATCAGCAGTCCTGCGTGTCCAGTTGCCGAAGACTTTGCTGAGTTTGCAGGGGCCCATGAACGAATCAAGACTCCATGACCTGCCAGCTGTGTTTCCAGGATCTTCCAACAAGCTGCCTGTCCCTGAATAACTCTTCATTGCTGACCCCCTGTTCTAACTGTCTGATTGCTGGCTGCCAGGCTTGAATAAGCTGACTTTGGCAATCTAACGTTTTTCTGGCCAGCACCAAACTTGTTTTAAGGGTTTGATAACTGGTGGCACGTATACCTCTGGATGTTTCCAGAAACTTACCACCCATGCCCCAGTCTCTAATGGCTTTGACATGTTTTGACCTAGCTGCTTTGTCTTCTGGCTTGTTTTTGTGCCTCGGAAAAAGGGAACTTGTTTCGCTCTGTATTTCTCAATAAACCTTAATTACTTGGCATTGCAAATGTACGTCTCAGGAGAGTTCTTTATCTGCAAGAATTTTTGCTGTCTGTGAATCATTCTTTGCTGATTAGGTCTGATTTTCTTTTCCAAGAATGGAGTATGGGTTCAGTCACTGTGTTTAATGACAAGCAAGGGATTATCTTATATTTTACTTGGTTAGAGAGTCTTTGGACATGTACTCAAGTAGAGTGAATAGTCCTCTATATTTCCCCCATTTTTTTATGGGCTTGCAGAATAATTTCCATGCAGGACAAAGAAATGTTACCTGAGAAACCAGGTAGTTTGGGGAATTGTACAGCGAAGGGGACAATGGAGTCAATTAGAGGTTCAGAGTCTTACTTCATCAGAGAACCACAGTGGAAAACTTTGCAAAGGATTCCTCCATGATTAGATGGGAGGCAGGGAGAAGGAGGCAGGATGAAGAAGTCAGTTTCTAGGCCCTGAGATTTATGGCATCAAAAAGGTGGCTGTAGCTTTCTAGTTCCCTCACTTGCTGCTGTGTATTGGTAGACCCCCAAACATGTTCTGAGTAAACTAAAGTTCTGAGTTTTAGTTAATCTGGGCAGGGAAGACTTAAAAACAAATTTCAAACACATGTTGGTTTATTTTAATACTTAGAGCCTTATTTTGTGCTTGCTTTCAATTGGAGCCCACATGCAGATAAAACAAGCCATCTGGACTGGTGGTCAACATGCTAACTCCTTCTGCCTTTTTTAGAAAGTGAGAACTGACCGCCAGTTGGTTTCCTTTTGTCCTCATTCTCTGTTATGTCCAGAAACACATCTCTGTATTTCCTTTTCAGAGTTGCTCAAGGACAAACAGTAGAGAAATTTTTTTTTTTTTTTACAGAAAATGGAGGCACATGAGGTGTGCCTGCCAGGAGCAATGGGTGCCTTTTCTCATAACAGAGATGCTTAGTGCCTTGTGGAGAATCTGACCATCCACTTCTTTTGTCAGCACAAAATGTTTTTCTTATTTCACTAACAGTTTTTCAGAGAGGCAAAACGTATGGACAATTTCTGGAGGGAAATTTTTCATTTCTTCCTATTACTGACTCTACTCTTAGAAGAAATGTTCCCTCTAATCAAAGAAATGTTAGTATGTGTGACTCACTGTACTATCTCATTAAAGCAAGTCATAGCTTTTACTATACATTGGTTTCATGACTCTTCTTTTTAAAAATAACACCCTGGCTTTCAGAAATGCTCTGGTTTACTCTATAATGGAAATCACTAGGAGAACCCTAGATGGCCCATTCAAAGCTGTCATTTACTGAACTCTCACGTTGTTTATTTCGGTCACTTCACATATGATTTGGAAAATCTGAAGTTTTTCAGAGGCTTACACATTATTAATAATTCTTTTGTTCATGTTTTTTTCTTTAGCTTTCCAGTTTTCAGTAAAAATTACTAGAACAGAGATGCCTTTTTTTTTCTTTTTCTTTAGACAGCTAATCATCTTTAAGATTCATGTAGTAGCAATATTTAATAACATAGATTTTATAGACTGAGATGAGTGAACTTTTGCTTGGGCTATTTATTGTGATGGTGTGAACATCCAAGGGTATTGTAGGTATCCTGCCAAGCTATTTCCTTGCTTTTATTTCTGTTTGGGAAATCATCTATTTTGCTATTAGAGTTATTCTATTTGTACTTGAACTTTGAAAGTTCTCTCCATTCTTTGCTTTATTTCATAACAAATTATAAAATTTCAAAGTTTGTCTTTGAGGACAGTCTTTTAAAAGATAGAGCAATGATGATTTCTTTCTCTTCTTGGTCTAGGACCCAGAAATATGTCTTGTATGTAATAGTCTGTAGCTGTGGGGAAGCAGTTCAAGGGACTTTGGTTCAAATCCTGGTTTCTGCCCCTTGGCTGCATGTTTGTTAAGCTCCCTAAACCTTAGCTCATCTGTAAAACAAAGATAATGATACCATCGTATGCCTCTGTTTCAGGAATAAACTGAGACAATAAGTGTGCATCCCATGTATCACTGAGGTATCCTGTCATTTGATATTGAAGTGAAATTGGCTTTCACCATTTTTCTTCTTTGGTGGGAATCCTGGCTACTCCTAGCATTGCTGAGGAATCCAAGGGTGGAGAGGTTGGAGGATGGTGACTTACTGTTTTATTTCCTAATCTTCTCTGGCTCTGAACTTTTACTTTAGAAGAATTGGTTCATTTTATTGATCTTCTTCTTAGTCTATACTCTGTTTCTGTTCAGACTGTAATGATTCAGACACCATAGCACTGTTTGCTTTCCTTGATTTCCACAAAATCTACTTACACAGGCATTTGTGTATCGAACAGACTTTACTGAAAGTCTGGATGCATAGATGATACTTATACTTTAGTGATGAAAACAACTCAAAATTAAATTTTAGACATAAAGAAGTTCCTTGGCCATTGTCCCTGGGACATTATCACATTCAACTCAAAACCAAATCACTCCCTCCTTTCCTTCCTCCCTTCCTCCCTCCCTTCCTTCCACAAACGTTAGGGTACCTCTAACGTTCCAGCTTCTTTGCTGGGTACTGGTTATATGGTTGTGACTTCTGCTCCTCATGGAGTTCATAGCTTAGTTATGTAGAGCAATATCTCTAGACCTTTTATATTTTCCTCTGTATCTTCCACTTAGGGATTCCATGTGCTTTGACTTTTCCCTACAAATGCTTGTAAGTGCTTACCAAAGTGCTATATTCCATAAATTCTCTAAAAAGGTAAAAATTTCTACCCTTTTCTCTTATATGATGCTTCTTAAAATAATACAACTACAGTAAAAGCTGAAAATTCATATAACCAACCTCTGGAATTTGACTTTAAAAATGTTACAAATGAACTTATTTACAAAAGAGAAATAGAGTTACAGATGTAGAAAACAATCTTATGGTTACCAGGGGGGAAAGGGGGGAGGGATAGATTGGGAGATTGGGATTGACATATACACACTACTATGTGTAAAATAGGCTACTAATAAGGACCTACTGTATAGCACAGGAACTCTGCTCAATACTCTGTAATGACCTATATGGGAGAAGAATCTAAAAAAGAGGAATATATGTATATGTATAACTGATTCACTTTGCTGTATAGCAGAAAGTAAAACAACATTATGAATCAACTATACTCCAATAAATTTTTTTTTAAAGTTTTAATCATTAAAAAAAAAATCTGGGAGTCAGAAAACTTGTGAGACTCAAGGGAATGTACTGATAACCAACTGAATGGCAAGAATGAATGGTTGGCACATTGGGGTGGAGACCCAGACTGGTGCCCTCTACAGCTGCCCTCTGCCTTCAGTAAAAGTGGGCTCTGCAATTTGACCTTAGCCTTGGTAAATATCACTCTGCCTCTTTTTATTTTTAGGAAGCTACAGCTTGTGCTTAGGAATTTATAAATGGCCCCATATCTAGAGGGCATCGTGTAGCTTTTATGAAAATGAGGTCTTCACTGATTAAGATCCAACTTCTTTCATATACTCCACTTTCCTATATTTAACTGCCTCATGGGCATTTCCAAAAAGATGTCTTATAATCAAATTCAAAGAAATTTTCAAAACTCAAATTGGCCATAGTGTAATTTATTAATCAGGGATGTGATTTATTAATCAGGGTTTGTATTGCACACTTCAGATTATAAAACAGTTAGGATTGGGAACAAGCTCCCATCAGCACAGGTGAGAATCTATTATAAGCAAACACAATTGCTTTGTGTAAGTTGTTCTGTGATTTATTATAAAAATGGATGATCAAAGTGATAATCTAGTATAAAAATTGTGATAATGATAGTCTTAATGCCTGTAATAAAGACAAGTGATTACTCTGGAGCAGAGCTGGGGGTAGTCAAGGGTAGTCAAGGGTAGGACTTGTTTAGAAATGTGTAGATTTCATAGCCATACACTTACAACCATCATTTATCTTTGTGTAAATTTATTTTGGAATTTATTATTGAAATTCCTACATAAAAAATTGTATCCTTTTGGGCCTGAAAGTCAAGCCCCTAAACTCTCTTTTCCCTCCATTAAGCATGTTAATGCAAGTGTTCTTAGGAACACATCAATTGCATAATTGTAGAGAAGGCCATTTCACTAAAATGAAATATTCTTTTGCTAAAACTTCTTGTCATATTGATTTTTACCTCTTGATTAATGCTGCCACCATCTTCCAAGTCACCTAGGATTGAAATCCTGTCATTGTTTTTCACTCTTCTTCCCCCTAACTTCACACATTTAATTCATTCTACCATAACAATTCTTTATGTCTTTTTCTTAGCATTTCCTCTAGTCTTACTTACTGTGGGAACTCATTGCCTTTCACTAGAGTATTGTGATTAGCTCCCATGTGACCTAAGTGTCATTCTTCCCTTTCTGTACAGCACTCTCAGATCTATCTGTATTAGTTTGCTAGGGCTGCTGTAACAAAGGATCACAAACTGGGTGGCTTAAACAACTGAAATTTGTTGTCTCAAATTTATGGAGGATGGAAGTCTGAGATCACGGTATTAGCGAGGTCCATTCCTTCTGAGGACTGTGAGAAAAAAACTGTCGCATGCCTCACCCCGAGCTTCTGGTGGCTGCTGACAATCTTTGGCGTTCCTCGGCTTATAGAAGCATCACCCTGAACTCTGCCTTCATCTTCACGTGCCATATTCTCCCTGTGTGTGTGTTCATGTCATGTCCAAATTTTCTCTTTTTATAAGGACATCAGTCATATTGAACTAGTGACATACCCAACTCAAGAATGACCTCATCTTAACTAACTCTATCTGCAGAAAACCTTACTTCCCAGCAAGGTCACATTATGAGATACTGGGGCTTAGGACTTCAACATATGAATTTGTAGGAGGCACAACCTAAACCATAAATCTGATAATGTCACTTTTCCACACAAAAATATCAAAACATGTTCATTACCTGATGAATGCTGTTAAGACTTGCTGGTGTGACATTCATAATTCCCAGAAGAGTATTTAATAAATGTTAATAAATATAAGAAGACTATAATTTTTGAATTTTTAAGTTCTTATTTATTTCTATAATTGAAAGTCTAATTAATAATAGTACAGAGAAACAGAACCAATAGGATGTATGTGTGTAGAAATAAAGAGACAGAGAAAGAGAAGGGGAGAAGGGAGAGAGTGAGAGAGATTATTTTAAGGAATGGGCTTATTGGATTATGGAGGCTGGTAAGTCCAATCTCTGAAGGGTGGGTCATCAGGAGGGATACACAGAGAAGAACAGATAATACGGTTCAAGTCCAAAGGCTGTTTGCTAGCAGAATTCCTTCTTGCTTGGGGAAGGTCAATCTTTTATTCTATTCAACCTTCAACTGATTGGATGAGGCCCACCCATGTTATAGAGAGTAATCTGCTTTGCTCAGTGTCCACTGATTTAATTCTTAATCTCATCCAAAACACCCTCACAGAGGTACCAGAATAATGCTTGACCAAATATCTAGGCACTGTGGTCCAGCCAAGTTGACACATAAAATTAACCATTACATGCATCTTATAATTTATTGGAAGAAATAAATGTGGGTAATAATCCTAAAGAGAAGAAATAGTTTTTCAAAAAGATTGTAGTGATTTTCTCACAGAAAAGTTGTCACCAAACTGTTCTGGGTTTTCATAAAGATAGGTATGGAAACATTACATTTTATGGATTTGGGGAGCTTAACTGGGTTAATTACAAGAACAACACTTTTTGTTCATTTCTACATTTTCCTAGAATTCTTCTTTTGATTAAAGTAGACTTGGTAAACAGGTATAGTCATGGTCTATGTTGCTGTGTCTTTTTTACCAATCAGATTCATGCAACTATACATTTATGAAAAGGTAAAAGATTGCTGAGAGACCAGAAATCATATTAAAAAATAAAATGTTCAATAATCTTTGCATTCTTCTTTTTTCCATAGTAGATAATGAAATATGGAAATAAAACTCACCAGAAAGTGAAGCTACTTTACCTTAAAACTTACTCCCTGGACAAGAGCTATAGTTATAAATCCCAGGATTAAGAGGTGCATTCATTTTCAAATTGATTTGATTAAAATGAGGACAGAGCTCAGTTCTTCTGGTAGCCCTTAGCAAGATATTAATTCATTGACTCTTCCCTTATGTCAGCATACTGGAAAGGGTTTGGAAAATTTCTTTTTTTAAAGAAAAGCCTGAAAATGGTCTAAAAAGCATATATAATGTACTTCTGGAAATCAGAAATTTTGGAAGAGTGGCAGCTCTCTTCTAGAAAAGTCACAGGACTTGGGGTTAAGTCTGGTGATAAATTCAGTTCTACTATATTGATGTTAAGTTAAGTGGTTTGATCTCTCAGAGCCTCTGTTCCCTCACGTGTAAAATGGCTATAATAATTCTATCTTCAAGTATTAACTAAGGTGATGCTCATTGCTGCATAGTTTCAACAGAACACAATAGGAGTTTATTTCCTGCTCATCCCCAGTCTTGAATGGGTGTTCCTAAGCAGTGGGTAGCTCTTCTACAACAGCTGATTTGGAAACATAGGCACTTTCTATCTTGTGACTTTTCTAACCAAGGCTTCTAATGTGGCTGCAGAGGGGCAAAGAGTGTGGGATTACAGGTGGGGAGTTTTTATGAGCCAGCCTTGGAAGTGGTATGCATTGCTTCTGCCCACTTTTCAATGTCAAGTTCCCAGTCATATGGTCACACTTAAGTGCAAAGAACTGGCTCATATGATCTAGATGCAGGCAAAAGAGGAAGAGAAAAGAAAATGAGTTTGGTGAACAGCAAGCCTGTGTCTGCAATGTTTCATAATGTGGTTGTAAGATGGAAGAACACATACATGAAATAAATCAGAGAAAGACAAATATGGTATGATATCACTTAACATGAAGAATCTAAAAAATACAACAAACTAGGGAATATAGCAAAAAAGAAGCAGACTCACAGATATAGAGAACAAATTAGTGATTACCAGTGGGGGCAGGGAGGGGCAAGAGAAGGGTGGAAAAGCAGGAGGTATATACTATTGGGTGTAAGATAGGCTCAAGGATGTATTTTACAACACGGGGAATATAGCTAATATTTTTTTAATAACTGTAAATGGAAAGTAACTTTTAAAATTGTATAAAAATAAAAAATATTGAAAAAGGAATGAGAGTATAATATAAAGATCTGACTCATGGTGGGCACTCTGAACCTGGTGGATGAATCTGAATTAGATTTCTATTTGTATCCGTCCACGAAAGGAGCTCTGTTTTAGGAAGCAGAATGTATGAGAAGGGATTCACTTGGGCACTAATCTAACACTTCATGTGCTGCTCACGGCATTGAAGGATCTAACTTTCTAAGAGTTGTTATTTTTTAAACCCAAGGAAAATACTTCTAGATGGTTGAGATGTAAATAATTCTGGTAATGTCTACAAGGACTGGGAATTATTTAGATATTTCTAACGAAGTAAAATGGGAATTGACCAGCCAACATCTCTGTGAATGAAACGCAGACACATAATGTTATATTTCCATCTAGTAAACATAAGGCACATAATATATTCTTGAATGATGGAGTCCTCCATTCTGACTGCTATTTTCATTGTGTAACAATATCTTTTTTTTTTTTTTCGGTATGTGGGCCTCTCACTGTTGTGGCCTCTCCCGTTGCGGAGCACAGGCTCCGGACGCGCAGGCTCAGCGGCCATGGCTCACGGGCCCAGCCGCTCCGCGGCATGTGGGATCTTCCCGGACCGGGGCACGAACCCATGTCCCCTGCATCGGCAGGCGGACCCTCAACCACTGCACCACCAGGGAAGCCTGTAACAATATCTTTGTAAGATATTAGCTCTGGAAGAGACTTTAGAGGTCAATTTATATGACTCCCTCATTTGACAGATAAGGAAATAGGACAGGAGTGACTTGTTTGTCCAATAAACATAGTCAGTGATGGAACCACTAAATGATGTTTAATTGAGTGTTTTTTTTTTATAGAGATATGCAGGTCGCACAATTCAGATACTGCAGCTCCTTATTCACTCTCATTTCTTGACGAGTTGCTCTGCATGTAGTCTGTCCAGGAGTATCACATGCTATGTCATCACTGTCAGATTCCATATTCTTTACAAGGGCCCCATAAGCCTTTTTCATTCAGCAAAAAATGATTGGTAGTTTATTTGAAATTGAAATGTAACTGGTAGTCCTTTATTTTTATTTGTTAAATCTGGCAACCTTACACAGGATACACTTAGGGAACTACTCTTTTCTCTAGAGGACTTAGCTGGCTCTCTAACAACAGAGGCCTGACCACCCCTCCTGATGTCCATCCTGTCCTGTTAGACACGCCCCCCCCACCCCGCCAGCGGTCCTCAGGACACATGATGGGGCAGTGAGGCTAAGCTGGCATACAACACACCACCTGCAAAGTGGTAGGTTGTTCTAGTTGAAGATTCTACCGAGCTCTATCTCTCACAACCAATCTCTTGTTCTCTTTGTCGACTCAAGACATCTTCCCTACCCTCATCCTCTACTGTGTCTAATTCCCACTACTAGTAGTCTTAGTCTCTGAAGTCTTTGTTTAAACTTATAGGTATGTCCCAGTTGAGACAAGTATTTGTTGACAAAAATTTGTTGTTTATTTGAAATTCAAATGTATCTGGGATTCTGTATTTCATCTGTAAAATTCTGCAGAAGTCTTGTTCGATGTTATACTAATTTTGGAACGGAAAGAAGGAGTTCCATAGGGTAAATGTTTGAAAAGTTCAGGTCCAATTCATTTTACATGATTTGCTTTCTCACTCCTCTCAGATTCTTAATATTGCTACTATGTACTGTGAATCTCTGCTACAGAGACATAGTATTCAAATGTTCATCCATCTATCATCTATCTATCTGTCTATCTATCTACCTTCTTTTACTGTTTTAACCATGAAACCCCTTCATCTTGGAGCATATAGTGGGACTATCGTTCTGTGAAATGTATTTTGTAGAACACTAATGAAGAGCAGTGTTAGTTGACTCAGAGAAAGCAGCCTGCAAGATGTATTCCACTCTTTCTCTACTATAAGAGAAGGATGAGAGATATGGGACCATATGTATATGTATAACTGATTCACGTTGTTATACAGCAGAAACTAACACACCATTGTAAAGCAATGATACTCCAATAACGATGTTAAAAAAAAAAAGAGAAGGATGAGAAGACCAAGAAGGTTACATGAATTTTAAGAAGAAAAATAGAAATATCCATAAGACTTGCAGAAGAGCCTGTACAGCGTAATTTTGATGGATCATTGAATTGTTTCCTCTTCTGCATTTTGTAATATGAAAGGTCAGACAGGCTGGCTGATCCAATTCTTCTCCGATTTAAAGTTAAGTCCGCCAACTTCCAGTGTTCCCTAGGTACTGTTAAATTAACACGTCTAGGCCGTGTCTTACACGAGTGGCTCTCAACAAAATTATTTGAGGCTGCTCATACCTCTGGTGCAATGAAAAGGCAAACTACATTTATGAGTGAATAGTGCTGACTGAGCTGTGTAATCTTTTGGTGGGTAGTTTGGGTTTTTCAAAGTGAGACGTGACATTTGAATGCCAAATAAAGCCATTGCAAAACAACCAAAAACCTTTAGCATTTTAGAGTAGTTTTTTGATTCTCTTTATTTTTCCCCAGAGAACTTATTTCTGTGCAGAACCTATCAAATGAGTGATTTTTCAAAGCTTCTGACTAGTCTCTTCAAGATCATAGGAAAGATTGATGTTTTAGAATTTTGATTAGATTCTCCTCCTATTCCTTCCTTCTTTATTTCTTATTTGATGGCTTTATTTTCTCATTTTATCCCCTAACTTTGCATATCCCCCTGAGAGGAGATGCATAAGATGGCCTCAGGAGACATCGTATTGAAAAGGGAGTTTCTGGGAACTCTTGAGGTTTCATTTACACATTTCAAACTGGGGACACTGGAATGACCTTATAGTGTAAACTGTTCAGTTAATCATTCATTTACCCAGCTAATATTTATTGAACATATGTTGGTAATTGGATAGTCTCTCTTTCTTATGAAGATTCTAATATAGCAGGGAAGCAGATATATAAACACCCAACTAACGTCAAATAAGTGCCTTAGTAGGGAAACATAGGTAAAGTGCTGTGGATCTAGAGGATTAGTAGGACCAATTTTGCTGTGGGTGGAGACATATGGGAGGGTTTTCAGAGGAAAATAATTTGAATTGGGTCTTAAAGAATAGATGAATTCACAAGGCCCAGTTAGTTAAGGGAGTAGGGGTGTTTAGGGTGGGTTTAGAGTGAAGGGAGAAAAAGGAGGGTAGCTTCCCATAGATTAAACAGTAAGGCCCAAGTTGTGGAGGCATGAAAGCTTATAATGAGTTCAGAAAACAGTGAGTTCCAATGTGACTCCAAAAATTATTATAAATGAATGTTAGGCACGAAAGACAAAGCATGAATCAAGAATCTCTTTCTTGGGCTTCCCTGGTGGCGCAGTGGTTGAGAGTCCGCCTGCCGATGCAGGGGACACGGGTTCGTGACCCGGTCCGAAAAGATCCCACATGCCGCGGAACAGCTGGGCCCGTGAGCCATGGCTGCTGAGCCTGCGCATCCGGAGCCTGTGCTCCGCAACGGGAGAAGCCACGACAGTGAGAGGCACGCGTAACGCAAAAACAAACAAACAAACAAACAAAAAAGAATCCCTTTCTTCGGTATCTCAAATGTCATGTGACGCATTTAACCTTTTAGCTTAAGTAAGAAGGAGCCATGCAAGGGTTGTAAGAGTTCTGTTTATCTGATAACCACAGAGACCTGTGATGATAGATGCTTGAGGTGAGCTCTAAAATACTGGTGCTCAAAGATGACTTTGAAGTTTCTATTCTGGAAGATTGGTGGTCTGTGATGTCTTAGCTATGAGAGGGCATATAACAGAAGGATAAGTGAGGCGGACTATAGATAATAATTTTTATTTAGAGACGACTGCATTTGAGACATCTGTAGAACATCAGGTGGGTATGAGCACGTGGCAATTGGATCTTCAGGCGTAAGCTGTGCTATTTCAGTATGGCTTTTTCTGTAGGCAGAGGGAGAGGCTTAATTACACTCATTGACATTTATGTGGTGACTCTTTCATGACCAAGTTCTGTGTATTTCTACTGATCATTTGCTATGTCTAGAAAGAAATCGTTAGAAATGATTTTTCTAACAAATCATTGGTAGGTTTTGGTTACTGTGGATAATATAAAGTATTAGGTTGACAATGGCTTGGCAATGATACACACCCAAGAAACAAACTAATAAAGTCATATCAACAAAGAGTGGTTCCTTGATAAATGTCAAAGGTACATGAATTTAATAACTTACTGCTACTCAGTGACTTTGAAAATATATGTTTTATATGACTTGGTTAAAGTGGTTTAATTTCTCTCCAAGTTAAGGTACATTTCTTAATGAGCCAGGAAATATTAAGATTAAGAAGAAAGGATTTTTCAAACAATTAGTATGCATGTGGAGAGGGAAGGTTCTGGGAGTGAAGCCACACTTTTTAATGAGGGAAAGGATATAGATGTCCTTAAGCAGAAGGGGACATCAAACTCCGGGAATTTATTTTTCCCTTCATATCTTATCTTTCTCTCCTGACACAGAGAGTCACAGTTCTTTCTCTGGGATTTTGCTCTTGGCGTCCTTAGGGACCCATGAGTCATAAGGAGTGGGCCTTAGAGGTGTACTGCAAAAGAAAATGTGGGCACAGTGTCTTCCATTGGTTTTGAGTTCGAAAGCTCAAATTCCGAGGTCCATGGTTCTGGTTCTGGAGGTTAGGGGTCAGAGACCATGGCTGCCATTGTGTCTACTGGCCATGGCACTTCTGAATTCAATGGCTGTTGAAGAGTTTGCAAGTAGATCCTGAATCTTCACACTCTTCTTTGCCTATACCTTGGAATTCAGATTTCTGCAATATTGTCGTTTATCTTTGTACTTCAGTGAGAAGAATCCAGATGATATTCACCCAGAGTGTAGTTTGTGTAATATTAAAGATAAAATTATTTCCCCAAATATTTTTTAAAAATCAACATTTTTCTCTTTTCTCTTTTCTGCTTTCTTAGTTTCTATGCCTATTTTTATGTTTCTTGTTAAAAGAAATGACTCCAGTTCACTTGACATAGTTGGCACATCTTGTCATTTATTTGGATTATTTCATTTAATTCACATGATGACTGCCTCCTGCACAAAGAAAAAACGTTTTGTTTTTCCTTGAAGCAAGCTCAAAATAGTTATTCTGCTGAGGGCATGTTGACTTAACATGTTAGAACAGAATTATACAGAGCTCTAGTTCCATGAATTATCAAAAATAAATAACTCTTCTCCCTCAAAAACATCAATAAATTTGAAAAATACTGGATGAATGAAAGTAAAGCTGGTTTCTTTACTGTAGATTTTATCTGAGCTTTTAATATTCTAATATACATCACGACTCTTTTAAGAATGGAATGTAACTTGGAATGCATCCCAAACACTTTTCCCCCTAGGATATCTTGAAGGACCAGAGTCCCATTAAACACACTCTCTAAAGCAACAGTCTCCAACCTCTTTGGCGTCAGGGACCGCTTTCCTGGAAGACAATTTTCCCACGGACCGGGGGTGAGGGGGTGGGTATGGTCCAGGCCGTAATGTGAGCGATGGGGAGATGTGGGAGCCGCAGATGAAGCTTCGCTCACTTGCCCTCCTGCTGTGCAGCCCGGTTGCTAACAGGACCGGCACTGCTCTGTGGCCTGGGGGTTAGGGACCCCTGCTCTAAAGCCATGCATTAAGGTATAGAGACCCAATTGAACATGGATAATTTTTATTAAATTGTGGTTTTCTATGTTAGCTATCTAATTTTTGGAAGTTTCGAGATGTATTCATTTTCAGTATTTTAAATAGTTAAATAGCATAAGAAAGAAAGCTTTTCAGATTTCAAGTTTCAGTCTTAGCCAACCCTCTTTCTCACTCGCCAGAGTAATAACAGTTTCTTATAGCCTCTTTCAATGTATGTGGTACGTGTCATCAAGGTATTTTATCTGAGCTCATACAAGTACAATAGGTTTAGGTAACTGACACAAATTCATGGTTGCATGTGTGTGTGTGTGTATCTAATCAATTTGAATTCTAGAATCTTTTAATTAGATTTCATATAGGCTAAATCCTACCCGATGCAAAGATGAGGTTAGGAGTTGCTAGTCCTTTGGGGGAAAAATGTATACCAATTGCTTAGAAAATTATGCTAAATGGATAAGCAGGAAGAAGCATAATATATTTCAGTAGACTTGAATGCAATTAATGTTTATATAAATCCCAAATGGGAAAGGATTTAAGAAAACATGACAAAATTTGGGCAGTCATGATATACACTGTGTGAAATATGTAGGCTCTATCTCACTATTTCCCTTATGTACCCTTGTGTATCTGAATCGACACCGTCTTTGAGGCAGGAGATAGATGGGCTCCAGGCTAGGCATTTACAACTGATCTCCTGTTTACACCTCCTGGGGTGAGAAGAAGATGAGCTCCAGGCCAGACATTCATTACCAGCTTACTATTTACATTTCCTGAGGTGAGAGATAAACGGACTCCAGGACTACATATTTATGACCGCACTCCTGTCTATATTTTGAGATCTGCACCTTGATATAAGAAACAGTAACAGGAATAATGTAGATAACTGGACATTGGGCACTATTATGGCAGGGACAGAGAGGGGCTAAACCTGTTAAAGAGGTCATACATTTCCCATCCTTGGAGCAAGGGAGACACTGTGCATGCACAAAAGCCTTCATGGGGTCAAAAAGGCAGGGGATGCCAGACCATAGCCAGTCCTGCTATCTTCCTCCCAGAGGCCTTTACGATGAAATCCATCTTGACTGAGGGACGCGTGTGCACCCAGGGGAGGGTCCAGAGGTAAATTAGCCATGGGGGTCAAAACAATACTATTGGCCAAGAAGACAGACATCCGGAAAACTGCCCCCTTAAAAAGAATTTAATCTTCCCAAAGGTGCGATTCTCGTGATTCTCTCCCTGAGTTCACCAGTGTGTCTTTCTTCATGTACTCTGCTTCTCTAATAAACACTTTCTTCTATACCTTCCGTTACCTTGTCAGATTCTTCCTTTCAAAGTAGACAAAGGACTGGGGAGTTGGACTCCAGCTGCTGGCCCCGTGGTCTAGTGGGTAAGATCCTGGTTTCCATCCAGGCAACCTGGGTTTGATTCCTAGTCAGGCAGCTGAGATCTTGCTTCCAGCTACTGCTCACTGCTGCTTGCTGCAAGCTGCTGCCTACTGCTGCCTGCATCCGAAATCATCTTGACCTTGGCCCTTATTATCTTATGTCTGACTGTTATAATAGCTGGCTAATGGGTTTTGCTAACTATAACCTCTTATCCAAATTAGTATTCTGACTGCACTATTGTGATCTCATAATCAAACTTCATTAGTTCCTAATCATTTATTAAAATCATCAAGGTGTAATGGGTAGGGCATTGGACTTGGAGTGAACAAAGTCATGTTTTTGAGAACCACTCATGATCTCTGCAACCTTGAGCCGGTCCTTTAATATCTAGAGGTGAAACTATTTCCACCTATAAAATTCATATAATAATGGCCTTGCTGCCTGATTCATAAATTTGCTGTGGGTTTTAAAATTATGTAAAGGGTCTTTGTAAACTTTGAAACAAAACATACATGGAAAGTACTACTTTCGCTCCGCCAAGTCTATATTTCTTAGGCTGGCAATCAATGACTTACTAGGCCAGAAATACCTTCCAGTGTATTGACCACTTGCTTGTATGAATAAGATACTTCATTTAAAATAGAAAGTTATCTATGAAGGCCTTGGGCTTTTATACCTAAACATCTTTTTTAAGTTCCTTTTCCTGCTGAAATTGTGCTGTCCTTCAAAGAGGCATTGAGCTATTACTTCTTCATGAGGTCTTCTGTATTAGTTTCTTAGGGCTGCTGTAACAAATGACTCTACACTGGGTGGCTTACAGCAACAGGAATTTGTCTCACAGCTGTGGGGTCAGAAGTCTGAAATCAAGGTGTTAGCAGCAGTGTTCCCACTCCCTGCTCTAGGGAAGAATCTTTCCTTGTCTCTTTCAGGTGACCCCTGGTGTTCCTTAGCTTGTGGCAGCATCTCTCTTGTCTCTACCTCCGTCTTCACATGGCTTTCTCCTGTGTTTCTGTGTCTTCTTTTCGGTTTCTGATAAGGATATTTGTCACTGGATTTAGGGCCCACCCTAAATCCAGGAGGATCTCATCTCAACATCCTTAATTACTTTTGCAAAAACCACAGTTATGTGTCCTGGGCGTCAGGACTTGGACATACATTTGGGGGCTACTATTCAACCCACTGCACTTTCCTAGGCCATTCCAATCTGATTTGTTTGGCTAATATTACATCTAAGGTTATACCTCATATGCAATCTTAGAAGAGCTGAGAACACTGGCAATGGTAAAAAGTACGTTTTACTTAGAAAAGCACATTAAAATGTATAAGAGGAAGTTTTTAATAAAGGCAATTGTGGAACCTGTTTGTACAGAGAGTAGAAAAAACTGAAGATGAAAACAGTATCTCTAGCCTTCCACAACAGTTGCCATTGTGGGTGATGTGCAAGTTCTCCTTCATGTTTCTGGGGGCTGGCTGTTTTCACCAAGGGGACTATCACACTGGCCAAAACTCTGTTGTCAGCTCTTTCTGGTCAATTTCCTTTTCCTGCAGGTGTGTGATATTGTGTGTTCTGCAAGAAAAAGAGAAAAAAAGAAATCTCTCTGCCTCATATGTGATTAATTTTATAAAAGAAAATTAACCTTTTTATTTCTTTTGAAATCCAAGTTGCCAGGCACAGTTAGTTTTTGATTGTACTGATTGCTACTTAGGAAAGGGAAGGCATGCCCCTTTCTAGATTTTTAATTTGACTACAGAGTCATAATTTGATACGGTTTATGGTATAAAGTGTGGTTTTAAAAAAAATATTCTTTTAATTGAAATATAGTTGATTTACAATATTGTGTAAGTTTCAGGTGTACAGCGCAGTGTGTGTGTATATATATATATATATATATATTGCTTTTTCAGGTTTTTTTGCCTTATAGGTTATCACATAATATTTAGTATAGTTCCCTATACCATACAGTAAGTCCTTGTTGGTTATCTATTTTATACATGGTAGTGTGTACATATTAATCCCAAACTCCTCCATTTATCCCTCCCCCCACTCCCCTTTCCCCTTTGGTAACCATAAGTTTGTTTTCTGTGTCTGTGAGTCTTTCTGTTTTGCAAATAAGTTCATTTCTGTCTTTTTTTTTCTTTTAAATTCCACATGTAAGTGATTTCTGATAAAGCATTTTTTTTCCCCTTGAATGTTAAACAGTTATCTCAGCACGGCTATTTGACTAATATTCTCCTTTACTAACTGATTCATGATTTCATATTTGTAATATATTAAATTCTTAAATACATGAGAATATATTTGTGTTTTGAGGCTCATAATCTTCAATAATATAATAAGTAATCTTTTCTAAGTCTTCCCTTGATCTTTAACTAACACTAAAATATGATAATCAGCATTCTAAAAATCATTAACGTTTTTTTTTGGCGTTACGCGGGCCTCTCACTGCTGTGGATTCTCCCGTTGCGGAGCACAGGCTCCGCACGCGCAGGCTCAGTGGCCATGGCTCACGGGCCCAGCCGCTCCACGGCATGTGGGATCTTCCCGGACCGGGGCACGAACCCGTGTCCCCTGCATTGGCAGTCGGACTCTCAACCACTGCGCCACCAGGGAAGCCCAATTAACATTTTTAATGTAATTAAAACATGCAAATTAAATAGTAACAGGGTGACTTTCAACATAAAGTGAAAATTCTATTCTTGACTCCTCCTCAGTCTTGTTCTCCAAAAGAAGACACCTTACTTTATTTTAGATTGTTTCTTTAGTAAATACTTACTGCTATATCGTTAATTAGTATAGTATGCTCCTATACAATTGATGAAGATTTAACTCTCTTACAAAATCCAATCCCTGGTAACTCCCCATCAACATGTTCTTTCTATTTTGTTATCTATTATTTGGCTAATCAATAATCATTTTCATGTTATTAAGACTATACAGTTATTTTGTAGAGCCAAGTAGCACACCATGATTATATTGGCTTTCTTAAGTAGCTTGATGTTTTTCCTGTACTTTCTAATGATATCATTTTTTTCTTGCACTACTTGCCATTACTCTATCTTGTTTTTAGTGTCACTTTTTCCTAGAAATTTTGGAGATGCGTGGGTTTTTTTTTGTTTCCTTCCAGATATCTTATTTTCTGTCTTCTATATTTCTACTCAAACTAAACTGATGATTGGCTGTCATCCTAGGTTTCCACTTCTCTATTATTCTGGGTTGGATCTATAGTTTGACTGCCCCCATGTCTCCCACTCTTTGGTTAAATCTTTTGTTTTGTTGAAGCACATTCTCAAGGCAATCTACAAGAGTGTGCGGAGGATAAACTTTCTGAATCATTGGATGCACCTGAAAATGTCTTATTATATTTCATAGTTGAATTATAGTTAGACTAGGTATCAAATACTAGGTTGAAAATAATTTTTCTATCACAGTATAGACAGTTTTCTTTTTCTGTCTGTTGCTCCCTGTGTTTCAGACACAATATCTTTTGTCAGGCTGGTTCTCTTTCCATTGTACTTACAAAGTACAAAGTTATTAAAAATTCTTTTCCTCTGGATACATTTAGGCTTAGCATTATGAAATTCCACAGTGATGTATGTAGAGTTCCCATTTTAAAACATGGCCCCCAATTCTTTGACATCATTCTTATATAGAGATAGGGTCCATGTCCCCTCCTCTTGAATCTGGAGAGCCTTGTGACTGCCTCAATGATTAAAGCCTGCAGGAAGTAACACTAAGTGACTTCTGAGGCTTGGTTATGAAAGACCTTGTTCTTTCACCCTGGGGCTCTTGGAATTCGTGCTTCCCAGAAAGTCTGTCTTGGGATTTCTTCTCTCAGAAACTAGCTGCCTTGTTGTAAAAAGCCAAGACCATGTGGAGAAGTCATATGTAGATGATCTATTGATAGCCTGAGCTGAGGTCAGTCTTTAAGTCATCCCAACGCAAGTGCCAGACACATGACTGGAGAAAACTTCAGATGATCCCACTCTCCAGCTGTTTAGATCATTCGCATCTATTCAAGTCTTCCCAGCTGAGGCTCCAGACATTGTGTAGCAGTCAAGCCATCCTTCCTCTATGCTCGGTCTCAATTCTTGACCCACAAAACCCTGAGCCTAATAAAGTGCCACTGACTTTTAGGTGGTTTGTTACACAGCAGTATATAACTGAAACACTAGGTATGGGTCTTTATTCATCATCTGAAAGCTTCTCCATTCACGTGTCTGGTACTTTGGATGTTTTCAGAATATTTCCAATTAAGTGTTCAGCCTTCTTAACATTCTACAAGGCAGAGCAGCCTCTCCTTTGACTTTATTCTCCTCATGAACTTAACATTGCTCCACTCTTCTCTATCAGCTATGCCATCTTCCAGAAATTTGTTGAAACATTTTGTCCTTTGATGGCCCCTAAGAACTTATTCTGCATTATTGAATATCCATTATTGCAATCCATTATTGTGAATCAATGGCTGTTTTATTCCTTTATTAACATTTTAATGGACTCTCAGAAGAGAAAGGACATAAATTAATGTGGTACATAGAGTATCCTGGATCTTTTAAAGACTGCATAACAGACAGTACCATGTTGGTAATAATGGCAGACTTCTAGCTGGTTATCAATATCCATTCTCCATGTTTTCAATATCAATAGAGTTTCAGCTGGCGTGTAGTTACTCAGCTGAAGCCTACATTTTCCAGCATCCCCTGCAGCTAAGTGTGGCCATGTGACTAAGTACTGACCAATGGGATACAAGTAGAAGTGATGAACCCTCTAGCTCTAATTCTTAAAAGCATTGGGTGTGTTTTCCTCTGGCAAGTTTCTTGTTTTCTGAGATGTGGCAAAAGTTAGGAGCAGCTGATTTAAACCTCCATGTGGAATCTATCTTTTTAGGATGGAAGAACTGTCTGCCAACTTTGCCTACCTTTGTACTATTATAAGGGAGAAGAATAAACTTCTGCTTTTTGAAGTCATACTTATTTGGACTCGTAACAGCTGAAAAAATAACTTGCATCATATAAGTGTAAAACTCACCAACACACTGTCTTGTGACCAGAATTTAGTGGCAAATTTTAAGGTAATTATTATAATAACATTTATACATTTATTTAGAACTTACCATGAGTCAGCAGTGCTCTAAGAGTTTAATGGATTAACCAACTTACTCCTCACAACAACCCTACCCTATGAAGTAACACTATAATTGTTCCTACCGTGCAGATTTAAAAATCGCAAAGCTGGTTAAAGAACTTTCTCAAACCCACATAGCTAGTGTGGGACAGTTAGGTTCAATAGAGGCAATCTGTCAAATCACACTGATACAGTGTTTATTCTTTGTGCAATGCTTTGTTGTATCTGGATTTCATAGATTGGAAATATATGCAATCAGGAGCCATTTACCATATGTTTCAGTCACATGTCAATTTGAAGCCATTAGTGATAAGGGTAGATTTAAGTGCAGGGAGATATACGCCAACCATATTAAATAAGTGCTAACAGAAGTTAATGAATATGAACTTACTTGATCTACCAAAATTACTTCAGTGGGGAATGAATTGCAAGTTTATACTATCCATTGACTTTTTAAATGCCAATTTTATTGAAATATAACAAAAAAGCAAAAAGTATACAGAAGAATGGCAACAAAGTCAATTTTTCACAAAGTGAACACATCCATTTAATCTGTACCCAAACCAAGAAGCAGAACATGACCAGCCCCCAAAGGATCCGCTTGTCTCATTTCAGTCACTACACACGGCTGTTTGATGGGACATTCCCAATTTAGTCAGTAGTTGGAATTCTATCATGTTGTGCATTTGTATAAACCCTTCCTGGGTATGTTTGTTACTTGTCTGTCTGTCTATCTATCTATCTATCTATCTATCTATCTATCTATCTATCTATCTATCATCTATCTACCTTTTGCCTCTTTAAACAGATAAATGTTCCAAATAAACAGGTGTGGATGCTGAGAAAGAGTGGTCTCAGGTAAAGTTTCATTTTTTAGTGCCTGAGAGAAGAGCTCTGGCAGTCTCCTGGCTCAACAAACCTCATCTCCTGCTCCTGACACAATGAGCCAAACCTCGTAATTTGGGAATTTCCATTCTAGCTTTTAGAATACAGTCCTTTCTTTGATCTTCCATCTTGGGATTTTTTTATGATGATGCTTATGGGCCTGGCCATGTCAACTTGGCAGGTTTTTGATTGTTCTATATTGTTGGGTTTGGCAGATTTAGTTCCAGTGAGAGTGGCCTTGGATCAGTGAACTATGGTTCCAAAGAAAAAAAGGATTGGTGGCAGTGCTATGTCAAGGGGATCTGGTTCTGGCTGAGGTTGCGACGGTTACTAAAAATTGAAAATTCAGCTGCATTGGGGTGGGCAGTGTCTACCAAGCCACACTTTGGATTCCATGGAATACAAATATATACAGATTTATACTATCATTTTATGTTTTTCAAGCTTCAATAGTCATTTCTTAGCTAACGACAAATTGCTGTCTTCTTTTCTCCAATGCAACAGATACCATCTGTAGCTGTCAGAATTCCAGATTTTATTTATTCATCACTGAGCGCTCCGTATGTTGATTAATGAGTTCACTTTTCTAGAAGGAGATTCTGAACACATCACCTTCTTTATTTCTCCTCTACTCCTTAAATAAATATACTGACTTCATCAAACTCAAAAAGATAATCATATATCTCTATTCAGTTAGCTTCCTGTAGCAGATTTTGTGTTTTCCATGTAGGAATCTGAGATATGTGATGAGCAGCTACTGATTAGAACTTTGGAAGAAGGCTTGCTTTCTTTGTTTTTTTCCTCCAGCTTGAGTTATAATTGACATATAACCTTGTGCAAGTTTAAGGTGTATAGCATTGATTTGACACCTTTAGAAATTTTGAAATGATTAGCACCCTGGTATTAGCCACCAGGGAGAAGGACTTTCTAATTGTGACCATGGCCTCTTGCTCAGGTTCTCTATGGCATTTCAGACATTTCAGAAGGTATGTGCCGTGGGGCTGAATAGGCATGGGATGGGGTTGCAGATATGGTCCTGCCCAAAACTGTCATGGTAAAGAATAGAAATAACTGGGATTTCTACTGGAGGCCTGGGAAAGTCAAAAGGGGCCATGACATCTTTCCTTGGGTGCCCAGTTATTAGTCAAACCTAAGTTTTCGTACCAGAATGCTGAGGTTGACGTTTCCTCAAAAGACACCTAAAATTTCAACCAACAACTTAGTTGACTTACATATCCAGATTATTGGGGGTTTTGTTGTAGAAAGTTTCTATTCTGTTCCTGCCAAAAATTTAACTACAAATTTCATGGCATTTGGGTGTAAGAGGTCAGCTAACCACTTATTCCTTTAGGTTTGGGGTCACTGAGCCCTTTCGGCAGTGTCTGTGACATTAGGAACTTCAAGTCCATTTATTTTAAATGGAGCTAGTTTTGAAACCAACATTGTATTCAGTGTTTATCACGTATTAAATTTTTTTTTCTCATGTTTAGGTCTTCAGCCCTTCCTTTTGGTTTCAAGACTTGATTGGATATGACTAATTTGTTTAGAGTCAAATTCTCCCTGAATATTTTTTGTATTCTTCCTTTTGGCCAAATCACAGCTGATAGATTATAAGGTGCCATTAATTGCATTCCACATATCTTTTCAGGCTTTGTCTCTATGATTCCAAAACTAAAGTCCACTTAAAGAGAGGCTGCCAGGAGCTCAATTCTGTGTTATACTGTTATCAATTAACTGGGCTTCAAGATGCTGCCATCACCCTACTGTGTCATATGGTTCTTGCTTTCAAACTGCGTTTTAGGAGCCTTATTATATGCATGTGTATTTTTTGGAATTAATTTATTAACTCACACCATTTTAGAATAGGTGTTGTGTATTTATATGTGTATGTTTATATCTTAGATGTGTATGTGTGTATATGTATATGTGTGTGCCTGAAAAATGCTTTTCTTTCTCTTCTTCAGTGCAGTATTTTCTTTTCATTTATTGCAGTAAAAATAATTTCATTTTGTGGTGATATTTCAGCCCATTTTCTAAGAACAGTTATGTTTCATCCACCTATTTATAGTAAATTCACAATAAACTAAATATATATATGGAGGAGAGAAAAATAAAAGGATTTAAAATAAGAAAAGTTAAGTTTTTTGGCCAGGGGTTATCAACAGGCAGACAGTAGGCCCAATGTGGCTAATATGTATATTTTTTGGCCTGCACATTTGTTTTAAATTTTGATTTTTGAAAGCATTTGGATACAGCATGTTTCTTCCGTTTGCTTCAGTTCCCCCAAGCCTTGATTCTCATTCATCTACCATGATTCAGATATTTACATTTTTGCATAACTGTTATAGGTATTTGAGTTTACCATTCCTACTTTAAACTTTTTAATACAATAAGCAAACACTTCTATTTTTAAAATATTAAAGCCAGGACTTCAGAATTCAGTGTATTTTATTTTATCTCATCTTTATTCTGTTGTGGTCCATTCATCTCCAGGCAGAAATAGGGATCCACTATTACTATTTTATTTTATTTTTTCATTTTTTCTAACTTCTGCATTTCGAGAAGACTTCTTAAGGTTATCCTTCATATTACATACTTTTTAATACAGTTAATTCTGCTCTTTATTCAATGTGATAAAGATATAAATTCTACTACTCCGATTTTGGGATAATATTTTATTATTTTTAGGGAACTTTCACCACAACTTACTTCTCAATAAAGCTCCCCATTCATCTCATTTTGTCATTTTTATCTTATTTTCACCTTTATTTCCTAGTTAATTTAATTTTGTTGAGGTCACAACATATACATTCTTTAAAATGTTCTCTTTCCTACAATCAATTATTTGAAAAATGCTTTGTTTTCTCGAGTGCAGTATTTTCTTTCCATTTATTGCAGAATTCTTTCATAGGCAGTAAAAAAAAAATTCATTTGGTGGTGATATTTCAGCCCAGTTTCTAAGACCAGCTGTGTTTCATCCACCTATTTATAGTAAATTTGCAATAAACTTTTTGCCCTAAATTTAGGCAACAGCTACCACATATAACTTTTCAAAATTCAAATTTTATTTATATAAAGAACAAATTTCACTATATGTTGAATAAGGATTTGTTTTTCTTTTTAATTTAGCATGTGTCTATTTCCTCTTTCCTGCTTTCTTGAGTTTTGTGAATGTTTCTGTTCCCAAATAAACATGCTTACTGCAACAATGCCACCCTGGGTTTGAATATAATGTGTTGTATTTCTATCATTTGGGTAAAACTTGTGCAGGTTTAGGAAGCAAATGATTAATCATATCTCTTTCCCTCACTATAGCATTTAGAGCCAATTTCAAGAAATAAACATAGATTGCCTACAGATGGAGATTCAAACAAAAATAACAGCTTGGTTACTTATAAATCGATTTAGAAAATGCAGCCTGCATCTGGACTCTAATATTTCTCTCCACCTAACCCCAAATAATGCTTCTGGCATCTTTGCAGGTAAGAGCTGTACAACTACAAGGTGCCGCATCAGGGCAGGTGGATGACCACGTGGCAAAGGAGAAGAAAGATGTATGTTTTAGAGCTCAGAAAGAATTGATTCTCCCCTGTGTAGGCTTTTCTTCCAGTCTCATCAATAAGATAATCAAAGAGAATGAATGGGCCTGGAAGTGTTATTCCTATACCTGTCCCTTCCAAGCAGTGAAAGTTTTATTATTTTTCAGGAAGCAGGAGGACTGGGGATAATTGCTCTCCCCTCATTACAGAATCAATCTTTTTTTTTTTTAAATTTATTTATTTATTTATTTTTGGCTGTGTTGGGTCTTCGTTTCTGTGTGAGGGCTCTCTCCAGTTGAGGCAAGTGGGGGCCACTCTCCATCGCAGTGCGCGGGCCCCTCACTATCGCGGCCCCTCTTGTTGCAGAGCGCAGGCTCCAGACGTGCAGGCTCAGTAGTTGTGGCTCGCGGGCTCTAGAGTTCAGGCTCAGCAGTTGTGGGTCATGGGCCTAGTTGTTCTGCGGCATGTGGGATCCTCCCAAACCAGGGCTCGAACCCGTGTCCCCTGCATTGGCAGGCAGATTCTCAACCACTGCGCCACCAGGGAAGCCCCAATCATTTATTTTTAATTAGTATTGGGGATGTTGAGTGACACTCTGCAGCATGGAATGCCTGCTAGGGTCCTCTGAGTGTATCTCATGAAAGGACATTTAGCATGCAGTGTGTGTGTGTGTGTGTGTGTGTGTGTGTAATTATTATTTTATCATATTTTAAGTTTGTGAGAGGACAATTTTTACTTAGTCAATTTTTTTCCTTCTAGTGCCAAAGCACAAGTCCATCTTTAAGTTGTGGAGCTATACTTGTAAAATATGTAAACGAGCATCATGTAAAATTGTTGCCCTATTTCAGCTGAGTATATTGTATTTGATTTACATTGAGCTGTAAAAGCTGTAAAAGAAAGTTAAAAACCACAAAATCTGAGTTGTGAGAGACCTTTGTATGTAATGTAGCTAACTTTTTCCATCCCACCTCCTTTGATATTTAAACCCCTTCCGAAACATTTCAGTCATTGTCTGTCCTCTTAAAGTGTAATTCCAGGAACTCACAATACTGTTACAGCTATTATCTGTCAAGAGCATAGCATAATTTTGTACATTGTGATTTTACTAATAAAACCTGAGAGAATGAAATAACAAAACCTTTAAAGACCCTTTCTATTTTTACTCTCTTCAAATTATAAAATCTATCATTAAAGCCTAGCTCAATAAATACAAATTTCATTTATTTTTTGCCATTGTATGATAAAAATTATATTAATGATTATATTTAATGACAGTATTATTAAAATTTTCCACATTAATCAAACAATGTATTTTATAATTTTAAATGTTTAGAATCCTTAACTTTGGCTAATTTATATCTAAGTTAATATGATGACAATTTATCAGAGAGTGACTGTTTAGGTTATGCCGTATCTGATTTTCCTAAACCTTTAATATAAGATTTCAAGGCTTAATTTTTATCCTTGGGGTTTCAATACATAATGCAAATGGAATTTCATTCAGCAGATTATAGACGTCACTCTTAGTTGTAGGAGTATTTGCATTAATTATGAGTAGGTGACAACAACAAATTATGCTTTACTCTTTATAAAACATATTTCATTCTCATCATCTCATTTAACTGCCGAACTGTCCTTTTAGAATAACAGCTTTATTTTCATAATAGAGATGAGCAAACAGTAGCTAGTGTCTGAGTTAGGAAGACTTTGACCCCTGCTCATTCAATCCAGATCCTATACTTTTCCTTCTGCCACTGGGACTTCTTTGGACCATGGATTTGAATTTGTCAATCCATTAGTAATGTCTTCAGTGGGACATCCATGGTGTTAGCTGCAGGTCATGGGGCCCTAGTTCTTCCTGGACTACAATGTGTTCTTATGACCTTGAGTCCCGGGTCATGGACAAGGAGCTTCTTGGATGAGCTAGTGTGCTTTGGCTATGTGTGCTTTGCAACAGCGTTTTCCAAACCGGCTAAGTTTCAAGCTCCATTTGTGTGAGCTTTGAATGGTTGCTATCAGTACATTAGCTGCATGAACAGTTCTTAAGCATCCAGCTTGTCTTTATCCAGAAATTATCTCTTTAAATTTTGAATGCCCAAGCACAAGTTTTTCTAAATTTTCAGAGGTGCCTGGTTATTTATTTTCTCTATTTGCTCTGTTTAAGGGAGGTAAAGATTTTTTTGTTTTTATTTTCTAATAAATAGTCACAGTTGGTAAAGCAACTGTGGCATTCACATCTTTTCACTTACTTAAATTGTTTCAGGTGGTGTACCTTGGGCAGGCCAATTGCAGGCAGCTCAAGGAATCACTTCATATCTATTTTCTTCAAAACATTTACTCTTAGATGACAGCAATGAGCAGTGTGTTGAATGTATGTACTTTATGTAAGTGATCAAACCTTTGCTAAAATATGATGGTGCATATTAATTTTCAACTCCAGTCAGTGAGATCTTGGATTTATTGTCTTAGACTGTTTCAGTCTCGAGATTTTTAATCATCAAAGAAGGAGGCATGCTGTTTTAAATGTCATGGATAAGGCTAATTCTTCATTAGCCAAGTTTTTGACCAGGCTAATTCAGTTTCTTCTCAAGTGGGGCATGGGAGAGAATAGAGGGTATTGCAGATTTCTCTCCCACAAGGAGCTTCCACTTTACTGTGGGTGGAATAGTACCCAGTCAAATTCTTCCCTTCTTCTGTGACTGAAATTTCACCAATTAAAGATTGATGGTCTTAGAAATTAATTTCATACAACTGATTTATTCAGATTCTTCCACCTATTCCCCAATCCCCACATCCTGCTCTTTGGGATTGTTTGGCCCTGAGAGAATGGAAATTTTGTGAGGAAAGAGAGGTGCAATTTTATAGTTTTAAGTATTAAAAAGAAGGGGACTCAGAGTGCCTTGAAATTTTCTTGGCAGACAAAATATAAATTTATTAGTACAGTAATAAAAAAACTCACTGACAAACTTCTGTTAAGTTCTGATTCTGTTAAGTTCTCTATTCTGATTCTTACTAGAGATGGAGGCATTTACTTTATTTTTTATTTTTTCCTCAGCAAGTCAAAAAGTGATGCTCTTTGCTAATGTAAAGTACAGCCCACCTAAATAAAACCAAATTTTGTCCAGGCCCAATTCTGCAAATGAATTCTGCTTCTACAATTCTCAATATTAGATGGAACATTGGCTGTGAATGTTAATTTGTTCCTGCTGCTAAGGTACTGTCTTTCTTTAATAATACCTGAAGGGCTTCGTTTTATATGGGAATCTTATAAAGATAATGAAATTAATAGTACAGAATGAGTGAATCAAACCTTCATCAAATCTAGCTTTAGCAGAGCCTATATGTATACCCAAACCAATAAATGATTCTGTGATGTGGTGTGATTCTGGAATTAACTGTAACACACTGGAACTGGACTCCCTTGCATCAGCTGCTCTTACCCAAGGCTGACCTTATGCCAATCTTGCAAGCAGTCATAGCACTACAAATTTCAATGTCAAGGTAGTGATGAGAATGAAGAGGAAGGGATTATATCACATCCTTTGCAATTAAAGTTCCTGAAATCCCTCTTTTCATTGCTTTCTCCTTCTCTGAAGTACCATTCCCCTTGGATTTTTCCACTGGATTTCTTTTCTTTTGCCAGCGTTTTTGCCTTTTCACTTCCTACTTTCCATCCTTCTCCTCTGCTTCCTTTTTGTGTTTCTCTCCAGCTATGCTTGTGCCAACCTCCTTCTTCCCTTCTGGGCTCTTTCCTCTACAATATGTCCAGTTATCTCTGTTGTTACAGGCAAGTTAATTTATAATTCTCTCAGTTTCCCAAAGTTTTACGTACATGTCTCACCCACCTCAGCAAAGCAGCAATCACTCAGAGGTATCTATTGATACTTTTAGAGAGTTTAGCTGGAAGGGGTTGATGGCTGTTGTATAACCCTCCTTCAATGGAACTTTGGCAAACCCACAGCTAGGTGGGTTTAAGAAATATGTCTTCAATCCTTCCTTTTAAGGACCTCGTGGTCTAATTTAGGTACTTCAAGTTTCTAGGTAAAAATATAAAAGGAGTTCATTTGTTCTAATAGTGGGTCAAAGAGCTAGGCAAAATAACTTCTGATAGGTTGATCAAGTTATTTTCTTAGAAGAAGTGGCATTTAATTGAATCATGATTTAAATGGGGGTATCTCAAAGGCGCGGATGATTTCAGAGAAAGGGCCATTCCAATCAACAGAGTCAACAGGAGATAAAATTTTATAGTAAAGGGCCTCCCTGGTGGTGCAGTGGTTGAGAGTCCGCCTGCCGATGCAGGGGACACGGGTTCGTGCCCCGGTCCGGGAGGATTCCACATGCTGCGGAGTGGCTGGGCCCGTGAGCCATGGCCGCTGAACCTGCGCGTCCGGAGCCTGTGCTCTGCAACGGGAGAGACCACAACAGTGAGATGCCCGCGTCCCGCAAAAAAAAAAAAAAAAAAATTATAGTAGGAATCAGCAGTGCACATACGGAAATGGTGATAATTCTAGTTGCCTGGTGCACAGAAAGGAAGAGGAATAGTGGAAGCTATGCTTGGGGACAAATTGTGGAGGAGCTTAGGAGCTAATGAGAGGTTTGAATTTCTTGGCATTGGGGAGCCAATGATAGCTGTTGAACCTGCAAATAACAAAATGGTGCTGGAGTTTGTGAAGACACATTTGAAGAACTGCAAAATGGGTAGGAAGAAGAAAGAGTCTGGAAGCAGAGATATTAGAAGCCATTGTGATACTGCTGGAAAGACATATGGTTTTTAATCATTTCTGACCATGGTATTTGATATTTTTTCCCCCAAAATGAAGATTTTCTTTCTTTCTTTCTTACAAACTGATTTAGAGCTCACATATTTTGGCTTCCTCTTTGAACAGATGTGATGGTTTATTCATTAATATCTCCCTGAAGTTCAAGCATTTATGTGGAAAGATGTTTTAGAAGTTTCATAGTCCCTTGAAAGGAAATAAAAGGTAAGACTGCAGTATTTCTTGGAATAGTACTTTGAAAGAAAATGAAACTTGTCAACTGCTTAATTAGTTTTTCTATTAGGAGATGACATCCAGAAGAGCATTTCTGAGAATATTAGAAAATTAAATGAAAACTCTCTCCACTTTATTTAAATGTTACAACATACCACATCACATGATTATGCCTACAGAAGTTCCTGTTGAACTTTTCACTAGGGTAGTGAAAATTTTATGGTGCAAGGCAGGTTTCTGCAGCTCAGGGGCTATGATAACTCTAGGCGCTGTTCATTAGACTAACTTTTATTCATTTATTTGTGAAATAAAGCCACTGTAAAGTGAATTTGTTAAACTTAAAAAGGGTTCATTATTCATTGTTAGAAGTGAATATATTTTAAGAAAATGTAGTCTTCCATTTAACAGTAAACTTCTGATTTGAATTTCTCACACTCAGTACACGATATCCCACAGAACAGATTCCTGTTCTTTGGCAGATGGGTTTAACTGTTCTCTCTTACAGTGATAGGACTGCCATTTTGTCTCAATCTTTCAAAAAGAAGTTATGGATATTAAATTTTTTGAATGAATTACAGAGTTCTCCTTTTGGTGTCTAATTATCCTAAGTTTCCTTCTGAAATGTTTTCTTACTTTCTTCTCTTAAGTTGTAAATATAAATGCATCTCTCTCTCTCTCTCTTTTTTTTTTTTTGAGTATACTTTCTTCATCTACATTTGTCTTAGCCTAAATATTTTAATAGGAGTTACATATTTAAGTTGAGTCAGAATAAAAGTATTTATTTAAATCAGATTCAAATCCTGTGCGTAGAATTTTGTAATTTTCATCTGTTACTTTATTGATGGTGAGGTCAATAAGCTAATGGATTTTTGCAAAGTCTCAATACTTAAGGCAAATGAAAGAGAAGAGATGGAACTCTCAGAAGTCAATGGGTTCTTGTAATAATAAATACAATATGATGACAGGTAGTGCTATTATTTGTATTAAGTTTTATTATGAAATATTTCAACTTACACAAGGCTAGAGAGACAAATCATATAAACACTGTTGCTCCCATCACAGCTTCAACAACGATCAATCCTTGCCTATATTGTTTAGCCTAGCTTCATTCACTTTTTTCTTTTGCTTAAGTATTTTATAATGAATCTCAAGTGCTCTTTTACTTTAAATACCAGACGTTTCCATATCTCTCTACAGCATGTTGCCAACCACCAGTATCTGTAATCTCTGTGCCTGAGCTCTTTCCCCTGAAACTGTGGAGAACCCTTGCATGGAGCAGCCTGGAAGTGTCAAGGAACTAACGTGGCAGGCATAGTCCACAATCAGCGATGTGAGGAAGTTGGTGCATAACAACCCCAGCTTTCTCAGCTTTCTGATAGTTAATTCTTAGGTTTCAGTTTTGCACTGTCTCCCAGACACCTTAATAGTGTTTTATTTTTTGCCTTCCTTCTTTTCTCTGTGTCCCTTCCCTGCTTCCATATCAATATTATCTGCACTTCCCAAATGAACTACTTGTACTCAAACTTTATCTCATTTACTGCTTCTGGAGTAACACTAATATATTTGGGACAGGAAATAGTCCTAGGAAACATATCCTCAAGTTGGGATTCTGGATCCCTAACTAGTCAGATGTCAAAAGAGCTCTATTGTTGATGAGAAGTGGAATGAGATTAACCCATTCTGGATTTGGCTGATTGCTTCCCTGTGTTTCATTTAACTTGTTTCTGGAGATCTAAAGTTGTGGTTTTACACTGGGATGATTTTGACCCTCTGGAGAGAGTTTTGGTCATCACAACTTGGAGAAGGTTGTGCTACTGGAGTCTAGTAGGTAGGGGCCTGGATGCTGCTAAATAAACATCGTACAACGTATATGGCAGCCCCCAACCAAAGAATGATTGGGTCCCAAATGTCAATAGTACCAAGGCTGAGAAACCCTGGTCTAGAGGCTTGGTTAGACTTAGGCTGTTCCTTTTTTTTTTTCCCTCTCCTGCCCTCTCCTCCCCTTCTCTTCCTTCCCTTCCCTTCATCTCCTGTCCTCTTCCCCTGTCACATAGATGTCCTAAGTTTACTTTGTACATTTCCTGCCAGACTTGGAATCAGTCGTTTCCCTAAAGAGTTCTTTCCTTTAGATCCAAAATGGTGCTAAGAGTACACAGTCTGAATGCTATTTGTCCTCATTGCTACTGAGCTGCCATTGTAGACAATTTTAGTAGACAGAACCAGGAAATCCATAATTTTTTAAGGAGAAAATTATGTAATGAATTTTTTCCTGATATTTCTAATTCAGATTTAAAGAGTTTTACTTAACTACTTTGACTTTAAGCATTTCTGTCCCCATCTTAAGCTGAAAATCTTTGTTTTTTATTTACTTTATCTGATACTTGTAATAGTTTCAGAATAACAAGACAAATATTATTACTAACAATAAGATTACTGAACACACTTAAGGTTTTAAAAATATTTCTTTTCATTTTAGAATTGTTTTACCTCCAGGGAGGCATAGCCCAAATTCTGTATGTTAGAATCACTTGAAATAATTCTTTGAGTTGTTATGCCACCAGCATGAGATGTGGTTAGATTCATTTGCTTCACACTGCTTTCAATTTTCAGATTCCTTTTTTCTTTCAGTTTAATTTTTAAAATTTATTAAAATAGTTACATGATTCCAAAGTCAAAATATAAAATGAGGTGTATCCTATGCCCTTCATTCTGCTCTCCTTGCTTCTATTGGTAACTATTTTTACAAGTTTTTGATTCATTTTTCCACTCTTTCTTTTAAAAATTGTAAGCAAATATGGATAAATACTTGTATATCTCTATTTCTTACCCCATATGTAGCATGATGCAAATACTCTGCACAGTGCCATTTTTGCTTAGAAATTCTAAATTAACTCCCTGTGGGTACATAGAGATCTTCCCCCATTCACTTTAGAGTTGCTTACTACCAAATTGTATGGATGTAGCATAGTTTATTCAATCAGTCTACTATTGGTGGGTTGTTTTCAAATGTTTACCTTTACAAAAAGTGATGCAACAAATAGCTTGTGCATATGTCATTTCTAATTTTTGTCATTGAATCATTGAGATAGAAACTTAAAAAGAGATCTCTGAGTCAAAAAGTAAATGCATGTCAAATTTTGCTAGATAGTGCCACATTGCCCTTTAAGGGAGTTGTGCCATTTTTCTTTTCTGATGGTGACATCATTAATAAATCACAATATAAAACAAGCACTTCTATGAAAGTTGCACAATGAAAGGCTATTCTCTTCCCTATGTGCATGCCCATCAATTCAGTTTTATCTAGATACCATTGTTACACAATTGAATTTGGCTTTTCTGAGGTAGTTCAGCATCTCTTGCCATTCTTAACTCCTTTCTTTGCACTAGAACCCAACCTTAGGGAATGCAACAACCCTTATAGTCTACTCCTTCTTTCTGAACCACTATTTACTGCTAAAAAGTGTCATAAAATCATAATACAAAATACAGATTCGTGTGCCTTGAGTCAAGCTTTAACCTTGATTTTATCCTAAGATATTGTTTTATTAGACTCTTGCTTATTCTATCATTTACTCTTATCATTTTACTCATATCCCTTGGGTTCAACTTCCAGCTCTGACACTTAAGAGCCATGTGACCCTGGGTAAATTACTTCACTTTTCTTTTCCTCTGTGTCCTCAACTGTAATGTGGGAATAATAATAGAAGGTGATCCCTCATTGGGATTTTGTTAAGTTTACAAGAAATAATACACGTAAAGTACTTAGAAGAGTGCCATATATATTAAGTATTAAACAAATAATAATTTTTCTGTTATTCTTATTGGTGCTAGTTATAATATTAATTATCCAGTCTGTCAGAACAGTCCTTCTTGGGTCTATGGGAACTTTACCGATGGTCCAAATGCGGTGAAAGGTATTTGTGTCCACAAGGAAAAGTATAAATTTTAGAGGTCACAAAATCCAGGTCTTAATCATGACTAGCAGTCATAATTTTAATGTTTTTTTAAAAAACTGCTCTCTACTTCTTTTTTCATACCCAATGAAATAGTGATATTAAGTGATATATCACTTCCTTGCTTAACAGAATAGTTTGAATTTTATAGGCTTTTAGAAGATGCCTCAAAGGGTTTTAAAATATTAATCCAATGCTCAGACTCTTTGTGTAGGAATAGTTCTATTTTCTATCTCTGCCATAAGAGAGTGTTCAGAAAAGAAAAGATGAAAATAAGCCTATATATAAAAAACTTTGGGCAACTTGCCTGGGACTAGTTAAAAATAAGTACGGTTTTATTGGTGAGAAGATGTCTCAGTCCTCTGTTAGACCTGGGAAGGCAGCTTGGTTCTCTAGGCTTAATATGAATCCTTTGTTTCTCTGTGGGTTCATTAATCCAACTATTTGTGTTATTTCAAAGATAAAGTTCTTCAGTGCTCCTGACTGGACTTGCTATTTGTGCTTCTTTACTTTTAGAAGTGATAGTTTATTTTATTTTAATTTTTTTTTTTTTATGGTACGCGGGCCTCTCACTGCTGTGGCCTCTCCCGCTGCGGAGCACAGGCTCTGGACGCACAGGCCCAGCGGCCATGGCTCACGGGCCCAGCCGCTCCGCGGCATGTGGGATCCTCCCGGACCGGGGCACGAACCCGTGTCCCCTGCATCGGCAGGCGGACTCTCAACCACTGCGCCACCAGGGAAGCCCTTTTATTTTAATTTTTATTTCTATCATGGTTATTATCATGGCATACTTCCCCACAGCTTCTCCCAATTATTTTCATGAATCTCAGGTCTCCAGTCTGACTCCCATCCACCCCACTCTCAACCCAGACTAGTGAATTCACTTTCTGATGGCTCTTGGCATTCCTAGGTATCAGCATAATTTATACCCATCTCCTTTATTCCTGCTCCCCCAACAAATTTCTGAAAGTCTGTGACTGTATCTTTTTTTTTATCTCTATAATAGTATTTATTATTTTACATGATCCCATTCTCTTAGAACAGAGCTAGTCAATCGAGTGAAAAATCATGGCCCATTACTAACACTATCTTCATTCTTCTGACAAAAATTCAATGACTTCCATAATTTATCTATTCTAACATGATTCTTGTTTTTACCACAGTCCCTATCAGCATAACTAAATCAGTTATTTCCTCTTTTTTAAAAAATTAAACCAATCAGCATAGAGATCTCTCTCTGATTTTAATTGTAGAGTTGTTTTTATTTTCACTACAGTCCCAGTCAGATTGTCCATTTCAGTCATAGACAGCCTCCTATAGTTCCTCAAATTGCATCAAATGATAAACGATTAAGAGCTTTTTAAAGGATAAACCAACATTTCCTCTACAAGTTGTACACAACTTAAAATACATCTTTAAAAGGGTAAGTGTGACTGTATCTTTTAATGTTTATATTTTCAACAGTGACTAGGAAAGTCACTTTCCAGTGACTTTCCAATACTTTCTACATAAAATATACTTAATAGATATTTGTTGACTGTCTGAATAAATGCATTTAATGATGATGTTTTTCTTGAATCATAAGACAAAATCTTTAAAAAACATATTTTTCATGATACTGTAGATAAGAGCTTTCCTTGTTCACTGCTGGTTTTGAACTTATCTCCAAATTTTCTGACTTTCAAACTTCAATTTTATAGAGGACATTAAGTCCGGTATAGTAAAAATTCTTCTTATGTTTTGATACAACTTTTGTGCACTGACAAAGAAGTGTTCTACTGAGTCATATATAAAATAATGCATAGAATCATGAGACCAATCACTACGGGTGATCTAAGGCCCACCATTTTATGACATTTAGGAGCCCTGATAATGTTTTTTAATTATTTATTTATGATTTATTTTAAATTGGTTTGTTTTTCTGCTTGGGAGACCAAGGAAACAGATATTCTTGGACTAACTGTGCCAACAGCCATCTCTCCGTTCTTACCTAAAGCCATGTTATGTTCTTTGCTGATAAAACTGAAGAATGGAAAAATTCAGGAGGAAAATAGCCAAAGGCCACGTAAGAATAATTGTTCTAGGATAATTGTTCTAGGTCGATCTCTGCTCTGAAAGGTAGACTAGTAACTCAGAAACACAGCTAAGTTAGATTAAAGGTATTTAGTAAGAATCGATGGGTTGCTTTTTGGGAGTTAATATTTCCTGGTCCCTCTCTGTTGGCCCCAGTCTGTATTATCCCTGTGAAGATACTGGAACAAAATGAGCGGGGGTGATTCAAAGTGAGATGACTCACGCATGTGAGGGAGGAACTGGAGGCCGCCCAAGGCCCGGCTCCTCTGAGGAGTGCCGGTGACGATGACAGTCTGCAGAGGGCAGCAAGCTTTAGGGCATGGCTCCCAAGACTGTTCAAGGTTGACATTGCCTGTTTGGCACCATAAAAAGGCTACAATATTGATTTCATTCAGAACATTGTTTTACTTTATTAATCAGTCAGTTAGCACCAGTTAATTAATATATTTAAAAAATGCTCATTATTAAAAATTGCACACTTTTGTGTGCCAGGCTCTGTGAAAGGATATGTCTCAAAGTCTAAAATTTACAATGTTTTTCTGATCCCCTTCCTTTCCCTCCATTGACCCTTTGATCCTGTTATTCCTTTGCTCATTTGTCTTGGTTCCCTTCTACTCACCTTTAAGAATCAGCTTGTGTCCTATCCCAGGAAGCCTTCCAGGACTTCCATAGTCTTATTTAGTGCCTCTCTCTCTCTCTCTCTCTCTCTCTCTCTCTCTCTCTCTCTATATATATATATATATATATATATATATATATATATCTGTGACTTTCTCTCTTTCTACTTCTCTGCCTCTTGGGGCTTTCCCAAGGTCCATTTCCAGCCCCCTTTTCTATTTTTCTTGTGAATATCATTCAATAGTATGGCTTAAAATTTCACCTCAGGGGGGATGAAGATTCATACAGTTTTTATCCCGACTTATTACTTACATTATAGTGTGAGAATTTGGCAATGCCATCAAATATTCTTCATAAATATAATTTGCAGTGGCTGCATAGTACTTACAAGAGCCATTATAAAAAGTCCCTGCCAGAATTTAGTTCCAGGAAAAATGTCTATAAATGGATTTGGGGGGAAGCAGCATAATATAGCGAAAATTACTCTGGAAAGGGTATTGTATCAAAATGACAGACTAAACACAGGCACCTACCACCTACTCTTTCTCTATATCCCTAGAAATGATAGAAAGGATAATCTCTTTTTTACAAAAAGAACAAATCATAACAATCCTGGAAAAATAAAAAGATTGCTATCAGATGAGAGCAGAAATAAGGCATCTCTTAAAGATGGAAAGCAGAGAGGATTGGTCACATGCAGGACTGTTGAAACAGGTGGAAGCAATTATTTTTTAATTAATTAATTATTTTATTTTTGCTGTTTTGGGTCTTCGTTTCTGTGCGAGGGCTTTCTCCAGTTGCGGCGAGCGGGGTCCACTCTTCATCGCGGTTGCGCGGCGTCTCTTGTTGCAGAGCACAGGCTCCAGACACGCAGGCTCAGTAATTTTGGCTCACGGGCCCAGTTGCTCCGCGGCATGTGGGATATTACCAGACCAGGGCTCGGACCCGTGTACCCTGCATTGGCAGGCAGATTCTCAACCAGTGCGCCACCAGGGTAGCCCCGATGGTGGGAGCAATTTTGATAGCCTGGTGCAATGGTGAAGAGGGCAGTTATTTAGGAGCAATTGTATCAGCTGGTATATAGCCCTTCTTCCTTGTGCCATGCAGGGGGCAGAAGACTAATTCACCTCAAATTTGAAGCAGTGAGTACAGAGCAAAGAGATAATGGCTTTTGGTGGCCGGTGACATTGGTGATGGAGAAATATGAGAGGATTTGAGATACATTTTGGAGCCTTTTGGATGAGTGACAAATTGCATCTGTGCTTGTGTGAGTGTGTGTGTGTGGGTTGTACTAGTTTTCTCTTGCTGCATAACAATATCACCACAGACTTAGTGGTTTAAAACAGCACACTTATATTATCCCAGTTTCTGTGGGTCAGGATTCTGGGCACAGTTTTGCTGGGTTCTGTGTCTTAGTGTCTCATTTGAAAGCTGCAACCAGAGTGCCTGCTGGGGCTGCAGCTTCATCTCAAGGCTCGAATGGAGAAGGATCCACTTCCAAGTTCACATCATTGTTGGTGGAATTCAATTCTTGTAGCTTATTGGACTGAGGGCCTCAGTTTCTTTGGTTGGCTGCTGGCTGGAGTTCCCTGCCATGTGGGTCTCTGAAACGTGGTACTTGTTTTATCAAAACCAGCAAGGGAGAGAGCCTCTCAGCAAGACAGATGTTACAATGCTGTGTAATATAATTACAGAAGTGACATGCTGTCACTCTAGTCATGTTCAATTCATTATAAGCAAGTCACAGGTCCTGCACACTCAGAAGTATTTCTCAAGGGTGTGAATACCAAGAGGCAGGAGTCATGGGAGCCAGCTTAGGTTTGCCCACCAGAGGAGGTAAGGTGCAAAAAAGGAATCAGTTTTTTTCCCCTGAGAAACTGGTTGGATTCAAGTCTGTAATAGACAAGGACTCAAAACTTCTTGATTTTGTGTGTATAAATGAGTCACTTTGCTGTACAGCGGAGATTGGCATGACATTGTAAATCAACTATACTTCAATAAAAGAAATAAAAAATTTTTAAAAACCCTTGATTTTAGGCTCAAATCAACACTGATAGTGTGACATGGGATATTTCACTTTCTTCCCTGAATCTCACTTTCCTCATATATAAAATGAAGAGAGAGCTGGACCGATGTTTCCTCTAGCTTTAACATTGAGGAAAATTTCAGTGAAAGAAAGGGGAGAATCTTCACTGCAAGTGATTAAGAATTGCACCAATGGAGCTACTCAAACGGTATGTGAGTTTATGTGTGTGTGTGTGTGTGTGTGTGTGTGTGTATATGTGTGTGTGTATACATATCTATCACATATAAAACATATTACATATATGAAACATATATATAACATATGTATCACCCATAGCGGAAACTAATGCTTGATCCTTCTAGCCTTCGAGCTCTTTTCTCATCATTTTTCTTTCCTTCCTTAATCATCATCTGTAAAGGATAGTCTATGTTTATTCATTTTTAAGAATCATCGGTGCAATTCTGACTTCCCCACTATACTCTGACCCTCATTTACTGACACCTCTGACTGCTGTTGTTCCTTATCCCCCTAAAAATCCCAGTGTCTCCAGTGTTCTGTTCTCAGTCTTTTTCTTCTACCCAGTGGATCTTATTTACCAACATTGCTTAAAGTATTACTTTAAGAAAGATGAAAGCCTGATCATTGTATTTAGCTTTTTTTCTTCTAAGCTGTTTTCCTTTATTTCCAAATGTTTATAATCTCTTTGGCACAAGTGACCCCTTTAAAATTAAAATCCTTCTCCTGATGTCTCTATTGCCATTACTAGAAGCACCTTTTACCCGGGTACCAGAGGTGATTTTTTGGGTTCCTGTCTTTCCTTCATAGATGACATCTCATTCATTGCTAAATAAGTCCCATACAATTTCCCTCCATAATGTCACTCAAACCTGTCTTCTTATTACCATTTTTATTGCCAAGCTTCACTCAGATGCTTGATTATTTTTTTGAATTGACAATTCTAATAGAATATTAATAGGTGTCTCTCCATAGCTCTCTCCTACAATCCATTATTCAAACTAAGCCAGTTCTAATCACATCATTTCCTCATTAAATCCTTTGGTAGCAGCTCTTTATCTCTTCCCACACCTGCCCTGCATGTAAGACCATCCTTTCTCTAACTATGGCACTGATTTGCTGGAAATTTCAACTTAACTTCCCTCCATATGTACATTCCTCCATCTAAATGGATCAGCTCACCAATCCCTAAACCAACACAGACAATTCTGCTCTTTCCTTGCTCATGGTGTTCCTTCATCCTGAATATCTTTTTATCTTCACCTGTCCAAATCATACTCATCTTTCATCACACACTCCAACAACTATTTCATTCATTCATACATTTAAGAGGTTAAGAGATATTTATTGAGTTTCAGCTATGTATTAGTTAGGCACAAATAAGACAGACAAGGTGCCTACTGCCAGGGGTGACAGACAGTGAGGGAGTGACCATTGTGGCTGGATCATAAGAAGGGAGGAAGAGTACGATGAAGTAGATTGGAAGGTTAGACAGGAACCAGGCCATGGCAGAAGTTTGAAATTTTATTTTTCTAAGAACAACAGGAAGTCACTGAAGACTTTCTAAGTAGGGTATAGCACACTTTATTTTGAAAAGTTCATATTAACTTAGCTGATGTGGAGGGAGACTAAAAGAGGGAAAAGGGAAACCAGAGAGGATGCTATGGCAATAGTCCTAGGTAGAGATGGTGGTGGTTTGACTATATCACAGCAATGAGAATGGAAAAACGTATGTAGATTTGAGATGTATTTTGGAGGCAATGCTGATTGGACCTGGTGACAGATTGGATAAAGGAATTATATGAAAAAAAGAATTAAGTTTTTGTTTTGGGCAATTATATAGCAGTGTTATTTACTAAGATGGGAAAGGCTAGGGGAGGAATAGGTATATGGGAGAAAATTAGGAGCTCAAGTTTTGACATATTAAAAATCATTTTTACACAAATGTTCATGGCAGCATTAATCATAATAGCCAAATATTGGAAACACCCAGAAGTCCATCTATTGAAGAATGGATTAAAAAAACTATGGTGTATCCATAAAATGAAATGCTATTTGGCAATAAAAGAGAATAATTCATGATTCAGCATGAATACTGATTCATGCTACAACATGGATGAACCTTAAAGACATTATACTAAGAGAAAGAAGCCAGACACAAAAGCCTGCATGTAGTAGGATTAAATGTATGTGAAATGTCCAGAAGAGGCAAAATCATAGAGACAGAACTTAGATTGGTGGTTGTGAATGGGGAGAGACTTTAATTATGTAGTTTCTTTCTTTTTTTTTTTTTTTGCGGTACGCGGGCCTCTCACTGTTGTGGCCTCTCCCGTTGCGAAGCACAGGCTCCGGACGCACAGGCTCAGTGGCCATGACTCATGGGCCCAGCCGCTCTGCGGCATGTGGGATCTTCCCGGACCGGGATGCGAACCTGTGTCCCCTGCATCGGCAGGTGGACTCTCAACCACTGTGCCACCAGGGAAGCCCCTGTAGTTTCTTTTTGAGATGATGAAATTGTTCTGAAATTGAATAGTGGTGATGCTTGTACAGCTCTGAGGCTATAAAAATCACTGAACTGTGCACTTTAAAAGAGTGAAATTTAGCATATATGAGTTGCATCTCAGCAAAGGTATATTTAAAGGAATTTTTTTGAGGTGTTGTTTTGGTCTAGTTTCTTCAGAAATCAAAGTTTCTGGTGAAGGGCTGATGCATATTTTCTTTCTTAGGGAGCAGGGAGGTGAAACAGGGAAGGGTGGACACCTCAGATTAAGATGCTTTATTAAGTTGACTACAGCTAAATACAACTAAGTGCTTGATTCTATAGGACCATTTCCCAAGAAATTGCCTAACTATCCAGGACAGGCCATTGACTCCCATCTCTCTTGTACAAAGGTTCACCCCTTAGAGCATTAACTCCCCACACTTCCAGACTATACATACATGGGTACCACATAGGCTTGTCAATGTCTTTTTTAGATGTTAGAGGTGAAACCTTTGGGTGTGAGGTAAGAGATATCTTGTGAGGGAATGGGCAAGCACCATCATTTTATATCTACTGGACACTGGTTAGAGCCTAAACAAAGATGATTCTTGTAGGAGCTGAAGGGCTATCCTGTAGAGCCTAATTATTGTCGGATGAAGATACCCATTAAATACTCAGGTATGTTGAGCATCTTTTCATGTGCCTGTTGGCCATCTGTATGTCTTCACTGGAGCAATGTCTATTTAGGTCTTCTGCCCATTTTTTTGATTGGGTAAGTTTACTTTTTTGATTTTGAGTTGTATGAACTATTTGCACATTTTGGATATTAACCCCTTGTCAGTTGCATAGTTTGCAAATATTTTCTCCCATTCCGTGTAAAACTAATTTTTATGGCAACATTTCCCTCAATTAGATTACATAGTGACTAGGCAGATGTGGAGGAAAGAAGAGAAAGAAAAAAAATGAGAACTATCAAGTAATCCATAAACGTGTACAGATTGATAGTGAATGAACTGCATAGAAAAATATGTTTTACAACATAAAATATCAGAACTATTTTAAATTATATTATGTAAAGTCTTAAAAAACCCTTTTTATTTGTTTTTATCTAAGTATCTAAATTTTGGAAAGTGTGTTTAGAAACATTGCTAAACTATGTTTTAGAAATTATTGTAGTCTGTGTAATGAGTATAAAGTCTCCATGGGAGTCATTAATGCTGCTGGGCAACATCGTGGACTTCCTCCTCTGGGCACACAGCATTGCTGGTATGGCCAGTGAAGTTAGGTAGGGCTGTGCAGTGGGAAGAGTGTGGCAGTGATGCACAACATTGGGTGGAAGTTTTTGGAAGCTAGTGTATGATTTGCCACATGCCCTTCCCCTATTAGTAATATTTTAGATGACAACTGTCAGCTTAAAGCCTTTGAATGAGAATGTCATCCATCTAAGACACCCACCAACCTGAGGGGATGTGTAGTGTGAGCAGGAAATAAACCTCTGATTCTTCCAAGCATCTAGACTTTGGGTTGTTTGTCACGGCAGAAAAAACTAGCCTTTCCTTGATCTGTTCAAGAACATAAAGTGATCTGAGGCACTTTATAAGCTGAAACCCTTTAAAGTATCACTAACATCAAACGCAGTAGAGAAAAACCGGGAAGAACATGGCTTTGGAGCTATATGGGTTAGATTTGTAGTTTGATTCTGCTGATTATTAACTGTGTGACTTAAACTTTCTGGCCTCAGTTTTCTTATTAGAAAAATTGTAATACCCATATTATAAGATCATTGCAAACATTAAATGAATTAACATTTGTTAAGTGCTTAGAAAAGTGCATAGCAGGACTTCCCTGGTGGTCCAGTGGTTAAGACTCCACACTTCCACTGCAGGGGGTGCATATTCGATCCCTGTTTTGGGGAACTAAGACTCTGCATGCTGTGTGGTACAACCAAAAAACCAAAAATGTGCATAGTAAGTCCTCTTAATATATATATATATATATATGTATATATATATATATATGTATAAATATACATATATACACAATGTATATGGTAAGATATATAAACAAGTAGTATACATAAAGTGTTTAGAACAGAACCTAGCACAGAGTGAGCCCTTCATGTATATTTATTATTACTAATATTTAAAATAAAAAATATTGAATCAAATACTTGGCTAAGGAGTTTCTCTGGGAAAGTCTAAGAGGATATAGGAAAATAAAAAACAAGCAAAATAGTTTTTCTTTTTTTTTTAATTGGGGGTAAGTGATTCATAGGCCAGTTCAGGTGGGTTTTACCTCCTGGTAAAATATGCCTGGACACACTGTAGTTACTTCCCTTTCTATTCAGGTGTGACCTGAGAAAAGAAACAGAGCACAAGGGAATGGAAAAGGCAAACTAAGGTTTTTTTTCTTTAATTATCTCTATCGCCCAGAGAATAGGTCACCTGTGACTGACACTGAACATGCCTGTCAAAGAGAAATAAGCAGCTCAGGGCAATTTCACACAGCCAAGCAAAGACAGAGTCCTTGAAATCTCATGAAAGACTGTCCAGAATTTATCAGGATGATTTATTCATCAGAATCACCTGAGATACTCATTAGAAATACAGATTTCCAGGATCTCATGGTGGTAGAGGGAGAGGATAGCTCTGGAAATTTGAATTTCAAACAAGTTCTTTAGGGCGTTCTTCTGCCTGTTTACATTTGATAACCCTCCAATTCCAGTCCTGTAGTTCAGACTAACTGAAATAAATACCACTGCCACCTGGTGGCAGTAGATCCAGAAGGTTCAGAAGTCATTGCATGGTAGAATCAGCAGTAAAAATTCTCAAGTAACCACTGAACAGTCACAATTAAATGAGAGCAGTCACCTCTGCCCTCTCTGACTCCCACACATATTTTTGAGTTTTCTGGATTAGCTTATGTAGAGTTTATATAATTTGGACTCTTGAGGATACAGCCTCTTATTTTAATTCATTCCTTTTGTTAAAAATTGAATTTGAAAATAGACCTTATCTTTTTGATTCTCTCTAACTATAAACTCTCATAACGTAATCAGTTTTTAGAATTAAAAAAAAAAGCATGTCCAAACTTAAATAATATGACCTGTAGGAAGTTCTTGTGTCAGAGAACCTCAGGGAGGAGGAATTTTAACAGAGAAATGTCTGGAATATTTTGCCCTTTGGGCTCTATGGTTATCCATTAAGGGGGGAATATACAAAGGAGTTGGTATCCAGGAAGTTTTCTTTATCTATTTTCAGAGAAACTAGGCTGTATAAAAATGATTCTTTCCTAAACATTTGAATTGGAATAGACTTAGCTTTGCTGAGCTCAAATTCTTTCTGGTTTACTTTTGTCATGAAAAGTGGACATACTTCTGCAAAATGGGAGCAGAAGTAAGTGCTGCACTTTTAAATATAACTGGTATTTCATAATGGATCATGGTATCCAAGCTTGTTTTACTAGGAGTCGATAAGAACCAAGCATGGTATAACATGACTTTAAATTGGGCACCATTCCACTCAACCCCAGTGTGGCAACTCCACAACAAGACAGCTTGGCAATGTTCAAGATGATTTACAACCAAAGACTGTATGTTCTCCATGGAAAAAAAAGACATGTTAACAAGGATAATGCTCATAAATGAAATACATGAAAATTACTACTACGTTATCCATAGCTATCCTATTATTTAGTGTTCTTACAGCCTCTGTAAAAAAGATGTGCTCTGCTGGATTTCTGTAGCAATGCTTTTAAAATTAAAAATAATTGAGATGAAATTCACATAACATAAAATGAGCCAGTTTTAAAGTGAACAATTCAGTGGTATTTAGTACATCACAATGTTTTGCAACTACCATCTCTAGTTCCAAATATTGTTCTTTACTCCAAAAAAACCTCCATACCCATTAAACAGTTGGTATACCAATGCTTTTGAATGACATATGGAGAGAATTTCAAGAAGCTGTAGAAGTGTTTACATGGTTGCCAAAGCTTTTTTTAGTTTAGCTATATCAGTTGGGAGGAGTTTATAATCAGAGGATTTAAAGAGTCTCACATGATGCAATCAGAACATGGGTTAAACCATGGAACACCGATGAAAAGAATTCAATTGTGTGTCAAGGATGGCCGCTGGCTTTGAAGATATGACACATTCCTTTGCAGATAGAAAAACCAACAAAAATGTGGGCAGTGAGTCTGTGGGTTCCTTTATATGCATTTTATTAACAATAATAGAATTATCTATGCAAATTTATCATAAGATGTCTAGGCAAGCATGTCATGCCCACCAGCTTGAGGTATAAAAGGCCCTGTGCAGGACAAGAACTTCATTCATTCTTGGGTAACTTGCTCTTTGCAATCTATCCAAATCCTTCTCAACTCCTGCCACCATGACTCATTACTTCTGCCGTGGAAGCTACTTCCCAGGTAATCCTTGCTAGGCAACCGATTTCCACAGGACCTTCAGAGCCACACTCCTGAACTGCGTCATGCCCCTGGGCTCTCCCCTGAACTACGGTGATGGATGAAATGGCTACAGCTCCCTGGGCTACTGCTTTGGTGGTAGCAACATTAGCAACCTAGGCTATGGTTATGGTGGCAGCTTTTGCCGGCCATGGGACTCTGGCTCTGGCTTTGGCTACAGCACTTACTGATGGACCATGGCTGCAGATGACTACAGGACTCTTCGATCATTACTCTGCACAGAACAACCTGAAAAACAAAGTCTGTCTTCCTGCTTCCAGATATGCTTGAGAGATACATCTTCCATCTTCTCGCTGACTTCTTGCTGAAATCCTGGTCTTTGATGATGCTGAACAAGTCACCCAGGCATAAAATGCTGAACTGGTACTCATCTACAGCTAAAGCAAGATATATTTTTCCAATATACCTGAATTTTTACTAGTGAAGCAGGCAGTTTGTCTCTTATGATTGCTCTGCCCATGTATCATTAATCTCTACATCAACATCAATGCATTACAATTAGGTGTGAGTAGGAAGGGGTTTTGCTGTTCATCTCAATAAATCAAATTCATTTAGCACAAATATTTTTGTTCTGGTTGTTTATTTTATGATGCTTTTTTTGTTTGTTTTGTTTTTTGTACTCATCAACCACTTTCAACCTGTAATGGTGAACTTCAATCAAATCTTATTCTGATTTCGGACTGTACAGCAAGATAGGGTGATGCCTAATAATTTTGTCCCTTTATGTTGAGATTTCAATTTTTAAAAATTCCCTAAAAAAGTTCTAAATTTAATCCAAATACAGATGACCCTTGAACAATGCGGGGGTTAATCCATGTATAGTTTATGTTCAGCCCTCTGTAGCTGAGGTTCTCTCTGACTCTGTGGATTCAACCAACTGTGGATTGTGTAGCACTATAGTATTTACTATTAAAAAATATCCACATATAAGTGGACCTTTGAAGTTCAAACCCACTCTGTTCAAGAGTCAACTGTATAGTCTGTATACCGCAGTTGTCAGTGTTTCTCTATGCTGATTATAAACAGGAATATTTCTTAGTTGTTGAATGTTAAAAAACATTTCTTTCCTCCTTTCATTAGTGACACAATTCCATTTTGTTTTATCCCCTTTTCCTGCTGTTTGTAGAACTCAGTCCTAGAGAGATTTGAACCCCATAAACTGTTGGAAAAAGTTCACTAAATGGACTGAGTTATGGCATTCTGTTTTTAAGACATTCTACGATTTGGTCAGTAAAGGGAAGCTGACAGCTAAAATCACATAGTATTTTTTTCCCTTTTTGATTGATGGGTTTTATTTTTCCTACCTTCTTCACCTCTGATTATATGTATAGCTGTATTTAAAATGAAGCATTTGTTCTTTGGAGTGATAGTTGCCATCAGAAGCACTTGAAATGATATGTGGTCCGCACTTAGAAAATGCTTCTTATCTTCTTTCCTGAGAAACCTCTGCTCTGTTTGAATGAAAGCTCATGCATTCATGTATCAAGTATTTATTGCACCCCTGTCTGTGTCAGAGAAGATGCTCAATAACTGTTCATTGATTTGTTGAATCTCTGCTTTATGGGTGCAAAATATTGTAGAGTCCAATATAAACTTCATTTATGTATGAAGTTATTGGGCTCTGGTCACTGTGTTAAAACTTGAGGTGCTGTAAAAACCTGCAGCAGTCTCTGGCCTGAGACACTGAGTATCTTCAAGAGATACTCATTCAACAGACACTCACCAAGTAGATACAACACCAAGCATTGTCCTAAAATTTGGGGACAGAGAGATAAATAAAACACAATTCTGACCCTTAAGAGTTAAATATACTTTATTCAATATTTATGGGAAATTTAATAGTCTCCTATTTTATGCCAATTAACGTGTTATAAATGATTATCCACTCATTTCCTTCCAAGGACCCAAAATATGAGACAGCCTATAAGATATATATATATATAGCTTGATTTGGGTTTATCCAACTTTCCTCATGATTAGATTCATGTTTAGCATTTTTTGGTAGAAATGCCATAGAAGTGATGCTGTATCCTTTTCATTGCATTGTATCAAGAGACACTTTATGTTGGTTCATGTAAATTTGGTTGGTGGTTACGTTGATCACTTGATGAAAGTAGTGTCCTTCACGTTTTTTCACTGCACATTTGCTATTTCTCCCTTTGTAATTAATAATTAATTTGTGTCGATACTTTGACACTATGTAAATATTTATTCTATTCCTTATCAAGCTTTCACCAATATTTAAGGATCCATTAACAATTTTCTAATTCCTTCTATATTTATTATTTGGCATTCTACGTAAGAAATTTCTCTTCTCCCCACTTATTTTTTGTGTGCTTATTTATTAGTATCAATATCTATATCAATATGGGCTTGAGGATTCTTATTTTACTCAATGTGTTACCATCCATATCATTATTACTAATTTTGATGCTCAAATTGTCCCAGATTTGGAGAGTGGGGACATCTTCATGCTGGCTCCTTTGTCCTTCAGAAATGGCTCCCAGTGCTGTTTGATCAATGTCTTCCTTTCTGGCTCAACAAGATATTCCAGGATTATCTTGAACTTTTCTCCTTCAGTCATGGAAGCACTAGATCCCTTAGGTGAAGACCGGTATTTAGAAACTATGATATAGGTGTTAAGTGTACTTACTGCTATGGTATCATTGCTACATATGCTAATTTCTATCCTCTCATATGTTATAACAGTCATTGCTATGATTGTCAGTCATTCTTTCAGATTTAATACTGACACACTGACGAGCTGCACTGGAGCTCTGGGTATGGGGAAAAGTTCACTGACAGGCAGAATTCACTTTAGGGTAAGAGAGGGTGGCTGACCTTTAGGCTGGATGAGGTCCTCAAATGCCATTGTGTAAAGATCTAAAGTTTTGCTCTAAAGTTCAAGTGACAACACAAGTTGCCCTAGTACCTCACCCTGTTCTTCAATGAGATTTTCATTTAACCACATTATCTCTGTTTCAGCCCCAATCCTGGTATTTTTCTTAGTGTTCTGAGGCCCAGTCCTCCCTGGGAATTTGAAGGGAAGATCAGCTTACTGTTGCTTGTAGTCCCCTCCTTTCATAGTTTCTCCTTCTTTCTGTTTTCCCTTCATCTCCTTTCCATCATCCAGACCTTTAGGTAATCTCCCCTCAACTGATGTTGTCCCTACAATTCTCTCTGTCATTGTTGGCTTCCAGCCTTTGCTATAATTTAATGGGTTCTAGGGAAGGGGAAGGAAAAAAATCTGTATGGTTGGTCCACCTGTCATCTTGAATCTAACATAAATACCTTAATGAGGGACAAGAAGGGATTAAGTACAACAAAAACTTATCTCTTTTTCTCCTGTAGTAATTATGTAACAGATACAAAAATAGATAATTTTAATAAAACAATAACAGGTTTTTTGAGGCAGATTTCATTATCTACTATATTACTGAAGAGGAAACCAGTGTTGAAAAGTTTAATTTGTTTGAGGCTGCGTCACTCATTTGTAAAGAAAATGTCAAGCTATAGCTAGCCAAGGGGATTGAATCCGCACCCCCTGCACTGGAAGGCGAAGTCCCAACCACTGGACTGCCAGTGAAGTCCCTAATGCACTTCTTATGCCATAAATAACTGTACATAAATGTACATATTGATTGACAGTTTACAGAATACATCCATAGAATTTTATTTAATTCTGACAATTGTCTTGGGAAATAGGTATCATTATTAATTTGATGGAAATTAAGTAATTTTCCCAAGTGAGTAAATATTTACCAACTGGGAAAGCTGAGCCTTGAACCAGGGTATCAAGCTGAGGTCTTCTGATTCCTTCCAAGCACATTATCCTACCACTGATAACAGAGGCAAAACATTCATTATGTGCTTACTGATTTGACCCTAAATGAGGTTATGAAGGTCCTCCAGTATTTCATAAGCTTGTCAAATAATCTTAATAATTATTAGGCTTCATTCTTTACTTTGGTACCAAGTCCTTAGGTTTTCCCATCTCACTATCTCTACAAAATGGTGGCAGATCTTCACTCCTAATTTCTGCCTCCATTCATACCGTTATCGTTTCTTGCCTGGATTAATACACCTGCTGCCTATCCGGTCTGCCAGGCAATCTCCAAACCATCTTCCATACCACAGATGAAATCATCTCTCAAAATGCCAATCTAATAACATGACTTTCTTTCACAAACTCTGGTTATTTTGTGGTTACTTACTGATTTCAGGATAAAGATCAGTTTCAGGATAAAGATCAATTAGTGGCTCATAAGAACACCGATTTCTCTAGTCTCATTTCCTACTTCGTTATAACATGCTTCCCTTTCTCTTGCAATGGTTCTTTGCTGTCTTCTAACCTCTTCTTCATCCAGTGAACTCCTATGGAGCTTTCAGAAGGCCTTCCTCTACCCCAGGGGTCCTCCCTTGTTCCAACTGAAAAGCTTCACCTCTGTTTAATATGGCAGTGCTCCCACTACTCTCTGCCCACCAACCAAGACCACCTGGAACACATCGTAGTCAAACAAAGTTGGGCTTATTACTTACTGTGATGATGGAGATCATGCAACATGAGAAACTCTAGGATGTCTCAATAAGAGGGTTAGGAGGGGCTTGTTCTAGGATTTGGGCTTGAAGGAGTTGACTTTGGAGAGGATTAAAGGAGGCAGTGGTCTCTTCTGGATTGGAAACCGTCTGTAAAAACTTTCCACAAAGTTAGTGGTTTAAAACAACACAAATTTACTCTTACAATTTTGGAGGTCAGAAGTTCAAAAGTCAAGGTATTGGTAGGGTTGTACTCATTGTGGACGATTTCACTTCCTTGCCTTTTCCAGATTCAAGATGCTGCCCCACTTCCTTGGTTTGTGTCTCCTTCCTTCACCTTCAAAGACAGTAGCATAGCATCTTCAAATCCCTCTCCCTGATCTGACTCTGACCCTCCTACCTTCCTCTTTCACTTTAAGGATCCTTTTGATTACATTGGGCCCACCCCAATAATCCAGAATAATCTCTCTACCTCTAGGCTTGTGGATTAGCAACCTCAAAGCCCTTTTGCCATGTAATATAACATATTAACAGGCTCTGGAATTAGGATGGCGACGTCTTTGGGGGACCATTAGTCCACTTCCCAGAGGTAACATCAGGAAGCAGACCTAATTTCTATGATTGGGTATTTTAACAACTTTTACTGAGGAAGTGGAACAAAACTAAAGTTGTCATTGGTAAAAAAGCAGTAGGCACTGAAGGTGAGGTTTAGTCATTTTTGTGGTTTGTACAGTGTTCTTGTTTTCATCTGTTCTCTGGTATGGCTACAGAGTGGCCTTGTTTTTGTCTCTCTCCATCATTGTCACAGAGTGACCTTGTCTGATTTGATGTTCTGAAGATTCTGTGCGTGGGAATCAGGGAACGCTCTGGTTTACCATTTGTGTTCTCAGGGCTGCTGTTTATCTTTCTCACCATCATTAATTGGCAGGTCTGATTCCCTCACTGTAGCCTATATGCTGTAAGGTTTTTGAGGACAAGCACCATGCTTTATTCAATGTTCCATTACCAGTGCTGTATCTCAGACACGTGATAACTATTTGTTGAATTAATATAATTATTTAAAGCCATAGAGGAAAAAGCCTACTCCCTTGTTACTTAAAATATGGTCTGCAGACAAGAAATATGGGCATCACCTGGGAGCTTGTTCAAGTTGCACAATCTCAGGCCTTCCCCTTCCAAATTATACTCTGCACATTGACAAGATCCTCAGGTGATTTGTGTGCACATACAATTAGAGTACTGGCCCAAGTCCTGTTGATTCTTATCCCAAAATAAGTAGAGAAGGAGACATATCTCACTGTTGATGTTTAAAGTGTTGACGAAATGGTGTTAACATTTTCAGCAAAAAAGGAAAGTATAAAAAATTGTTTTCCTATACTTTTGTTCAATTTTTTATTGCTATTTACAGAAAAACTAGTTCATGTTTTTTCATTTCTATTGAGAATAGAAAAAAAAAACACTTAAAATTATAGCAGGAGAGCTTTCTATTAGATAAATGGAAATATTTCTTGCTTCTAAGGCCTGCCAGGCAGAGACCACTTAGAATGTTCTATGACTCCTGAGTATGTTGATTATGGTTGTCTCTAAAAATACCATTATTCCTCAGACACCAATTCCTTTTCAATTCCTTGACTTGCCTCTGAGGCTCCTGACATTATCTTTGACAATGATATTTGCATTGCAGTGTTCTGTTCCATTTTCTTCCCTTTCCAATCATCCTCCCCTTTAATAATCTGCTTTATGCCTCATTATTTCCATTTTGAAGCTTCTATGTCCTACACACTTGGTTGCAATGACAGAATTTTCAACACTTTCCTAATGAACAGTCTTAATTTTTTTTTTTTTTTTTTTTGCGGTACGCGGGCCTCTCACTGCTGTGGCCTCTCCCGTTGTGGAGCACAGGCTCCGGACGCGCAGGCTCAGCGGCCATGGCTCACGGGCCCAGCCGCTCCGCGGCATGTGGGATCTTCCCAGACCGGGGCACGAACCCGCGTCCCCCGCATCGGCAGGCGGACTCTCAACCACTGCGCCACCCGGGAAGCCCCTTAAATTTTAAGATAAAGAAATCTTTGGGACACAGGTCCTAACTTTTTAAATTTAAATTTATTTGTTTTTATATTTAGTTTTTGGTCAGCAAAGACTTTGAAGAAATTATCTTTTAGTAGATTGAACTTGCCATCATGTTTTGTTCAGCTGTGATAGGAAACACTATTTTCAAGGTCATCAGAAGAACAGCATCTCAGGCCTTCCAAAGGGTAGCTAACAAGCAAGTTGAAATGTCATGCTTCTACTCATCAGCAAGTCTGTCTTAGCACCAAGGTAGCACAAAAGACCATAATTTCTCATACTTGATCCTTTTCACTAACTCAGCTTGCTGGTTGGTTCTGTGCTTTAATTTTATACACATTTCCAGTTTCCGGCTCTAACTCTCTCTTTGTGTCACAAGTAGTAGACCTCAGCTCCTCCATTTTGCATCAGCAGGAATAGAGGGTAGATGCTAAACAGGACCTTCAGATCCCACTAGTGTCTAAAAGCTTGCAGCAAAAAATGTACTTTCCTTGGAATTTCTTTTTCATATTGATTCTGAAACACATGTGAAATGCTTCTGACTAGAGTCAGTGGGCCTATTATGCATCCAGGCATTGTTGTGATGTCACATTATTTCTTAAGAAAACCACATGGGTTCTACATCAAATAGCAAGCTTCGTTAATTAGTTGCTTGCTCTGATAATTCACTAAGTAGCCTCACAATGTGGCTTAGCTCCAAAAGTGCTGAGATAGCAAGGCCTTGAAATTGTGTCTCAAGTTAGTCCCAAGTCTTGGTCAGCAAGTTCTGGCCACGTCATGTGACACTTTTGGGGTATGTTGCATGGCAATCATATTTAACTGCATGTGATCTTGACTTTAGACCCGGGTTTCTGACTTTGGCTCTGTTGACATTTTGGCTGGATAGTTTTTTGTTGCTGGGGGGAGGGGGGCGTTCAGTGCATTGCAGAATGTTTGGCAGCATCCCTGGCAAAGCAGCACCTCACCAGTCATGACAAGGGAAATTGTCTCTAGTCATTGCCAAGTCCCCTGGGGAGCAAAGTTGTCCATGATAAGAAGTTACATCAACTCTGCTTATTAATCCTGGCTAAGAAGGTGTCTCCTTTTTCTCCTTCACCATTTTACACTCATCCCATTTTAAGTTGTGTGTTTTGTTAAAGAGGACACCTTTTCAGATGGCTAACCATTGAACAGTACAAATTTCTCAAGGAGTGACCAAAGCACTTTATTTATTTATTTTTTGGCTGTGCCACATGGCTTGTGGGATCTTGGTTCCCCGACCAATTATCTAACCCAGCCTATGGCAGTGAAAGCACTGAGTCCTAACCACTGGACTGCCAGGGAATTCCTCCAAAGCATGTTATTGGAATCACTTGGGCTGCTTATTTAAAATACAGATTTCTCGGCCCCAGCACAGACCCAGGCAATCAGAATCTACAGGAACAGAGCTCAGAAAATATGTATATTAAACAAGTATCCAAGGAGATTCTTGCACAGACTAAACTTTGAAACTATTGTGGTGGAATGTCTTGTAGAGGTTTCAACATTTCTCTTCTGCAATTCTGTCACTGCATTTTGTATTTTAAAATGATGGCAGCTGGGGGCTCGTGAGTGTGTCTTAGCAGGAGTGTGTAACATAGTGAACAAAAGTACTCTATATAGTTGCATGCTTAATTGACCAAATCCAATGGGAGAGGGTTGAATTGTAATCTTAGCTTATCAGTAATTTTGATGTTAGGATCATTCAATGGCTAAGATGGTTAGTCCCAGGGTGTCAACTTACCTCCTGTTTCAGTCGAAAGACTTGGGACCCAGGCAAGTGATCTGCATAAATTCTTACAGCAAGTCAGTGGCCAAATTTGACTTGGAATATTCATTCATTCACTCATTTATTCAACTGATATTCATTGAAAACCTATATCACGCCCAGTAGTGAGCTAGGCACTGAGGAATCAGGGCTGATTAAAGACGTCAGTTTTGGTCTCCTTGAAACAGCATGTTGCTGAGGCAGGTATCACTCACACAAATAAAGGTTAAAGAACTACAAGTAGGAGGGAGATGGTGGCCACTATGATAGTGTAGGTGGACTTTGGCTACTCGGGGATGTCAGAAAGGCCTCCCAAGGGAAGTGATTGAACTAGTATCTGAAGGTTGATGGGAGTTGAGGAGGACAGAGGAGGGAAGATAATTCCATGTAGAACAAACAGAAAGTGGCAAAACACATGATATATTTGAAGATCTAAGATAGTCAATGATGTCTAATCAGAGTGAGTTGGGGGCTTTTAGGTTAGATTAAAGATTAAAAAAAAATCTAAAAAGCAATGGGATGCTATTGAATTTTTTTTTAATTATTATTATTTTTTGGCTGTGTTGGGTCTTTGTTGCTGTGCGCAGGCTTTTCTCTAGTTGCTGAGAGCAGGGGCTACTCTTTGTGGTGGTGCGTGGGCTTCTCATTGTGGTGGCTTCTTGTTGTAGAGCACGGGCTCCAGGCACGTGAGCTTCAGCAACTGCGGCACTCAGGCTCAGTACTGTGGCACGCAGGCCCTAGAGCATGGGGTCTTCAGTAGTTACAGCACGTGGGCTCAGTAGTTGCGGCATGCAGTCTCTAGGGCACATGGTCTTCCATAGTTGTGGTGTGTGGGCTCAGTAGTTGTGGCTCGCAGGCTTGGTTGCTCCACAGCATATGGGATATTCCCAGACCAGGGATTGAACCCATGTTCCCTGCGTTGGCAGGTGGATTCTTAACCACTGAGCCACCAGGGAAGTCCTGAAATATTTTTAATGTTTGTTTGTGTGTGTGTGTGTGTTTGTATTGTAACCAGATCTACATTTTGTAAACACTTTGGCAATGGGAAGCAGTGTGTAAGGAGGGAAACTGTGAACTTGATTAGTTTTTCAGTCACCATAGCAGTGTCGGTAGGTAGGTAGTGAAGTAGGTAGTGTGCCAGGCTGAATAAGTTGTCCACTCTGAATTTCTGCAACCCATGAAAATGTTACCTTACATGGTAAATGGGGCTTGGCAGAAGTGATTAAGTTAAAGATCTTCATATGGGGAGAGTATTTTGGATTATCCAGGTGGGCCCAATGTAATCACAAGGGTTCTTATAAGAGGTGGGCAGGAGGGTCAGAGTCAGTAGTAGGAGACGAGACGATAGAAGTGAGAGATTGGAGTGATGAAAGGAAGTGGTCACTGGCCAAAGAATGCAGGCCACCTACAGAAGCTGAAAAAGGCCAGAAAACAGGTTCTCCCCTCAGAGCTTTCAGAAGGAACTGGCCATGCCGACACTTTAATTTTAGACTTCTGACTCTTGGAACTTGTGATAATAAATTTGTGTCTTTTTTAGTCACCAAGTTTGTGGTAATTTGTAGCATTAGGAAACAATAAGAAATAGAGTAGTGAAGTGGACATTGATAGAAATTAATGGATCTAAGAGAGTGTTAGAAGATAAAAGTGACAGCACTTTGTGACAGATTGTATTTGCAAATGCAGGGGAGGGGGTGTCAAGGGTGACTCCTAGGTGTCGAGATTCTTATTATTCAGATGGTATCACCTCACTGCGTGGGTGTAAATCTTAATTTCATACCCAAAACCAGATGCAATTTCTGAATATGAGGCCCTAGATAACAATAATTAAATTTTGTATGCAAGTTAGTAAATTACCTGAAAGGAAGTCATATTTTGAGGGTCTCAGTATCTGATTACCAGATAATAGTAACCCAAAGGCATTAGGAGGATTTTAAATCAAGGGTCTAAGCAAGCATCCTCCTTGGGATAACTTTACATTCTGGAAGCGTGAATATTTTCTTTATTTTCTTCTTGCAGCAATGATTAGATGTCTCTACTGGCTATTTTATTATCTCTAATTGTCCCAAATATCTTACAGAGCCTTCCAATTGGAGGACCTCAGCACTGAATTACAGGTGTGCCAGAATGTTGCTAATCTTAATCCCCCAGCTGATCTGGACAGGACCTGGGGTGCCAGAGCTCCCAGGATGGCTGTCTCTTCCCAGTGAGTCTTGTCAGATTATCCCACTGTATCCTAAAGATGTGTAATGTACTTTGATGCCATAAGGGGAGAATGATTGAGAAGCACTGCCCTTTGGTATTCCTTCTCACAGTGTCTTCCACGGATGTCTTGCATCAGAATTCCTGGTAGGGATATGATCCTGATAGATGGTTGTTAACCCACTTGTTAAATCTACCTCCCTAACAATTCTTAAATTCATCCCCTTGCTAATACTGTCACCTAGTTAGTGAAGTGGCTTTTGTGTAACTGATTATCAATCTCAGTGACTATTCCTCCTCCTTCTTCTAGGTTGCCAGAACCTGCTTCACATGATACAGGCAGAAAGTGCCCAATACACACTTTTCTAGCTTCCCTTGTAGTTCAACCCTGGGATATGATTCAATTCTGGACAATGGGACATAAAAGAAATCCATTGGAAGACAAATATGAAATGAATTCCTGCTCATTGCACAATGAAAAGGAGCTTTGAGAGAAGTCCTTTTTTTTTACTCCTCTATTTTTAGATGTTGATGTGAACGAATCTGAAGCATTGACCTGCTGCAGTGATTCTGCAGCCATGAGTAGATAGAGAATCACACCTCTGAATCCTGACGTTGTCAAGTCCTGGAGCAACCTGGAATTGCTTATGTTCTCATTTTCCATTATTTGTGAAAAATAAACTCTTTTCATTTAGCAACTTTCAGCTCATTTTGCTTTTTGTTTTTGTTTTGTTTTTTTTGGTTACTTGTAGCCAAAATAATCCCTAAAGTATACAATTTTAAACCTGGTTTTCATACCTCCAGGGTTTCCCACTTCTAATTCATCCTCCACCCTGTCAGGGTAGTGATCTCTCTAAAATGCAGAACTGATTATGCCAACCCTAGCTTAGTGTACGAGTGGCTCCCTTTTCCTCCACAAAACGCACAGTCTCATATGTCCCCTGACTGTCTCTCCAGCTCCAACTTCCACTAATTCTTCTGTCACATGCAAGGCTACGGCCCCATTGAATTATCAATGTCTCTTGGAAGGCATTGTACTATATAACACTGTTAAGACTTTGCTTCAACACTTCTTTCTGGAATATCCTCTAAATCCACTATCTTCCTGACTGATGTCCATTTTCAAGACCCAGTTCAAATATATACCCCTTTCATAATGAAGCTTTCCATGGACATTACCCCCTACATCACGTAGAGTTGTCCACTCTCTGTTTCACCCCCTGAAGTCTACAAGAGGGCAGTGTGGACTTCCAGGGTAGAACATATAACATTGCATTTTCATTTATTTATCTTTTTCCATTTAATTACCATTTCCAATTTGTCTTTAGATTTCTAGCACCTAACAACATGCCTGGAATATAGGAGATGCTCAATAAATATTTGTAAGAATAAATGAAAAGAATGAAATATAATTTTTATATTATAGAGTAACACTGATGTATATTCTAAAATTCATTTAAAACATTCCCTTGTAATTTCTCTCTCATTTTTAATGAATTATAATATCTTGAAGCTGGAAACTTTATATCTGAAGCTGAAAAGACAAGAACTGTTTTATTGTGCACACTGGAATTGACTCTATTTCTATGATCTGTACACAACACATTCTTGCTCCATTGTAGAAAATCAAATTTTCCCTATCTTTATTCATGTCACATTTTATTTGAAATCAAAGAAATATGAAAGAAGAAATCAGATTATTTATTAAATAACATCTTAACATTGTTATTAAAAGATAAAGGGTCATGAACTTTATCTAAACCAATAAATACCCAACAATGATTAGTTCAATACCATGTCATTTCATATGTGAGAATATAATATTTTTCTGTTTTTCAAACCTCCATGTCACATGACCCTAGTTTCTTGAGAAACTCACAAAAGTAAGACATTTTAACAGCAATTGGTTTAGCCCGCTGTTGCTTTCCACCTGGGGTTCCCTACAATCACACTTCCCCTCAGGTTGGAAGGCATTAGAGAGACCACGGACCTTTCTGGGATCTAGCTAAGGAGAAGTTGAATTTGGATATGGGAGATAGATTTATGTGGTTTGCAGTTACTTCTGTGTCTAATTAGGCTAGCCATCCATGTATGGTGATGGCTTCCAGGAATTCTCTCCCATCTACTCTACCAATTCACCCAGAATTTGTGACATGAATGTGCAGGACCAGAAGTCACATCTCAGTATGTATTAGCCCCATGGCATCCAGTGTAGAATGAGTAGTGGAGGAAAAAATTCGAAATGGTGGAGCCCAAAGCTTGTCTATGGAAAAATATTATAGAAGCGTGTCAGGCAGTTATGTAGTAAAAACATTTTTTCAAAAGTTTATAATATTTGTGACTTTTATTAGTGTTTAAATTTGTGATTTATCATTTTAACAAATGTTTATTTTTGTACTGAATTTTATACTTTTATGTTTACTGTTTTTCATCAAGAGGCTTCTCAACATTGTATAAACTTCAGGCTCTACAACACCTGCATCTAGATAAACCTATAGTATAATAAAGCTTTCATAGACCCAGTGTAAAATTAAGCTAGCTACCTATTTTGTTTTTAAATAACTTGATAAATCATGTATTTCCCTAAAATTTTCTTGTGTTATGATTTTCTGCAGAATTTCTAGAGAAAATTCAGAATGTTCTTTGTAAATACGACTTAAGTTTTTAAAAAGACAACATATTTTAATTTTTATTCACCATTACTACTCAGATACAGAGTTGGGTATTGTGCCCTGCAGGGCAAAGCTAGCATATTGTCTGATTGGGTAGGCAAGTGAGAGGGGCAATTTATTTAAACAGAGCATCATAACTGAATTTTAACATTAACTCAATCTTTTTTCTTTCCATTGTATGATGCTATTTTTTTTCAATTTTTCTTTTTTCAAATATTACCAGTTTTTTTCTTCATGGAGCAGGGCAATGTGATGACGGCAGAAATAAGACATAAATTATTCTATGATTTTTAGAGAAGGATCTGCTGTTGAATGCCTTTATATTTTGTGAGTGAAGCTAATTGTAATTTCCTGGTCTTATTTAGCTATAAGTCACATGAAGTGTTTGAATTTTAAATGCTGAATCACCCTAGGTGGCCATACAGCTTTGTTCATGAGCAAGGATGCTGCAAGAGCACAGTGTATTTTCAAAAATACCTCTGTTATAATTAACCAATTAGTGGTTGAAACACTGTCACAGCTGTGCATTTTTCCAAGTGTCTCACCTTGTCCTTGGAGTCAGCCTGTGACCTCTATATGCCTCCAGAAATTTAGGTCTTAGCTGCTAGTAACAGGAAGGAAATTTACGTCTGAAATCTAAAGTAAAAATTTGGGGGCTAGTATGTCATATGTATCTGTTCTGTGCCTTTCTAAGAATGATTCCTTGCAGTTCTGTGTCTTTCTATTTCTGTGCCATATGTCCTCTTTTGTTGTATTTTCTGTAAATTTTCTCTTAAGTGCCATTCCAAGGAATATTAATGCAGGTATCTGAGAATAATTTTTTAAGTCTTGCATGACCCAAGATGGGTTTGATCAATCTTATTCCTCCTTTAATTCATATTTGAGGACTAAATTTCCATTTAGAGAGAGGAATGATTTTCTTTCCCAATCCTGGGGTGCATAATCATTCTAAAAATGAAATAACTTTGATTTAATATTGTCATCTGGCTCTTTACAAGATCATAATATTTGTTAGATAATATGGTCTTATTAGATCTAATGGAAAAAAATAGTGTACATTTTAAGGTAAAATTTCCCATTAATATTTCTGTTTTTATCCTGTTATTATTTTCAACATTTACTTTGAAAAGCATATTAGACCAACAGATGATATTTGACAATTTATTTCTAGGATCAATCCACAAGCTCCATTTTTTTTTTTATAATTACAAGATAATTAGTTCAGGCAGTGGTTTAGAAATGTGATGTTAAATATAGTTCAGGCAGGTACTATAATTAAAATTAAAATTTTATCCAGTTTTGTAAACAGGGTAGCTATAGATAAAGGCGAAAAAAGGAGTCTTTCCAATGAACTCTTTGGCATTTATCTTGCATACTGCAAAAAATTCTTTAATCAGGTGAATACTAAGAAATATCTCCATTTTGAGGCAGTCTTATTATGTATTTGTTATTTCATTTATTAATTTATTCAACACATATTTTTTGAATTCCAGCTGTGTGGTATGGACGTTCAAAGAGCAAGAGGACTGAATGACAGTTAACAACCTCAGAAAATTTCTTGGTATTGTAATGCCTGCTCACAGACGCTTGTATCTAGGACCTACAAGACCCAGTGCTTTGAAGTCTCTGCAATGCGTATTTTAAATGAAGGAACACAATTTATTTGAAGGAATCCTGCCCCTGTGTTCTATCACATGAGAAATTTCTTAAGCAAGTGTAAAGATGTCTTAAGCAAGCAAAACAAACTAATGAGCTATTTGTGAAGCAAACAGGTGTCAATGAAAATGACCCCTTGTGTTTTTCACCACACCCCACAGCCAGGGTATATAAAGAAGGATGGAGAGAAGGGAATCCATCATACTGAGGAAACGCATTCTACTGCTATCTAGGCCCCCAACTCCAGACACCATGTGCTATAACAACTTCTCCAGCACTGTCTTCCCAGGATGCTACTGGGGCAGCTACAGCTACCCCCTGGGGTATAGTGTTGGCTGTGGCTACGTCAGCACCCACTCCCCAGTGGGCTATGGTTGTGGCTATGGCTACAATGTGTGTGGGGCTTTCGACTACAGAAGATTCTGGCCATCTGCTCTCTATTGATTTTCTGAAATACCTGAAGCATGGAACCTTCTCTCCCAAGGCTGAGAGGAATAATTCCAGGTCCTCATGTGCTCATCAACCTCCCAGTCACTGCTTTTCAGACCTAGCACCAGAGTCTCAAGGGAAGAAAATGAGAAGCCACTTGATGCCTCCAGCTGCCTTCCCTGGATGATGTTTGTGGGGACATTTGCAGACACTTGACACCCAAACATGTATTACTTTTGAATTTTTCACCAAGCTCATGATGTTTGTCATCATCAAGTTGTGGAAGTGTCTGTCAAATTCTCAATAAACTTGTCTTAACCATCATAATATTCCTACCTGAGAGGAGTTTTCTTTTTTTGGTGGGTACATTCCTTTTTTGGTGGGTACATTTGGTGGGCATATTTTTTGGTACATTGAGTGGGGAGGGAAGTGGATTTATTTTTCTCATGTGCGTGTTAGAAGCAGTGAGAAAGCAAATAATCCTTGATCTTTTGTGATAAGCAGGCAAGAGGGGTTTGCTTATGATTAAAAAAAATTTCTATCTTAACCTTCCTTTAACTCTGTGACATCCACCTCCAATTCTGGTGCCAATGGCACACCATTCAGTGCTTGCTGTACCATCTCACCACTTCTGCTCCTCTGCAAGAGAACGGAACATTGGTGGCCGATTTCACTTATTTCTATATTAGTGCAAAGGAAACCCACTATGTTTCTTCTCCCAGGGACTAAGGATTGTAGAATAAAATGCTATGTCCCCTATTTAAGGATTCTGGGGCATCTAGAATAGCTAGAGATGTATTTTAGGAGTCTGAGAGTCTTTTAGGGGAAGGATAAATCCCTTATCTCAAACCACCTACAGTATCTACTTTACAGCTTAGAAGCACCAGTTTAGAAACAACGAGGTAAAGCTTCTTAATCTTTGTAGAATCAATAACAGGTAGTGAATTTTACTCTTAAAAGAGCCCCTTTTCATGGACCTGAAGATATCTCAGCCTTTCTCTGTGTTGTTTTAGAGAGAAGAGTATTCTTTTTATAAGCCAAGTCAATAATGTCTCAATCCTCTTGTTGAAAACATTTTATGTAGGGTACAAATATTCTTGGTGACAGCAGGATTTGGCTTAACTCTGCTCTTCTATTGAGTGTCTGCATGTGGCATGCTGCACAGTTTTCGCCTTAGTTATAAATGTAAAGGCTATTTGGAGAAATCATTTTAGAAAACAGTATTTTCTGCACCATATTTCATCCAACAAATATCTGTTTAAAAAAAAATTCAAAAGGCAACTTGTTTAAGAATTGACTTAGTAGATTATTTTCCAGTAGACTATCGTTATAACCAGTAAAATATCCAGTTTGAAACTTTCTAGCAGCCGCAGGTTGATGCATGCTGAGAACTGTAACTTAACCAAACATGCAGGTTAGAATAGCATAAGAAAAGGTTTTTTTTTTTTTTTTTTTTTTCACGAATTAGAGGGTCATATTGAGGTTAGAAACTGTATGACTGTTCTAGAATGATGACTGAGTTATAAAAAATTTGTGCTTGAAGAGACCACAGAGAACATCTAAGTCAGTGTTTCTGAAGTTATGGTATGCAGGAGCATCACCTGGGCAGGTGGCTTAAAATGTAAATTCTTGGGCCTCACGCCAATCATCTGAGGTATGATTCAGAAATAAATTTTTTTCCCCAGCTTAATTGAGGTATAATTGACAAAAAATTTTTTATATATTTAAGGTGTACAACAGGATGTTTGATATGTACATACATTGTGAAATGATTACCAAAATCAAGTGAATTAACATAGCATTCACCCCAGGTAATTACCGACTTTTTAAAAAATTTATTTTATTTTAAAAGCATACTTTATTTAAGGTGTAGTTTATTATATTAGAGCTTTTATAGTTACTTGAGAGACACATCTGGATGGCCCTGGGGTCCTTCCCCACCTTTTTTTTTTGTTTTTTTACATCTTTATTGGCGTTTAATTGCTTTACAATGGTGTGTTAGTTTTTGCTTTATAACAAAGTGAATCAGTTATACATATATCCCCATATCTCTTCCCTCTTGCATCTCCCTCTCTCCCACCCGCCCTATCCCATCGATCTAGGTGGTCACAAAGCACCGACCTGATCTCCCTGTGCTATGTGGCTGCTTCCCACTAGCTATCTATTTTACGTTTGGTAGTGTATATATGTCCATGCCACTCTCCCGCTTTGTCACAGCTTACCCTTTCCCCTCCCCATATCCTCAAGTCCATTCTCTAGTAGATCTGTGTCTTTATTCCTGTATTACCCCTAGGCTCTTCATGACATTTTTTTTTTCTTAAATTCCATATATATGTGTTAGCATATGGTATTTGTCTTTCTCTTTCTGACTTACTTCACTCTGCATGACAGACTCTAGGTCCATCCACTACATTACAAATAGCTCAATTTCATTTCTTTATATGGCTGAGTAATATTCCATTGTATATATGTGCCACATCTTCTTTATCCATTCATCTGATGACGGACACTTAGGCTGTTTCTATCTCCTGGCTATTGTAAACAGAGCTGCAATGAACATTTTGGTACATGACTCTTTTTGAATTATGGTTTACTCAGGGTATGTGTCCAGTAGTGGGATTGCTGGGTCATATGGTAGTTCTATTTGCAGTTTTTTAAGGAACCTCCATACTGCTCTCCATAGTAGCTGTACCAATTCACATACCCACCAGCAATGCAAGAGTGTTCCCTTTTCTCCACACCCTCTCCAGCATTTATTGTTTCTAGATTTTTTGATGATGGCCATTCTGACTGGTGTGAGATGATATCTCACTGTAGTTTTGATTTGCATTTCTCTAATGATTAATGATGTTGAGCATTTTTTCATGTGTTTGTTGGCAGTCTGTATATCTTCTTTGGAGAAATGTCTATTTAGGTCTTCTGTCCATTTTTGGATTGGGTTGTTTGCTTTTTTGTTATTGAGCTGCATGAGCTGCTTGTAAATTATGGAGATTAATCTTTTGTCAGTTGCTTCATTTGTAAATATTTTCTCCCATTCTGAGGGTTGCTTTTGGTCTTGTTTATGGCTTCCTTTGCTGTGCAAAAGATTTGAAGTTTCATTAGGTCCCATTTGTTTATTTTTGTTTTTATTTCCATTTCTCTAGGAGGTGGGTCAAAAAGGATCTTGCTGTGATTTATGTCATAGAGTGTTCTGCCTATGTTTTCCTCTAAGATTTTGATAGTTTTTGGCCTTGCATTTAGGTCTTTAATCCATTTTGAGCTTATTTTTGTGTATGGTGTTAGGGAGTTATCTAATTTCATACTTTTACATGTACCTGTCCAGTTTTCCCAGCACCACTTATTGAAGAGGCTGTCCTTTCTCCACTGTACCTTCCTGCCTCCTTTATCAAAGATAAGGTGACCATATGTGCGTGGGTTTATCTCTGGGCTTTCTATCCTGTTCCATTGATCTATATATCTGGTTTTGTGCTAGTACCTTACTGTCTTGATTACTGTAGCTTTGTAGTATAGTCTGAAGTCAGGGAGCCTGATTCCTCCAGCTCTGTTTTTCATTCTCAAGATTGCTTTGGCTATTTGGGGTCTTCTGTGTTTCCATACAAATTGTGAAATTTTTTGTTCTACTTCTGTGAAAAATGCCCGTGGTAGTTTGATAGGGATCGCATTGAATCTGTAGATTCCTTTGGGTAGTAGAGTCATTTTCACAATGTTGATTCTTCCAATCCAAGAGCATGGTATATCTCTCCATCTATTCATATCATCTTTAATTTCCTTTATCAGTGTCTTGTAATTTTCTCCATACAGGTTTTTGTCTCCTTAGGTATGTTTATTCCTAGATATTTTATTCTTTTTGTTGCAATGGTAAATGGGACTCTTCTTAATTTCACTTTCAGATTTTTCATCATTAGTGTATAGGAATGCCAGAGATTTCTGTGCATTAATTTTGTATCTTGGTACTTTATCAAATTCATTGATTAGCTCTAGTAGTTTTCTGGTAGCATCTTTAGGATTCTCTATGTATAGTATCAATATAAGCTGCAAGCAGTGACAGCTTTACTTCTTCTTTTCCCATTTGGATACCTTTTGTTTCCCTTTCTTCTCTGATTGCTGTGGCTAAAACTTCCATAACTATGTTGAATAAGAGTGGTGAGAGTGGGCCACCTTGGCTTGTTCTTGATCTTAGTGGAAACGGTTTCAGGTTTTCAACATTGAGGACAATGTTGGCTGTTGGTTTGTCATCTATGGCCTTTATTATGTTGAGGAAAGTTCCCTCTATGCCTACTTTCTGCAGGGTTTTTATCATAAATGGGTGTTGAATTTTGTTGAAAGCTTTCTCTGCATCTATTGAGATAACCATAAGGTTTTTCTCCTTCAGTTTGTTAAAATGGTGTATCGCATTTATTAATTTGCATATATTGGAGAATCCTTGCATTCCTGGAATAAACCCCACTTGATCTTGGTGTATGATCCTTTTAATGTGTTGTTGGGTTCTGTTTGCTAGTATTTTATTGAGGACTTTTGTATCTATGTTCATCAGTGATATTAGCTTGTAGTTTTCTTTCTTTGTAACATCCTTGTCTGATTTGGGTATCAGGGTGATGGTGGCCTCATAGAATGAGTTTGGGCGTGTTCCTCTTCCTGCTATATTTTGGAAGAGTTTGAGAAGGATAGGTGTTAGCTCTTCTCTAAATGTTTGATAGAATTTACCTGTGAAGCCATATGGTCCTGGGCTTTTGTTTGTTGGAAGATTTTTAATCACAGTTTCAATTTCAGTGCTTGTGATTGGTCTTCATATTTTTATTTCTTCCTGATTCAGTTTTGGCAGGTTGTGCTTTTCTAAGAATTTGTCCATTTCTTCCAGGTGGTCCATTTTATTGGCATAGAGTTGCTTGTATTAATCTCTCATGATCTTTTGTATTTCTGCACTGTCAGTTGTTACTTCTCCTTTGTCATTTCTATTTCTATTGATTTGAGTCTTCTCCCTTTTTTTCTTGATGAGTCTGGCTAATGGTTTATCAATTTTGTTTATCTTCTCAAAGAACCAGCTTTTAGTTTTATTGATCTTTGCTATCATTTCCTTCATTTCTTTTTCATTTATATCTGATCTGATCTTTATGATTTCTTTCCTTCTGCTAACTTTGTCGTTTTTTTGTTCTTCTTTCTCTAATTGCTTTAGGTGCAAGTTTAGGTTGTTTTTGCGAGATGTTTCCTGTTTCTTAAGGTAGGATTGTATTGCTATAAATTCCCTCTTAGAACTGCTTTTGCTGCATCACATAAGTTTTGGGTTGTCATGTCTCCATTGTCATTTGTTTCTAGGTAGTTTTTGATTTCCTCTTTGATTTCTTCAGTGATCACTTCATTATTAAGTAGTGTATTGTTTTGCCTCCAAGTGTTTGTATTTTTTACAGATCTTTTCCTGTAATTGATATCTAGTCTCAGCACTGTGGTCGGAAAAGATACTTGATACGATTTCAATTCCCTAAAATTTACCAAGGCTTGATTTGTGACCCAAGATATGATCTATCCTGGAGAATATTCCATGAGCACTTGAGCAAAATGTGTATTCTGTTGTTTTTGGATGGAATATCCTATAAATATCACTTAAGTCCATCTTGTTTAATGTATCATTTAAAGCTTGTTTTCCCTTATTTATTTTCATTTTGGATGATCTGTCCATTTGTGAAAGTGGGGTGTTAAAGTCCCCTACTATGAATGTGTTACTGTCGATTTCCCCTTTTATGGCTGTTAGTATTTGCCTTATGTATTGAGGTGCTCCTATGTTGGGTGCGTAAATATTTACAATTGTTTTATCTTCTTGGATAGATCCCTTGATCATTATGTAGTGTCCTTCTTTGTCTCTTCTAATAGTCCTTATTTTAAAATCTGTTTTGTCTGATGAAAATTGCTACTCCAGCTTTCCTTTTCTTTCCATTTGCATGGAATATTTTTTCTATCTCCTCACTTTCAGTCTGTATGTGTCTCTAGGTCTGAAGTGGGTCTCTTGTAGACAGCATATATATGGGTCTTGTTTTTGTATCCATTCAGGCAGTCTGTGTCTTTTGGTGGGAGCATTTAGTCCATTTACATTTAAGTTAATTATTGATATGTATGTTCCTATTCCCATTTTCTAAATTGATTTGGGTTTGTTATTGTAGGTCTTTTCCTTCTCTTGTGTTTCTTGCCTAGAGAAGTTCCTTTAGCATTTGTTGTAAAGCTGGTTTGGTGGTGCTGAACTCTCTCAGCTTTTGCTTCCCTGTAAAGGTTTTAATTTCTCCATCCAATCTGAATGAGGTCCTTGCAGGGTAGAGTAATCTTGGTTGCAGGTTTTTCTCCTTCATCACTTTAAATATGCCCTGCCAGTCCCTTCTGGCTTGCAGAGTTTCTGCTGAAAGATCAGCTGTTAACCTTATGGGGATTCCCTTTTGTGTTATTTGCTGTTTTTCCCTTGCTGATTTTAATATGTGTTCTTTGTATTTAATTTTTGACAGTTTCATTAATATGTGTCTTGGCGTGTTTCTCTTTGGATTTATCCTGTATGGGACTCTCTGTGCTTCCTGGACTTGATTAACTATTTCATTTCCCATATTAGGAAAGTTTTCAACTATAATCTCCTCAAATATTTTCTCGTACCTTTCTTTTTCTCTTCTTCTACTGGAATCCCTATAATTCGAATGTTGGTGCATTTAATGTTGTCCCAGAGGTCTCTGAGAGTGTCTTCAGTTCTTTTCATTCTTTTTTCTTTATTCTGCTCTGCAGTAGTTATTTCCACTATTTTATCTTCCAGGTCACTTATCCGTTCTTCTGCCTCAATTATTCTGCTATTGATCTCTTCTAGAGTATTTTTAATTTCATTTATTGTGTTATTCTTCATTGCTTGTTTCTTCTTTAGTTCTTGTAGGTCCTTGTTAAATGTTTCTTGCAATTTGTCTATTCTATTTCCAAGATTTTGGATCATCTTTACTATCATTATTCTGAATTCTTTTTCAGGTAGACTGCCTATTTCCTCTTCATTTGTTAGGTCTGGTGGGTTTTTATCTTGCTCCTTCATCTGCTGTGTGTTTTTCTGTCTTCTCAGTTTGCTTATCTTACTGTGTTTGGGGTCTCCTTTTTGCAGGCTGCAGGTTCGTAGTTCCCGTTGTTTTTGGTGTCTGTCCCTAGTGGCTAAATTTGGTTCAGTGGATTGTGTAGGCTTTGTGGTGGAGGGGACTAGTGCCTGTGTTCTGGTGGATAAGGCTGGATCTTGTCTTTCTGGTGGGCAGGTCCATGTCTGGTGGTGTATTTTGGGGTGTCTGTGGGCGTATTATGATTTTAGGCAGCCTCTCTGCTAATGGGTGGGGTTGTGTTCCTGTCTTGCTAGTTGTTTGGCATAGGGTGTCCAGCTCTGTAGCTTGCTGGTCATTGAGTGAAGCTGGGTGTTGGTGTTGAGATGGAGATCTCTGGGAGAGTTTTGCTGTTTGATATTACATGGAGCTGGGAGGTCTCTTGTTGACCAATGTCCAGAAGTTGGCTCTCCCATCTCAGAGATACAGCACTGACTGCTGGCTGCAGCACCAAGAGCCTTTCATCCACACAGCTCAGAATAAAAGGGAGAAAAAGTAGAAAGAAAGAAAGAAAGAAAGAGGATAAAATAAAATAAAATAAAGTAAGGTAAAATAAAATAAAGTTGCTAAAATAATATTAAGAAAAAAAATTTTAAAGTAAAAGAAAAACAAACAACAACAATTAAAAACAAAAGAAAAAAAACGGACTGATGGAATGCTAGGACAAATGGAGAAAGCAAAGCTATACAGACAAAATCTCACACAGCAGCATTCACATACACACTCACAAAAAGAGGAAAAGGGGAAAAAATAATACATCTTGCTCTCAAAGTCCACCTCCTCAGTTTGGGATGATTCATTTTCTATTCATGTATTCCACAGATGCAGGGTACAAGTTGATTGTGGAGCTTTAATCCGCTGCTTCTGAGGCTGCTGGGAGAGATTTTCCTTTCTCTTCTTTGGTCGCACAGCTCCCGGGTTTCAGCTTTGGATTTGGTCCCGCCTCTGTGTGTAGGTCGCCGAAGGGCATCTGTTCTTCCCTCAGACAGGACGAGGTTAAAGGAGCCTCTGATTCGGGGGCTCTAGCTCACTCAGGCCGGGATGAGGGAGGGGTACGGAGTGCGGGGCGAGCCTGTGGCGGCAGAGGCCGGCGTGATGTTGCACCAGCCTGAGGCGCACCGTGCGTTCTCCTGGTGAAATTGTCCCTGGATCACGGGACCCTGGCAGTGGCGGGCTCCACAGGCTCCTGGGAGCGGAGGTGTGGAGAGTGACCTGTGCTTGCACACAGGCTTCTTGGTGGCGGCAGCAGCAGCCTTAGCGTCTCATGCCCGTCTCTGGGGTCCATGCTGTTAGCCGCAGCTCGTGCCTGTCTCTGGCGCTCCTTTAAGCAGGGCTCTTAATCCCCTCTCCTCGTGCACCAGGAAACAAAGAGGGAAGAGAAAGTCTCTTGCCTCTTCGGGAGTTTCAGACTTTTCCCCGGACTCCCTCCCGGCTAGCCGTGGTGCACTAACCGCTTCAGGCTGTGTTCACGCCACCAACCCAGGTCGTCTCACTGCCCTCCGACTGAAGCCTGAGCCTCAGCTCCCAGCCCCGCCCACCCCGGCGGGTTAGCAGACAAGCCTCACTGGTGAGTGTCGGTTGGCACTGGTCCTCTGTGCGGGAATCTCTCCGCTTTGCCCTCTGCACCCCTGTGGCTGCGCTCTCCTCCATGGGTCCGAATCTTTACCCCTCCGCCACCCACCGTCTCTGTGCACGAAGGGGCTCCTAGTGTGTGGAAACCTTTCCTCCTTCCCGGCTCCCTCCGACTGATGCAGGTCTCATCCCTATTCTTTTGTCTCTGTTTATTCTTTTTTCTTTTGCCCTACCCTTGTACGTGGGGGAGTTTCTTGCCTTTTGGGAGGTCTGAGGTCTTCTGCCAGCATTCAGTAGGTGTTCTGTAGGAGTTGTTCCACGTGTAGATGTATTTCTGATGTATCTGTGGGGAGGAAGGTGATCTTCGCATCTTACTCTTCCGCCATCTTCCCCCTCTCCCTTCTACCGTTTTTTTTTTTTTCAGGTATATGATGTTGACATCTCTAATCTTCACGGAAATAGAACAAAACCACAATGAGTTATCATTCCTATTGGAATGGCTTTCATCAAAAAGATAAGAGATAACAAGGGTTGTTATCTCTTATAGGATGTTGGAGAAAACGGAACCCTTATGCACTGTTGATGGGAACTTAAATTGATTCAGCCACTATGGAAAACAATATGGAGGTTGTCCAAAAATTAAAAATAGATTTACCAAATGATTCAGCAATCTCTCTTCTGGGTGTACACCAAATGGAAGTGAAGTCATTATCTTGAAGAGATAACCACATTCCCATGTTCATTGAAATATTATTCATAGAGGCTAAGAAATGGAAACCACCTAAGTGTCCATGGAGGGATGAATGGATAAAGAAAGTGTGGTATAAATATAATAGAAAATTATATTTCTTATTTTATATTGTATTCAGCCTTAAAAAAGAAAGAAATCTTGTCATTGGAAACAACAAGGATGAACCAGAAATCTAAAGTTTATAGAATTACCCCAGGGATTCTACATCAGGTGGTCTGACCCCCATGTTTTAAGAAGCACTGCTTCAGGCCATTACACACACACATGCACGCGCACACACACACATTTATTTATTTATTTATGCTCAGGTAACTGAATCTTGATAAAGGAAAATCATCTACATCTCAACAGGATAAGGGCAGAAGAAGGAGCCCTTTATATCCCCAAGGACATACAAGAAGTACACTGAAGTACAATGTCTGTGCTTGGCACCCTTCAAGCACAGACATGGTACTGGGACTGAAGTTTCTGATGACATGCTCTGCTTAGAAGAAAAATATGTATTTTTGGTTGATTTGTTAATTTCATACTTTCCTATGTAATAAGAAAAATTTCTACATTACTTTATGTCAGGTATTTTTAACTGTAATTCACTCCTATTACATATGTTTTTTTTTAAAAATGCTTGTACTCAGATTCCACCCTTGGAAATTCTCACAGGATGATCTTCTATGCGTTCTGGAAATTTGTATTTAAAAAGTTCTCTATAAGTAATTTACCTTTGGGCTACCAATTTGGGACAGTTACAAGGTCCTTTTTCATTGCTTTTTATTTCCCATACTTTTCAGCCTCCTCCACTTATCTTGAATCTAGGAATGAAGAGGTTTCATCTATATTTATATAGGATTCATAAAAATGAGAACAGAATAAATACCATTTTACGGATAAAGTGAAAAGAAAGAGTAGGAAGAACATCTGATGTTGCATTCAGGCTCAGCTGTGGTCTGTAGGGAGTATGGCTAGCTATTTGTTTCTAATTGTACATGAGTTTTGGTATTGAGCTGGGCCAGTTAAGTGTTTTGCACATAGTATAAACTCCATAAATATGGCTGGGTTATCTGACAAATTTCCCCAACGAACATGAAAAAGATATCAAACATCCATTTGCTAACATCTCATAACGATTCTTTAATTCATAGCCATTTGCAGGTTGGAAGTCTGATGTCTGCACATTTTATAAGTTGGATTCATTGCAGAAGGTCACACATGAAGAAAAGTGTTGTTTTTATTTCCGAATTTCCCATTAATTGCTTACTTCTCCAAATTACCTGAAAAACTAATCTACGTATATTTAAGATTTCCATACTGAATAAAGCCTGCAGCTGAGAAAGGTGACTTGAATACTTAAAGACACCTTATTTACAGAAGAACGTTTGAGAGAAAAAGAGAGAGAAAAAAATATTTTCCTCCTATATTTTAGGATGTTTCAGAGTAATTCTTCCTGGAAGAAAGGCATGGCTAGAGAATATTCTGGAGTACTTTCTTGAATTATGAGTCTGTGACTAATTGTTGCACTTAGAATCATACTGCATAACCCTTGCTTGAATCCAGAGTGCAGTGTTATTTCTACTCTGCTTATTATTTTCCTAATGACTTATTTCCATAACCAACTTGTCTCCACAAAGGAGGGGTTTCAAATGCTGCAAGTTTCTTTAGAAATTTGTTTTTCACATTTTAACGTTCTATGTATCAATTATGTACTCATGTCTCTCACAAACATCTACCACCTGGATTCCAGATTTCTGTCCTTTTACCTAAACCCTCTACTCGAATTGTTAGGTTTCCCAATTCCTTGATTACTCAGAAGTAGTGATTCATTAGCCAAAGCTGAATATATGAATGCTTATTTGTACTTACCCATGTGGTTCAGAGGAGTGGTTTAGAGCCCCAAAAAGTTTTCCAAGACTAACTTTGATAGTAAATCTATTAGTGATACCCTGTTAAACATTTCCCAAGTTTTCTCTTAAGGCTACTTTGAAGGCATCTAATATCTGCCTTCTGTCACAAGTTGGTAGAGAAATGTTCTCCAAGTGTGACTCTTTTTGTGACTAGAGTATTTGATTACACTAACCAATAAAGTTGTTGGCCATAAAATTACTACAGTGGAGAATGTGAAGATGGCAGATTCATAGCGAGCTTGGTGCTGGTAGGAAATTTAATACCGTATTTACATTGTTCTTGCAAATAAGAAATGACCAAATGATTTTCCCTCCCTCCCTCATATTTTTTTCCTTTGTCTGCAGTTTCTTCTCTTTCTCTTCTATATCTTGTCTATATCTTGTCCTCAAGTTTTTACTTCTTAGAGGACCACAAGATTCACCTCTATTCCCATAGATCATTTGAAGGCAGGGTCAATTTCTAACTAGATTTATGAGCAGTTTCTCAGCAAGAAGAGATCAAGAGAAGCCCCTTCCCAGCACAGAGAAATCTCATAGTTGCAAAAAGTCATCATTTTCAAAGATTCACAATGGCTTTGCCTTGTAGACTCAAAGCAAAGCTTTCAGCTACAATAGATACCTAAGGAAGATTACCAAGTACCTTACAAGTCAAGAGTTCTTCTTCACCTGTTGAAGATACTAAATGAACATAAACATAAAACACTGAAGAATCAATAGATGACACTGACATTTGATAAAATTATTCAAAGTGAATCTTTTTCTTATCCAAAGAAGGTTTTGCTTGCTCTTTTGCCCCAAACTTCAGACACAGGAAGCAAAGCTGAAACTGGAAATGCTTCATAGTTACATGGCTCTGATTTTTGATTTTCCATAATTCTCCTTCAGCCAAAGGAGCCGTCCCAAATGTGATAGCTGCTGCCCAGTGGATATGTTCAAACCATGGCTTTATGGTGGCAAATGTGTAAATAAATTTTTCTTAAAACCAACCAACCAACCAACCAATCAAACAACCAAACAACTGCCCACCTAACTACCCACCCAACCTTGTGTACAACCTAAAATAGCATAATAACTTTGGAGCTAAATATTTGGTAAGCATGTTTTCATCCCATTGCTCTCTTATGACACTGAAAACCTTCTGAACTGGGTTTATTTGAGGTTTTAGGTGAGGTCATCATCCTGAGCATATTCTAGTATAATTTTTCAGTTATTTCAATGATAAAAATAATTAGGCAAAAGAACTAATACCTTATATATTCCTGGGTTTGTAGTACACTACTCTTCTTCACAATCCCATGAGTTTGGTTTTATTCAAGGTTCTGTTATCCTCACTTTACACAAGAGGAAACTGGAATTCAGAAAGTTCAATGACGTGTTCATGGTCTCAAAACTGGAGAGTGGCAGAACTGGATTTGTAATCTGGGTGTGTTTGATGCTGAAGCCTTGCTATCTGCCTCCCACTAACCAGAGTCAACTCAAATTGCATTATATAGAACTGTGTGCTCCATGAAGGGCTATTATCTATCTTGATCACCACTGTGTCCCCAAAATAAAGCACAGCATTGGGCTCATATTAAGTCCTGGATAAATGTCACATGAATGAAAAGACAAGATGTTATTTTCAAATTAAAATAAAGAATCCTTAATCATGGCAATGAGATCCTTAGAAAATTTTTTGTTCAAATCTGAAAACATCGCTATTTGCTTTGCTTTTTTTTGTTTTTGTTTTTGTTTGTTTTTTTTTTTTTTGCAGTACGCGGGCCTCTCACTGTTGTGGCCTCTCCTGTTGTGGAGCACAAGCTCCGGACGCGCAGGCTCAGAGGCCATGGCTCACGGGCCCAGCCACTCCGCAGCATGTGGGATCCTCCTGGACCGGGGCACGAACCCCTGTCCCCTGCATCAACAGGTGGGCTTTCAACCACTGTGCCATCAGGGAAGCCCGCTTTGTTTGTTTTTTTGACACTCAAGAGAGATTTTATGAATGTGTTGATTATGAGCCCAGAAACAATTTCCTGAGATTGAGGAGTGGGCTGCGGATGCCGTTTGGTTAGGATCTATGATAGGATGAAGCAATGACATCATGCAGCAATTTCATGTCCCCCAGCTCTCTCGGTGTCATTCATTCAACTGTGTCTCTTAGAATTTTAGAGATATCAATTATAGAGTATTTTTCAGTACCATTCTTCATAAATGTCAAAAATGATTTGATGTTCTGCCTTAAAGGAAGAGATGAGTAATCTACACAAAATTGCACAGTCCAGAGGTAGAAGGCCAGTGAAGAAGGAAGTAAAGGGAAGGGAAAGAGACTTGCTCATCTGGCAAAGATTTCCTCCTTGATCAAACTCTAATCAGGCCCCACTGAACCCTCTTCTCAACTAGGCTCTGACTTTTGGTTTCCCGTGTTTGTCTCTGCATTGTCCAATTTTAGCAAGAAACCTGCTAATTCAGTTAAACCAGAACCACTCTACCCCCCTCCCCACCCCTCAACCTCAATGTCTGATCACCTTTAATACCTGATCTGGTTCCTCATCTTCAACCACTTCCCAGTCTGATCTTTCTGGACTGCCTTCAGCAAGAAACCTGTTAGGTTGGTTTAGCCTGAAACCAACCCCCTCTCCCCTTACCCTTGATATTTCTTCTTAGTAATTTTCCATCCACAGATTCCCTCCTGCTCCTTGGCTAAAAATTCCCACTTTTCCTTGTATTCGAAGTTGAGCCCAATCTCTCTACACTATTACAAAACCCGTACTACGACATTGTGGTAGCTCCCCTTGAATAAAGTTGGCCTTACCATCTTTAACAAGTGTCATGAATAATTTTTAAAACACATCTCAGTTCTCAGTTTTCCTTGTCTGTTTTCAAATTTTGTTTTCATAATTTAAAATATCAAGAGAAACTTTCCTTTGTTATCTGAGTGCTATGCTACACACTCGTTGGTCCTAACATCAATCTTAAAGTTTAATTCATCTTTACAATTTTATAGCTACACAAACTCCTACTAGAATCTCTGTTCCACTAGGTCCACACAACATTTTATAATTATGGGATTTAGCTGCATATATATATATATATGTTGATTGTAGGCTTGTTTGTTTTGTCTTTGCTTCCAGTTTGAAAGGTTTGCTAGATCTATGAGCTCTTTGAAATCTATATCTCAAATCCTGGTGTAGAGCTTTATGAAGCATGAGGACATTCAGTAAATTCCTGTGGACTAAAAACATGGTTTGGTGTTGCAACCAGCACAGTTTTTGTTGTTGGGAAGTCTGATAATTGGAGGATTGAATTTGGAGTCTGGTTTAACCCCAGATTTTGAAGACAAGGCAGTAACTTCTCATTTACAGAGACAAAACCCATAAAGAAGAATCCTTGAGAAGTTAATCAAGCTCAAACTTCTTTCAAGAATAATGAGGATCTCTTCTTTTTTCAATGAGATCTAAGAGTTTAATAAGAATTTTAATTCCCTTGATTTAAAGAATGAAGGAGGTACATTTCTTCATCACAGCTATATGGATCACTGAGGAAGAAGGATCCCATTACATGCTGTAGCCATCAAACTTGCTGACTGATCAAATCCTTGCCTCCTGGACAATGTATTATGATTTCTTCCCTGACAATTTCAACCCCAATGGCTACTGGGGAAATTACATGTATTCCCTGGGCCACTGTACTGACTGTGGATATGGTAACATCCTCTTACTTGTGGGCTGTGGCCTGGACTATGGCTATAGAAGTTACCAACTATGGCTATAGTAAAAGATATTGGGCAACAAGAGCCTATTGATTAATCTGCATATCTGAGACCTTGGCACTTCTGGGACATTTTGCTCTTTTGTTTCCTGTCTGATTCCACCTTTCTTTGAGTCCAAAGATGATGCTTGACCAAATCCAGTTTCTCTATACACTGGATCAGTTTCACTTCAAGATGTATCATGTTTAGATGATAAGTCTTTGAACTTTTCCACAAGTTCATCATTTAGGCTGTGATTCTTATTTGAAATATGTTCTGCTCTAATACATTTGAAAGTGGTTTTTCATCTTGAGAGCACTTCTGTTTTCACCTCAAAAATTTATCTGAGTTGACAAAGAACCTGTGGTCTGAATATCTCTTTTTTGGTTTAAATATGTTTATGGTGGTCATATTTTCAGTTATGTTGTACAATAAAGATAACATTTTAAATCCAATAAAATGAAGATTGATTTTTATAGATTACCAAATGGTGTTAGCTCTAATATCTGGGCTAATTCAAATGGGATTGGTGATGTCCAGGTTAATTTGATTTGATTATTAATATGTAAAGTTCAGTAATGAAGTCAAACCAATTTACTTTGCATCCTAAATAATACAGAATGACTGTTTATGTTGAAGTATACATTATGTATGGCTATGAACATACATTTCTCTATCCTACTATATTCTCTTTAATTTTACCTCCTCTCTAGAACCATGTTCCTCAATGTGTGGTTTCTGGACCAGTAACATCAGTACCAACTAGGAACATTTTAAAACAGCAAATTCTCAAGCCTTTTATCTCCTCCCCCCAAGACTTAAAGAGTCAGCAGTGTGTGTTTTAACAAGTCATCCAGGAGATTCTGATGTATGTTATATCTGTGAAATACTGCTGTAGAACATTTAGTGTATTTGTTCATCAAATTAATATAGAATAGTTTTAGTTAACTGTTTGTAAGAGTAATTAGATTTGGAAACAAAAGAAAATAATGATTTTAACATACATTTATACTGTACCTTATGATTTCACTGTGCATTTATCTACATTATCTTATTAGAGCTTCACAAAACCTCACAAATTAGGAATAGTAGTGCCTCCTCTTTACAACTTTGCAACTGAGGCAGAGAATGTGGTGTTATTATCAAAGGTCAGGCAAACAATATATAAATTTAGACCAGAATTTATATTTGCTACTATTGTGGTCCTTTCATTATATTACATGTTAACCAAATCATACTCTAATAAGTGATAAAAACAGAAATATAAGCAAGTCCATGTGAGGCTTAAATACATTCTTGGATATTTTATGTACTTTTTGGAATAATAAAGAAATACATTAGTTCATTTTGGCCTTTATACCTTAAAGGCCAACACTTTGTTCTTCTACCTAATATTAAATATAGCTCCAATAGGATCCTTTATACCATTTGAACCCTGATAGATTCAACTTGATCAATCCAGAGTTAGATAGAAATTCAAATATATTCTTTTCATTAACCTTTCCAAAATATACATCAAGCTACATGCCATATTCTGTTACACTTTTCTAAACAATGAGGTATTTTAAAGAACTAAGTAAACATTGGAAAAATTATTATTGTTTTATTAAATTCATACTTTGATACAATAATCTAGCTTTTTCTTATTTAAATCATCTCAGTGGGCATTTTTCTGGCAATATTGATCATATCCTAAGGAACAGTTAAGTGAAAGCCAGTTGGTTTAATAATTTAAATATACGTAAGATGTAAAGTATTTTCACAAATGCTTTAAGTTTTGTTGAAAGGCTAATGTTACATTTCTGATGTGTTCTTCTCAGTCTCAGTGCAAGCGAGCAGTTAATCATGCAAAGTCATGTTTCTTGAGGGTAGGTTATTGAGAAAAACATGAGGGAAACTACATTTGTAATTTATCTCACGTGGTTGACCCTGTAGAATGCTGCATTCTTCTAATTACTTATTTTCTCATGTCTGGTCGATCTTGGTTAGCATCAAGGCTATTTAATAAACTTAGAGCCTAAACGTGGTTCATTATTTCATGACAAAGGAAAAACAGTGAAAACATTGAAACTTCATTAAAAAGTTAGTTGAAGGTAGTGGCCATCCTCAAAAACTGATTACTCATAAACATAAAAATATATTTCCTCATCATTGATAAATATCAAGTGATCACTGAACACAAAGTAATTGCAATTAAATTGTGGACTAAATTCTCAATGAAAATAAAGGTTTCTAGATCTCATGAGATATGATTAACAGAAGATTTGCCTTAGTTTTTGAAAACATCTATAATGGGTTCAATCATGTATCAAAAAATTCTTGGGAGAACAATCTTTGGTATCTTTAGCCACACAGTTTAGACAACATTAATAATCACTTTTGTGTGACCAGAAGATGTCTGCAATCTCACAGGCAATATTAGGTTATACAGTAAGAATATTCCTCGTTGTTTGGAAGCCTGTGTTTTGAAGGTTAAATTGGGAACCTGCTTTTACTAAAAACGTTGATGACTCTTCAGTAGCTTCCCCATTATAGGGGCTAAACTAATTCAAGGAACACTGGGCAGTCAGTCATCCTCAAACAATTTTAAAGAGTAATGAAAATGCCTAAGAACAGGTGGGTATTTTTTGCTATACTCTTTAGTGGGGGTGTATAAAAGGCTTGGACAGATAGACCAAGTCATTCCCAGGAAACGTTATCTTTACCACTCAACACTCAACTCTTAACAAAATGTCCTGTGGCTTCTTCAGTGAGGACATCTACCCAACTTCCTACTGGAGCAGTTGTGGCTACCCCCTGGGCTGCAGTATTGACTATGGATATGGCAGCAGCTACTCCCCAGTGGGCTATGGCTTTGGATGTATATATGGCACCTCCCAGCCACTTGACTACAGAAGATATTGGACATTCGACCTCTATTAATCAACTTCTAACCACAAGAACTGTACAATGTGTCCTCAGGAACCAAACTTGAAGCAATGTTGTACTAACAGCTTTCCAGAGGATAAAACATGGTCTTCAGATTCTCTATGTGTTAAACTGTGCAAAGTAGAGTGAACATAAATTTTGTGAATTGAACTTTATTTGAACTCTTAATTTTTCTTGATAGATTACTGTACCTTAAGATTTTAAATTCCCAGTATGTTTGATTTTCATGTTTCCCCCTAAATTCTAGTTCAGTTTTTTTTCCATTAATTTCCCAATTCTAATAAATATACTTAGCCTATAAACATGATTTTCAATTTCGTTGTGTTCTCTTGATTCATTCTTTGTGGGTATCTTTTCCTCCTGCATTTTGCAGTGAGGGTAATACTTTGCTATTCTAAGCATTCTATCTATTAAAGGGATATTGATTTAAGAAAAAAGTAGACAGTGGGTGGTGAATGTTCATGGATTCTTCTTTCATTCCCTTATTCATATTATAATCTTGAATAAGAAATATGGAGATTAAATTTAGCCCTAACCTCTCTAATCTCCATTGTGTTAAGTGTCACTATAAAAGGTTTTCAGCTTTTTAAGAATGCTTTCCAGTTTCCTGTTGTCTTCATTCTGGCTCAGTGCTGACAATGCCAACTAGAAGAAACAGTGTACAATCCTAAATTTGTACACAGTGTGAAATCAAAATTTATATCCCTTATATGTCCATCATTTTCTGTTTCCAGTTTGATTTTTGTTTATATGGCTAATTTCTTGAATCTGTGGTATGAGTTTAATGGTTAAAAAAAGAACAAACATGTGAATTAAAATAAATCCCAATGATGTTACAGTGGTATTTGCCTCACACAGCAAGCTACAGAAAGGTTATTCTTTTGAGTATTCTCAGTGGACTGCATGAAGGAAGATGAGAAATACATTTTAAATTCCTTTAAATATAAAAGGTCAAGAAAGGTGAATTTTGTTACAGTAAGTTTTATTTCACATTCTGGTTTATTCCTGAACCACCGAACTTGACATAAAAATGGACACATAAGAGAAATGGCAGAAGATTCACTGCATTAGATCAAACTTGACCAAAATTACAGTTCCCTGAATAATATTCACATCCCCCTGGGTCCATAATTTTGTGCATTCATGGTCTTACATTGAATTAGCTGTCAATGTTAAATAATTTTTTTAAGTGTTACTATTATTATTAAATATCACTTTAAGAACACTTCCATAATTAACATTATAATGAGTTTCTAATGTCTATTTCTTTTTTTTTCCGCGCAGGCTCAGCGGCCATGGCTCATGGGCCCAGCCGCTCACCAACATGTGGGATTTTCCTGGACCGGGGCACGAACCCGTGTTCCCTGCATCGGCAGGCGGACTCTCAATCACTGCGCCACCAGGGAAGCCCTGAAAGTATGTTTATTACACTGACAGTTAATTTATATATGGACTGGTTTTCTAAGCTAGAAATATATACTTTTTCATCTTACTAAAAATCATTGCTTCATTTTCTTCTGGCTTACAATTTTGCTTTTGAGATATCTAATATCATTCTGATCTCTAGTCCTTTGTATGAATGCTTTTTTCTCCCCTCTGTGAAATCTTTTAGGATTCTCTTCATAGGTGCTGGCTTGGAAATACTTTTTAAGTTAAATTTTACTACCAGGTTAGGTCATGCGGAACAGATTCCTGTGACTTTTCTTCTAGAATATCACATTTATTAATATACTTGTGTTCTCTTTTAAATACTGTGCATGTGATACTCTATCTTTTTTTAAAAAAAATCTATTTCTTTGTTAGAAGATTCTTGCCACTACTTATGACCCATAACACAACCCAACTAAAGGAGAAAAACAAAAAGCAAAAAACAGTACAGTGTGAGAAGAGCAGGTAATAAAATGGCAGCGACCTCTCCTGTAAACTGACTGGTTTGTTGATCTAAACATTGTTTTGTCAGTCAATAAAATGGTGAAGCCAGCACTCAGGGCAACATGACACAGAAGTTAAACACTACTCCATAGGAAGAGAGCAGCAATATTTTTCACTGACTGTTGACAAGAGGCAGGATTGGGTAAGAGAGCAAAGAAATGTTAGTGGTAGCTTGGAGGAAAATCACATTCAGACACTTGCCAAAATGTTGTTTCTTGTAATCCTACTAATCCTGACTTTAAGGCTTCTCTAATCCCTGCAATCCTTTATATAGCTTTAACCTTCCTTTAACAGTCCATACTCAAATGTGCCTGTGTTTCTACCATTACTATATCATTTTTTTAGTGAACATTATGTTAAGCAGTACCATTGGCTCTAATTTTGCCTTGAAAGGAAAATGGCTTTCCTTTTTACTGAATTTATTGATATATGTATAGTTATTTCTATTTACTTTCTAAACTTGTACTTGTGATAGCACAACTGTTTACTTTGTGTTTGCACAGCAATTCAGAGTATTTTATTGATTGTACCAGCAATTTGGTGACTCTCTATGAATGTATCAGCACATTGTACTTCTCACCATAATATAAGAAAAATAGAAAAGTAGAATTCTGGATCTAGAATGGAATTTCTGTAGGTTTCAAGGTCCAGTCTAGAAACCTATTGAGTAGATAAGATTTGTTTATGTTGCTTTACTGTTAACTGTGACAAATCAAAGTGTAGAATAGGTTTCATTTTCAAAAACTCTTTTTGAGCAGGGCCTTGGGATTTCTACTTGAGCTGTTCATCAATTCAGGGACCAGCAACTGTTAAGTTTAATATGATTCCTATTGAGCAGAGGTATTCACTGAAACACCTGTACATCCGGAAAAGTAAGTGAAGCCATTTATTATTGTTACAGAGTCCAAGTTCATACTGCTCACCATATGACAGGCCAATAAATCCAGAGACTAGTTGTAGGGGAAAGGAATAGACACTTTATTCAGAAAGCCAGCAGACTGTGAAGATGGTGGACTACTGTCCCAAAGAACCATTTTAACTGAGTTAGAATTCAGACTTCTTTTATACTAAAAGGGGAGGAGGTATGGTTGTTGCAGACTTCTTGGTGTCAGAATCCTTTGTTCTTGCATCTGTCCACATAGGTCAGGTCATGATGTTCCTGTAAATCTCCAACAAGACAAATGTTATTCTTTGCTCTGCAACTTTTTATCTCTATATGAATGGAAAAGTGTTATACCTTTAAAGGTCAGAGCCTTGAGAATGGGCTATCCTGTAAATTTCAGGCTATAGGCAACATTCTTAACTTGTAGCAAAAGCAATAGAATACAAAGGTTAAAGTAAAAGAAACAGATCCAATATGGAGTCAGAATAGTTCTTCCCTATTACATTATCTAGATGCTTTTTGAGAGAAATAGCCATGGCTTCAGGTCAACAGTGTTGGTTAACTCTGGCAGTTATCTTAGCTGGGGTCTGTCAATATCTCTAACAGTTGTGGGCAATTGCTACATTTGGACACATCCTGTTGGTCATTCAGCTTACTGGTGGGAGTGCAGGGTGTGTCAGCGTCCAGAAACCCTGTGTTGGGAAGGCAGCATTCTAAACAAGGGAATTTGTTCAGAAGCTCCCAGTTTCTGGGAAGTTTCATCTAGTCAAAAGTTTTGAGAGGGGATATGAGATCTTATTAGAGGGCAAGGAAATTTCAGTATGCTGTATGTGAACAGAATCAAACAGTCTAGTTTCAGAGCTTTACCTCTGGGGTCAAAAAATTAAAGATGTTCTCTTCCTAGTGTAGTTTACAGACTGAGATGGGTACAGCAAAGTTGCAACTTGACCTCAAAGAATATTGTGTCTTTAAATGTGTAACAAGTTTGTCCTCATGTAAAAAGAAAACTGGTTAATGAGGTTTATTATTATTATTATTATTTGCGGTACACGGGCCTCTCACTGTTGCGGCCTCTCCCGTTGCGGAGCACAGGCTCCGGACACGTAGGCTCAGTGGCCATGGCTCATGGGCGCAGCCACTCCGCCACATGTGGGATCCTCCCAGACAGGGGCATGAACCCGTGTCCCCTGCATCGGCAGGTGGACTCTCAACCACTGCGCCACCAGGGAAGCCCTATTATTATTTTTTAAATACGATTTTAGAATAATGAGTTAGGGGATTTACTTGCAGTATCCCACCCACTGCTAGGTAGATGTAATAATAAACAGACTTACAGACCATGGAAACCGTGATGGTCTAACTTTGATTACATGCTCCGGGATGTCAGAGGGCACACTTAGTTTCAATATGACATTACAAAAATTGCTCTTCTGACTGGTTATCCCCCTGCCCCCGGGTTTTTCTGGACTTTGTGACTCTAGATATGGTGTCTTTGAGACCTGAGTTATTGCTGGGGCTCTGGGGCTCTGGTTATGGCTGCAAAGTTTCCAATGACTTGGATATAACTGTGGATGTGTCTTTGCTGTTGGTTAGGCCTATATCCAAGCCCCAGTTTACTGTGGAAGATAATGGTCATCTGGACTCTCCCACGTTTTAACTGGGGACTTCTACACCTTGATCACCATGACCTGTCGTCTTATCTGCCTGCTCACTTCACGCCTAGCTGCCAGTTCCTATATTATTTTTTGGTAACTAATTTTCCTGTTCTTTCTTGTACTTGGGAATCCAAATGCGAGTGTTGAACTGACATTTTAATTCAAAGTGGATTGACTGCAATGAATTTTACCTGAAGTTCCTCAGATACTCTCTATTTAAAAGTCCATTTTCCTCTTAATGGAATGCTATGCTTGAGTGATGGAGCTTAGAGTTCACTGTCGTTCAAGCTGGGGGCCACTTTGCTATGCGGATTATTCTAAGTATTCTTTTCCTGGAGTAGCAATTGTTGGCCCCTCTTTCTGATTTTTTGTGTCTATTTTGTTGTATTGTTACTATGCATTTTTTTCATTCTGTATTCAATTTGGATTCTGGATTTATGTCTGTACCCTGGATCCCAGAATAATTTATCTTCCAGTTTTGCCTCCTTCTTTCCTGAATTTGCCCTCTGTTTCACTTGCTCATGATTTTGAATTTTCAGAGGGTCACATTTGGGCAGATGTTTCTGCTATTCTGAAAAGCTGATCAGATCTATGTCTAGATTTCGGCCTGTTTTTTTAGGATTGTGATTCTCTGAGGGTCCTTTCCATTTGATCACTGTTGAATCACTAAGGTATTTTGACCTGTATGGTCCCCAAAAGAGGAACATTCCTGTGTCTTGAAATAATGTAACACACCTCCTTTGGATCCAGGGCTCAAATATTACCTAGGAAATTCTCCAGAGGATGGAACACATTCGTTGTTTATACTAGAATATTTCTAATATTCAGTTAATATCAATGATAAAAGATTGAAGTCCTTAATTATTAGACTTCTGTTTTTTTTTAAAATCGTTTTATGTGTTGAGTACCTAGAGAAATGAATGAATAACACATACGTACTCCTAAAATGTAGCACCAAGTGGGCTATGGTTAGCAGCCTGATAATTGATCATTTCAGACTGTTTTTTTCTGATTTGGTCCTGAATGTTTATAGATTATATAATTGATTAAGGGAAGAACCTTACTTTTCCCTGTGTGCATTTAGAAGGCATGATCATATTTTTTATATAAAGGTCTTTTAATTATTCTTGTTAATTTTGGGGGGCATAGGGATAATATTTCTAAAGGTTATGGCATTCATGTGATATTAATTAATCTTCATGAGAAAAGCACAATACACATAACACTCTTTATACTACCATATTTAATTTGTCAAGATATTGATATGGGTTATTTCCTGGAAATAAAAGAGCATATCAGTATATAAGAGGGTAGAATTCAACCTGGCTGAAAGATGCAGTATGTTTTCATTAGAAACATGTTGTCCTGCACACGTAAGTATATATTCTGTTTTAAGAGGAAAAGTAACAGAAAAAGAAAGAAAATGTCCAGGTATGTACAGAATAACATTAACATTTGCCTTGGCTTCAGCTTCTGGAAATCTGAGCAGCCTAATGTCCACTCTCTGAACTTTTCATTATTTCTGATCCTATGATGGTTCCAGTCCTGTGGTGATTATCAGTTATCTAGACAAGGCATGTTAAGATTTGTAGTTATTGTCTGAATATTCCCTTCAAATACAGGCAAACTGTCCAGATGTAAGCTGAACTGCTCATGTTTTTGTAGATTGAAGTGCTAATTGAGGTATTCATGATCATAAGAGAAATGTGCTACCTTTCCTTGTGCATCTCCTCCATCTGGCTGCTCCTGAGTTATATTCTTTTGTAATAAACTGGTGCTCTAGTAAGTAAAATGTTTCTCTGAGTTCTGTGAGCTTCTCTAGTAAATTAAATGAACCCAAGTAGGCGGTTGTTGGAACCTCTAATTTATAGTCAGTTGCTGAGCTTGTGATTGGCGTCTGAAGTGGGGAGGGGGTGTCTTGCAGGACTGACCCCTTAACCTGTGGGATCTGACACTATCTCTAGGTAGATAGTGTCCAAATTGAGTTAAATTGTAGGACACCTGGTTGACATTCCGAGAATTGCTTGGTGGTGTTGGGGGGTATTCACTGCCACCCACCCCCACCATTGGAATTGGGTGCAGAACCAAGGCCCAAATCACATGAGGTTTTGTTAAAAATCAGATTCCAATTCAGTGGGTCTGGATTGGGACCTGGATTTCCTCTTTTCTAGTGTTGACTAAAAGAAAAGCTGCACAAAGTAAGAGCAGTGAGTTAAGTTTTATTCAGTCTTACTGAAATTTTAAACAAGATGGTCAGTGAAGCTTTCCCTGATAAGATGACATTCAAGAAAATCTTAAAGGAAGAGAACATGTGACTCCTGTTTATGTGAGGAAAATATCTGAGGCCAAGTGAACAGCGAGTGCAGAGGCTGGACTCTGCTTAGTGTATCGAAGAGGAAAGAGTTGGAATTTGGCTACAGAGGAGTGAAGTTGGTGGGTGGGTAGTAGGAAGTGAGGTCAGAGAACATGCAATAAGGGTTTTAGCTTTTATTCTAAGATGGGAGTCCACAGCAGGGTTTGGAGCAGACTAGAGGCAAAACCTGACATATTTTAACTGGATGTCTCTGGCTGCTGTGTTGATAATATTCTGCTAAGGGGTAGGGACAGGCAAAACTGGGATCAGGAAGGCCAGTCAGAAGGCTACTGGCTATTGCAATTGGCTTTTGGTGATAGCAATGGAAATGAGGATATAGTCCAAAGGTAGAATTTACCAATTTTGCTGAATGATTGGATGCTGAAGTGTAAATGAGGTGTTAAGGATGATTCCAAAGTCTACGCTGAGTGACAGGAAAGATAGGGCAGTCTTAAATTGAGGTAAAGTAAACTGCAAGATGACTGGTTCTGTGGGGCAAGATCAAGAGGTATAGTTTGGACTTTTTATGTTTGAGATAGTCATCAGATATTCAAGTGGAGACGTTGATTAAACAGTTGGGAAAGATGTCCAGGAAGAGGTCTGGGTCAGAGTTTTAAGTTTGGTAGTTTTCAGAAACTACCAAAAATAGACAAGTATTTAAAACCATGAGACAGGATTAGACCATGAAGGAAATAAATGCAGGCAGAAAAGGGAAGAGGTTCAAAGAGAGAATTCCAGGTGCTCTATGTCAAAATCCTGCTTCAGCCTAACTATATCACAATTCTTCCTATTTTCTACCCTCATATAATTTTTCTTTCCCCCTGGAATATTTTCCATGATTCTTTGTCTTATGGTATCTTACTTATCCTTTTGAAGCTTCTCAGAACCCTCTAGCTTAACCTAGAACCCATCTCTATGTTCTCCTTGTCATATTACCTTGGATTTTCCAACTTACATGTTTATTACATGTATGATCCTTGAGGATAGGGATTATTTTTCATTTTCATGATTTAACACATGTAAACTTTTAAATTAATATTTATTGCACAATCGAATGGATGCTTTAGTTCATGTAATGCATCTGCTTATCAGACGGTAGTAATGGGAGACCAGAACAAAGGTTTTGATTATATGATCCAGCATGTTATTGCAATATTAACTATTGGAAAGAATATGGTCTTGTGTTACTGTAGAAAGAGCCCTATACTTTGAACAAGGAAATTTTAGTAATAATTTGCCCCTCTATTCACTATTTGCTTGGCCATCTGAAAATAGTTTAATGTCTCCAAACCTTGGTTTTCTTTTCTGTAAATGGAATTCATAGTTTTTAATCACTATATAAGATCATCCTCCTGCTGGAAATCAGGACACATGCTGCTTCATAGAGTTGGGGTGAAATCAGGGAATTAGCTTCTCTTTTGTATTTGAAATACACAAAGATTATCTTTAAATTTTCTCCCTAGGTCTTGTCTGCCTGCACATACAGCAGGCATTTGCCTTCAGGAGTGAAAACTCTGGTGGCTTCCTGCTCTTCTATGAGGCTCACTTCTCTCTTGAATTTGGTTCACAAGGTCTTCCTGCATCTACTGCTCTTTGTTAACCCCATGGAGGAGTATGATTTTCATTTGTTAAAGCTTTTCTGGTTGTTATGGGAGGGAAGATCTTTCTTAATGTTTTTTTTTAGTTTATTAAAAAATTTTTTTATTGGAGTATAGTTGCTTTACAATGTTGTGTTAGTTTCTACTGTACATCAAAGTGAATCAGCTATACACATATATATATCCCCTCTTTTTTGGATTTCCTTCTCATTTAATTCACCACAGAGCACTGAGTAGAGTTCCCTGAGCTATACAGTATGTTCTCATCTGTTATCTATTTTATACATAGTATCAATAGTGTATATATGTCAATCCCAATCTCTCAGTTCATCCCACTCCCCCTTTTCCCCCTTGGTATCCATACATATGTTCTCTATGTCTGTGTGTCTATTTTTGCTTTGTAAATAAGATTGTCTATACCAATTTTTTCAGATTCCACATATATGTGTTAATATACGATATTTGTTTTTCTCTTTCTGACTTACTTCACTCTGTATGACTTAATTTTTTATATGACAACTGGAAATAAAACTCTCCTCATAGAGTTCTTTATTCACACTCTACCTGCAAATCAACTTAGGAGTTTTGGGGTTTCTGAACTTTCTGACTGTGGCTCTTTTCACTTTTCTATATTTGCTGGTGCAATTGAATTATCTGCTGGGGAAAACTCAGAACTTTGGAGAAATACTGAGTGTAAAAGAGCATCTGGTCCAATTAGTGATTCTTGTCTGTGATTCTCTCAATAATGTGGAGGTCTTAGGCATGATTCTTACTTGGGGAGTTGAGTGTAATGTATTCCATCACCATGGCTTGGCATCCAATCCAGGTTAATCACCTTTGATCTGCATGTTGGCATTTCTAAAGGGAAAAAATATGGATTAATTATTTCTATTCTTCTGTTTCTCTTACAAATAGTTATGCAAGTATATCTTCTATTGATGGCTTATTTCTGTCATATTTATGAAAAGGAAAAACTATGTAAACGCTAATAGAACAAGATAAAGCTATTCAAAACATGCCACATGCCTTCCTAAAAATGTTTTCAATTTTCAGAAACATTAGTAGGTAGCATATTAAGCCATTTTGTAAGTGAAAAACTCAGGGAAAATAAATTTATTTCATTTCTTATTTTCCACAATGGCTTTAAAATCCTGGGGAAAATATTTTTTTAAATATTTTATCTTTCAAAATTAAATATATAAAGCATTAAATTAAAAACTACTTTATTCATATTAACAGTCACTTATTTATATATGTTTCATCCCCAGAATTTTCTAAATGCATCCTATTTGTATTCCATGATTGTTAAACTAAAACTAATATTCAAGACCAACTCTTAACATTTCTATGTAATATTAACATACATTTTGCCTCAGGTAAAATATAGCAAAACTAATAACTATTTAATAACTTCTAAAAGTTTCACAGTCCCAAAGGTACCTATTAACATTCTCTGTCCTTAATTCTATGTATAATCAAATAGTACTGTTTTAGTTGTTTTTTCATTATATTTGTTTTACTTCTGAAGTGCCATAGGCCATAAAGATGTGTTACTCTTCTCTCTCTCTCTCTCTTTGTGAATGTGTATTTGGTTTTAATATATGGAATAATAACCATAGCTAACACTCAATAATATAATAATAATTACTATTTCCAGACATTGTTCTCAATGCTGTACATATAGTAACTCATTTAACCCTTAACACTTACTTACAGATGAAGCAATTTGAGAGACAGAGAGATTACGCTTGTCCAAATTTACACAAATGGTAAATAACAAAGCTTGGATTTGAACCTAAACAGGCAGACCCTCAAGTCAGTGATAATAGGACACTAGTAGAATTTATTATCTAAGCCGGAATACCCCTGAGAATAAAGTGTGGCAATATTAATAATTATACTAATGAATTAAGTACATGGTCCCACTAGCTTTACCTTGTGACTGAACTGTGATTATATGGTTGCTTAGTTAAAAAACACATTTAAAATGCATTATACTTATGATTATGTTATTTCTTCATTTGGATATGGCAGTGTTTGTGCCAATCGCCAAAAGATGAGTGATGTTTCATAGTGGAAAAAGAGAAACAGAATGAAGGGCAGGAATTTGAAGAATACACTGGAAAATGTTAAACATTTTTTATCAGCTTTACCATTTTGAATAATAGAAATACATAAAACAATTACATGAAGGATGGATAAATTATCAAAATATGATTAACAACTAACAAGTTAGATGAGATATTACAAACAGAAAAAAATAAATTATTTGTTTTTAAGGCATAATTTTTGATACAAGTGTTGATAATTTTACTTATTAATTAACTCTATAGATTTGATGGCACATGTGACCTAGTCACAATTGTACTTTTTTTTTTTACATATACATATACCTATTCTTTTTCAGATTATTTTTCCATATAGGTTATACAGATATTGAGTAGAGTTCCCTGTGCTAGACAGTAGGTCCTTGTCGATTATCTATTTTATATATAGTAGTGTGTATATGTTAATCCCAAACTCCTAATTTATCCCTCCGCCACCTTTCCACTTTGGTAACCTTAAATTTGTTTTTGAAGTCTGTGAGTCTGTTTCTGTTTTGTAAATAAGTTCATTTGCATCATTTTTTTTTAAGATTCCACATAAAAGTGATATCATATGATATTTGTCTTTCTCTGTCTGACTTAGTATCATACTTAGTATGATAATCTCTAGGTCCAACCATGTTGCTGCAAGTGGCATTATTTCATTCTTTTTAATGAGTGAGTGAAATTCCATTGTATATATGTTCTTCTTCATCCATTCCTGTCGATGGACATTTAGGTTGCTTCCATGTCTTGGCTATTGTAAATAGTGCTGCAATGAACATTGGAGTGCATGTATCTTTTTGAATTATTGTTTTCTCCAGATATATGCCCAGGAGTGGGATTGCTGGATCATATGGTAGCTTTATTTTTAGTTTTTTTTTTAAAGGAATCTCCATACTGTTCTCCATAGTGAATGTAGCAATTTATATTCCCACCGACAGTGTTGGAGGGTTCCCTTTTCTCCACACCCTTTCCAACATTTATTGTTTGTAGACTTTTTGATGATGGTCATTCTGACCAGTGTGAGATGATAACCCATTTGATTTGCATTTCTCTAATGATAAGCGATGCTGAGCATCTTTTCACGTGCTTTTTGGCCATCTGTATGTTGTTTAGACAGCAGGTGGACACAGACATAATTCTGTCTCTGAGGCTTTATGCATTAATAGGAGTGTAACTCCTGCCTAATCTGACGTGTTAAATTGCAGTGAGGAAGAAGTTGAGTTTATGGTCTTAGGTAAAATACCAGGATAATGAAAGAGCAAAAGAATTTGTTGTAGTAGCTTTCACATAGTTTTGTGTTCACAGGGGAACTTCACATTAATAGAAGGTGTCACACTGATGATTATGTATAATAAAATCTGAATAGTACATTTCATAGTAATAGAACTTATCATTTTAGACCGAAGATTTATTTTGGGGACACCCATGTTAGCAGGAGGTGACCTTAAAACTTCCTTAACTGCTGTGACAAAGTCTTTTTTTAAGAGGGCACCACAAAATAATGAGAGGCTGCTACACAATCGGATGCATTTAGTGGGAAGGCAGAGTCCGTGTGAGACATGGTCCACCCATTCCTGGCAGTGGATGTATGTATAGGTCTTGGAGCTCTGAGTGACATCAATCTTCTTTTACAACCAACTGAAAATTCACCTTTCGACATCATGCATTCCAGTCATGACAAGAATTCTTGGCAGAGCCTGTGGATGTGGCCTTGGTAGTGGCTATAATATGGATGCAAGAGCTACCCAGGGCCAGGTTGTTGTTTATGCTCAAAGTATGGTGGTGACTGTGGGTTTAGCTATGGCTGAAGCTAGATACAGCTCTGGCTATGAATACTCTTTTTACTGACCATTATATTCCCAAAGATGTTGGTCATCTTGTGGCTATTTACTTAAAAAAAATAAATTTATTTATTTATTTATTTTTGACTGTGTTGGGTCTTCATCGCTGCACGCAGGCTTTCTCTAGTTGTGGCGAGTGGGGGCTACTCTTTGCTGTGATGCGCGGGCTTCTCATTGCGGTGGCTTCTCTTTTTGCCGAGCACAGGCTGTAGGCACGTGGGCTTCAGTAGTTGTGGCACTCAGGCTCAGTAGTTGTGGCACACGGGCTTAGTTGCTCCGCGGCATGTGGGATCTTCCCAGACCAGGGCTTGAACCCGTGTCCCTTGCATTGGTAGGCGGATTCTTAACCACTGCACCACCAGGGAAGTCCCTTGTGGCTATTTTCTGACTTTCAGAGTTTTTATGCTTCTCACTAGTATCCTGTGACAAATTTCAGGAAGCCCGTGTTGATTTTCCTTACATTTATCTTCATCTCTTGTGGACAGTGGGCGACAGCACGACATGGCAGTTTACACTTCAGCCTCTGGGACAGAGTTACCAATATTTTGTTACAATCAACATTTAAACAATTGCTCTTAAACTGTTAAACTCTGGTGTTCCAACCACTCTATTTAGTTTATGTGTTATAGCACAGTTCCTTAATAAATGCATTTAAATTCATCTCACCATTTTTTCTGCTTATTTTTGTTAAAGACTTTATGATTCTTTTTAACCATGAACTGGGCCATGTTTAACAGTTGTAATCATCCAGAAGAACTGGTCCACCTACAGAGCTGGACACAGGAGCAATCAAGGATTAGATCAGATGAAAAAGCTTGTGTTGCTTTTGGTCTCTACTTCCAATCTTATACGTTTTATATACCCATTTTTTAAGTTTCAAGTGCTACAAAACAATGTTATTTGAGAAATCTTCTTTGTCTTGGTTTGTTATAAAGTAGAAAAATGATTATTTTCTTTCTACCATGATGTTTATAAAAGTCGCAGTGTTTCTTACCCATTTAACACATGAAAACATTACTATGTTTATTAATTTCCATCACCTGACTTACCTTGAACACTGTTTATTGCTCAACCTGCACTGTGGGTATGTATTTTAGTGAGTGCATTATAAAATAAACTGTAGAGGCCTTCCTTATAATTTAGAAAGTCTATATTTCAAGCACAATGTTCATGCTTGAAATATAGCTTATACTTCAGTGAGTCTAGATAGGAAACTTTTGGGGCAAGTAAGCCCAGATTTTGGAAAAAAATAAAATGGGAGATTCTGCACATGAAAGAAGATATTGACATATTAAAAGTAAAATGTAAAAAGGAGCTTTTTAAGGCTTTAATATTCCAACAAGTAAGGAATTTTACAGCAGAAGTTCACTCAATAACCAGAAGTTTGTATGTATAGTGCCAAGCACTAGTGCTGTTTTGTTTTCATTTTTACCATTTGGTAATTATTTTTCTTATTATCACTTTAGATTTTGGAGTGATTATTATATATGTAAATTTGAAAAATAAAAGAATATAAAGTCTAAATTTGTAGTCTGAAAGCTCTTCTTCTAGCTGGAAGCTTTGTGACATCTGAGACTGTGTCTTCTTTCTTGTTCACCTCTATGTCCTTAGTCCCAGAACAGTGGCTGGCATAATGTGGACTCAGTAAATTTTTGTGAAATAAATTCATGTGTGAGTTTTTTACTATAATGATGCAAATTGTATTGCCTTCAACTTTCTTTTTTTTTAAACCCCACATTTTGTTTATTTATTTATTTTTTTGGCTGTGTTGGGTCTTCATTTCAGTGTGAGGGCGTTCTCTAGTTGTGGCAAGGGGGGTCACTCTTCATCACGGTGCGTGGGCCTCTCACTATTGCGGCCTCTCTTGTTGCGGAGCACAGGCTCCAGATGCGCAGGCTCAGCAGTTGTGGCTCACGGGCCCAGTCGCTCCGCGGCATGTGGGATCCTCCCAGACCAGGGCTCGAACCCGTGTCCCATGCATTAGCAGGCAGACTCTCAACCACTGCGCCATCAGGGAAGCCCCACCTTCAACTTTTAATACCAGAAAAAAAACCTCTTTTGCAAAAAATATTTCACTCTATCCTCATTATAACTCAGTGAGTTGGGCAAGATTGGCATTAACATCTCATTATTTTAATCCCCTCACTCTGCTGTCCCCTTCCCCTCATTCATTTTATTTATTTTTACCTTTTTATTTAAATTTTTTTAAATTTTATATTGGAGTATATTTGTTTAACAATGTTGTGTTAGTTTCAGATGTACAGTACAGTGGTTCAGTTATACATATACATGTATCTATTTTTTTTCAATTTTTTTCCCCATTTAGGTTATTACAGAATATTGAGCAGAGTTTCCTGTGCTATACCATAGGTCTTTGCTCTTTATCTATTTTAAATATTAGTAGTATGTGTATGTCAATCCCAAACTTCCAATCTATCCCTCCCCACCACCTTTCCCCTTTGGTAACCATAAGTTTGTTTTCTAAGTCTGTGAGTCTGTTTTTGTTTTGTAAATAAGTTCATTTGTATAATTTTTTTTAGATTCAGCATACAAGCAACATGATATATTTGTCTTTCTCTGTCTGACTTACTTTACTTAGTATGATAATCTCTAGGTCCATCCATGTTGCTGCAAATGACATTAGTTCGTTCTTTTTAATGGCTAATATTCCATTGTATATATGTACCACATCTCCTTCATCCATTCCTCTCTCACTCATTTTAAAAACAAAGATACTACAACTCAATGAGCTTAAATGACTTATTTAATATCATATGAGGATGGCTGGAGCTTCAGTGTGACATTCTGATTTCCATCCATGCTCATTTTCAATGTGATTAATTACTATAAAATTCAAGGACATTGTTTAATGTATTTTCAAAATATTAAAAACAATTTTTGTATTGATTTACCCACTGCATTTTAATTTTTTAAAAATGTGTATTTTACCTTTAGTCCTCTGCACAAAATCCAATGTTCATTAACTAAATATAAAAGAATAAATAAATGAATTAAAATTATAAAATACAATAAAACAGATTACAGAGTCCTTATAAAACATTGACACACTTATGAGCTGAATACTTTGTGAATGTCAGTGTATCCTTTCTGTAGTTACAAAAGAACAATACATTCAATAATTTGTGCTGGAAATTCTTAGAAAAGCACAACCTTCCGAGACAGAACCAGGAAGAAATAGAAAATATGAACAGACCAATCACAAGCACTGAAATTAAAACTGTGATTAAAAATCTTACAAAAAACAAAAGCCCAGGACCAGATGGCTTCACGTATGAATTATAAAAAACATTTAGAGAAGAGCTGAAACCTATCCTTCTCAAACTCTCCCAAAATATAGTAGAGGGAGGAACTCTCCCAAACTCATTCTACAAGGTCACCATCACCCTGATACCAAAACCAGACAAAGACGTCACAGAAAAAGAAAACTACAGACCAGCATCACTGATGAACATAGATGCAAAAATCCTCAACAAAATGCTAGCTAACAAAATCCAACAGCACATTAAAAGGATCATACACAATGATCAAGTGGGGTTTATCCCAGGAATGCAAGGATTCTTCAATATATGCAAATCAATTAATGTAATATACCATATTAACAAATTGAAAAAGAAAAACCATATGATCATCTCAATAGATGCAGAGAAAGCTTTTGACAAAATTCAACACCGATTTATGTTAAAAACCCTACAGAAAGTAGGTAGAGAGGGGACTTACCTCAACATAATAGAGGCCATATATGACAAACAGACAGCCAAGATGGTCCTCAATGGTGAAAAACTGAAACTATCTCCACTAAGATCAGGAACAAGACAAGGTTGCTCACTCTCACCACTATTATTCAACATAGTTTTGGAACTTTGAGCCACAGCAATCAGAGAAGGAAAAGAAATCCAAATCAGAAAAGAAGAAGTAAAGCTGTCACTGTTTGCCAATGACATGATACTCTACATAGAGAATCCTAAAGATGCTACCAGAAAACTACTAGAGCTAATCAATGAATTTGGTAAAGTAGCAGGATACAAAATTAATGCACAGAAATCTCTGGAATTCCTATACACTACTGATGAAAAATCTGAAAGTGAAATTAAGAAAACACTCCCATTAACCATTGCAAAAAAAGGAATACGATACCTAGGAATAAACCTACCTAAGGAGACAAAAGACCTGTATGCAGAAAATTATAAGACACTGATGAAATAAATTAAAGATGATACAAAAAGATGGAGAGATATACCATGTTCTTGGATTGGAAGAATCAACATTGTGAAAATGACTCTACTATCCAAAACAATCTACAGACTCAGTGCAATCCCTATCAAACTACCACGGGCATTTTTCACAGAACTAGAAGAAAAAATTTCACAATTTGTATGCAAACACAAAAGACCCCGAATAGCCAAAGCAATCTTGAGAAAGAAGAATGGAGCTGAAGGAATCAGGCTCCCAGACTTCAGACTATTCTACAAAGCTACAGTAATCAAGACAGTATGGTACTGGCACAAAACCAGAAATATAGATCAATGGAACTGGATAGAAAGCCCAGAGATAAACCCATGCACATGTGGTCACTTTATTTTTGATAAAGGCGGCAAGAATATACAATGGAGAAAAGACAGCCTCTTCAATAAGTGGTGCTGGGAAAACTGGACAGCTACATGTAAAAGAATGAAATTAGAGCACTCCCTAACACCATACACAAAAATAGACTCAAAATGGATTAAAGACCTAAATGTAAGGCCAGACACTATACAACTCTTAGAGGAAAACATAGGCAGAACACTCTATGACATAAAACACAACAAAATTCCTTTTCTTTTTTCTTTTTTTTTTTTTTGCGGTACGTTGGCCTCTCAGTGTTGTGGCCTCTCCCATTGCGGAGCACAGGCTCCGGATGTGCAGGCTCAGTGGCCATGGCTCACAGGCCCAGCCACTACACGGCATGTGGGATCCTCCCAGGCCGGGGCACGAACCCGTGTCCCCTGCATCAGCAGGTAGACTCTCAACCACTATGCCACCAGGGAAGCCCCAAGATCCTTTTTTGACCCAGCTCCTAGAGAAATGCAACTAAAAACAGAAATAAACAAATGGGACTTCATGAAACTTAAAAGCTTTTGCACAGCAAAGGAAACCATAAACAAGATGAAAAGACAACCCTCAGAATGGTAGAAAATATTTGCAAATGTAGCAACTGACAAAGGATTAATCTCAAAAATTTATAAGCAGCTCATGGAGCTCAATATCAAAAAAAAAAAAAAAAAACCCAATCCAAAAATGGGTAGAAGCCCTCTATAGACATTTCTCCAAAGAAGATATACAGATTGCCAACAAACATATGAAAGGATGCTCAACATCATTAATCATTTGAGAAATCAAAACTACAATGCGATATCATCTCACCCTGGTCAGAATGGCCATCATCAAAAAATCTAGAAACAATAAATCCTGGAGAGGGTGTGGAGAAAAGGGAACCCTCTTGCACTGTTGGTGGGAATGTAAATTGATACAGCCACTATGGAGAACAGTATGGAGGTTCCTTCAAAAACTAAAGATAGAACCACCATACAACCCAGCAATCCCACTACTGGGTATATACCCTGAGAAAAACGTAACTCAAAAAGAGTCATGTACCAAAATGTTCACTGCAGCTTTTTTTACAATAGCCAGGACAATGGAAGCAACCTAAGTGTCCATGGACAGATGAATGGATAAAGAAGATGTGGCACATATGTACAATAGAATATTACTCAGCCATAAAAAGAAACGAAATTGAGTTATTTGTAGTGAGGTGGATGGAGTGAAGTAAGTCAGGAAGAGAAAAATAAATACCATGTACTAACACATATATATGGAATTAAAAAAAAAAAAGTCATGAAGAACCTAGGGGCAAGATGGAAATAAAGATGCAGACCTACTAGAGAATGGACTTGAGGACACGGGGAGGGGGAACGGTAAGCTGGGACAAATTGAGAGAGTGGTATTGTATATATGGACATATGTAAATACAAATGTAAAATAGATAGCTATTATCAAGCAGCCACATAGCACAGGGAGATCAGCTCAGTGCTTTGTGACCAGCTAGAAGGGTGGGATAGGGAGGGTGGGAGGGAACGAAATGGGGAGGAGATATGAGGATATATGTATATGTATAACTGATTCACTTTGTTATAAAGCAGAAACTAACACACCATTGTAAAGCAATTATACTCCAATAAAAATATTAAAAAAATATTTTGTGCTGGAACTTCTGATATCTACATGCAAAAGAGTAATGTTGGACCCCTTCTTTTCCCTGTATACTCTTAATAGAACTTAGACATAAATATCAGAGCTAAAATTGTCAAATTCTTAGAAGAAAATATAGCAGTAAACTTCAGGACATTCAGGTAAAACCTTCTAAGTTATGATAATAGAAGCACAAGTGACAAAAGAAAAATATGTAAATTGCACATTATCAAATTAAAAACTTTTGGTCTTCATTTGACATGATCAAGGTAACTCACAGAAGGGGAGAAAATATTTCAAATCATATACCTTATGAAGGATTTATCTAGAATATATAAGGAACTCTTACAACTCAATAATAAAAGACAACCTAATTCAAATATGTGTATAACATCTGATTACAAACAGCATCTGATTCTACAAATATCCAATAAGAACATGACAGGATTTTCAGCATAATTGATCATCAGAGAACTGTAAATTAAAATCCCAGTTGGATATTACTTCACACTCAGTAGGGTCACTATAATAAAAAATCAGGTAATAATAAACATTTGAGGATGTGAAGAAATGGGAACCCTCATACAGTAATTTGTGGGAATGTAAAATGGTGCAGGTACTTTCGAAAACATTCTTTCAGTTTCTCAAAAGTTTTAAACATAAAGAAACCACATAACCCAGCAATTCAATTGCTAGGTATATATATCCAAGAGAAATGAAAACGTATGTCCATACAAAAACTTTTGCTTGAATCTACATAGCAGTATTCATATTAGTCGAAAAGCGGAAACAAACCAAATATATGCCAACTGATGAATGTGTATAGAAATGTTATATATCCATTTCGATGGAATATTATTATTTAGCAATAAAAAAGAATGAAGTACTGATACAAGAAGATACAGTTGTGCCCATACTGGCCATTTGAAGCATTGTATGTGTACCTGAGCATTGAAACCCATGAAAAGACTCATCATAACCTATACTTTAAGACAGGTAGCAAGAAGGTTCATGATGGTTCTCTCTGAATTACCTATAACACTGTGAACTAGCCCATTTTCTTTTCACTTCATATAAGGTTATTATAGGATAACTGCTAGTATGACAATCTCTATTTTACAGGAGTCAGTTCTTCCAACGTCAGGTTGAGAGATGCCTCCTAACAGTCCTTGGTGTACCCCCATTTTCTTTTGTCTGTATTCAGGTGCTTTTTGAGTCTCTGGAAATTTCTTACAGAAGCTTGTATTTCTTATTCATAAGAAATATGGAGGAAATAAGGGAAGAGTATTAAATAATACTCTGGTTCCTAGGATTGTAAGGAACAGAGACTTCATTTCATTAGTTATTATCGGCATTATTATAACATGAGTTCCAAAGGAGTTCACTGGAAAGAACAGCCCACTCAACAGTAACGTTGTCAGTCAGTTAAAACCCTGTGTTTCTGTGGATATTTTTCCTTCTGTTTATTTATTTTATTCATGTCCATGTTTCAGTATGTTTGTTTCCATAGATCACCCCCTATCTAGTGTGGACTGAATACCAAATGAAGTTTTCCCTCTTGAAAAAAAATGATATATGTGTTTTAATATTTTTTGATTTCCTCCTCAGCATTAAACTGGAGTTCTTAGATTGCCAATAAAATCAGGGAGTGCTTAATCAGATGTAATGATCTGGTACTCAGTTGATTGCATTAATCAATCGCCTGAGGGGTTCCTCAGAAATGGAGTGTGTGGCTACTCCATCACATAGTCTGAGTCTTTCTTTTTTCTTTTTTATGGGCCATGACAAATATTTGAAAATTAGAATTTTTTTAGCAAATATAGATACAGTGTGTAAGAGCTAAACATTCAAATATTTAAAATAGCCAGAATATTATCTAATTTTTTTCTTCAGGTTTCAGATGTGACATTTGATCACGTGAAGACAAGGTCTAGGTATTTTCCTAGATATTTATATTTATTTAAATTCTAGGTATTTAAACTGATGAAAAACCCAGAGGTTTCTATGAGCTGGATTTTATGAGGTGCCAATGAGAGGCATAATTTTGTATTTATTTCAATTTATCTTATATTTAATGAAGCACCTATGTTGAGGAATTTATTACCTGAAGTAACAGTTCAAAACTTAAAATCTAGGTAGGGAGATAAAATCTTGCTAGTGTTATAGGGAAGGAAATAAAACTACTTACTGGTTTTAAAAAGGATTCATCTGCCAAACTATATCAATTCTTTTACAGTAGAGATATTTTAGGCATAAGAAGATGAAAAGAGGAGGTAAGAGATCTAAAATACTGCTTATTACCTGCTTATTTTTCATTGACTGAGGGTAAGAGTACAAAACTCAACAAAACCTAATTACTTCCCCAAAGCCCCATCTTCAAATATCAACATTATCACACAGGGGATTGGGGCTTCAACATATGAGTTTAGGGGGACATGATTCAATTCATAGAAAGAACCTATGCTAATTGCAAGTTGGGATAGTTACCAAGTGTCATATGTACTATGGAGAGAGCCATCATGAATCCTCTTGCTGCCTATTTTAAAGTCTAGTTTATTATGCGTCTTTTCATGGATTTCAGTTCTCAGCTGCATACACAACATTTCATAGGATTGTAGGGGCACAGTTGTATCTTCCTTGAGATAATTTTCTTTTTCTTTCAACATCATATGCAACGTGTTGCTATAGATTTCTCTTGTGAAACACAGCAAAATTATACAATTGGCACAAAAAATGTCTTGACTGTAAAATATAACAACATGGTTTGCCATTCAGTTCTAGTTTTGGAGGCTTGGTGGTTGCAAACACAGTCTCAGTACTTATGAAAGAAGAATTTCTTGCTTTTCTAATATCAGCATCAGCACAACTCAGGCCAGAAGGCATGCCCTCCCTTGGGTTTCTGTTCTGCTCAATTAGGAGTGCAACCCAATATTGGCTTCCCTGGATTCTCCTGTAACTTTAAAGAAGTAATGACCAATTATCATTGAAACTTACATTCCCTCAGACATTTAGCCAATTACAGTTTGCTGGTGAACCTGAGATTCTCAGAAAGAAATTATCTGGTATAAAATTCGTAGGGTCATTCTTAATAGGAACACTTAGGCAGGCCCACATCTATACTTCATCATGGTTACCTCACTTGCTGTTATACTAGGATGACAAAATAAATGATGTAACAACTGCAAACTGTGTTTACAATAAGGGATTGTGGTGGTTACAAGAGTAGCCAAAGGTGTAAAGTTAATAACTAGATCATTTCTTTTATGAGCATCTCCAGGGTGTGAAATACCCAGTGGAGATGAGTATCAGAGCTTTCATTGTGGGAATCTTTCCTTGATCCCAAAGATCTTACACATAGAGAACTGAAATCATCTTAACTTTAAAAGTAAAGAAAAGTAAAATAATAGATATTAAAATGTTGTCGTCTTTGCCAAATTGCAAAGGTCTGAAAGTTTGACATCATCATCCAGTTGTTTTCCCTTACCACCAGAATCAATCTCTTGTCAAATTCTGCTCGTATTTCTTTTAATTTACTCTTCCTTCGAGTGTCATTTCAACTGTCTGGGTTGGAGATTCTTTGCCTTTTATCTAGTAAAATAATTTTATAAATGTTCTCTATGACTTCAGCTTTTCTCTTGTGTGATCCATCCTAGACCTTACTATAAAAATTAATTTTTTTGTATCCAACCCAATTCCACTCCATCCCATTTTATTCCATTTGATGTAGCAAATAATCAAGCCTATATATATACCACTTTCTGTGTATGATAGACAATGGGAGACTATAAGATAAATGAACAAAGAAAAAATCATTTCACCCAAGGTATTCCTAGACTTTATAAAAAAAGGAACAAAACCAACAAGATGACAATTTTAACAAAGTTATGCTCAGGATACTAAGTAGTTGTTTTTAATTAAGACATCTTTACTTTGTGTTTAAAGTTCAAAATGAATAATGAAACAGCAGATAAAAGTAATTTCTCTTTGTAATTCATGTGTCTACTCATCTGTAAAGCCATTAATGGAGTGCTATGCTGGACACTGGCTGGTATGAAAGGACATCCTAAAAACTTCACAAAAGAGGTGAAGGCTGATTTTGCCTGATAGTACCCTGATGGAGATATTCCAGGCAGGCAAGGTAGCATGTGAAAAAGCAGGAAAGTATGAAAACACTGGTATTCTTCTTGCCAACTAAATACAACAGATGTTTACTAAGATCCTCCTGCAGGCTAGGATTCATATCTTTGTAGTTTGGCAAAGTTAAGGAATACATAGTATGTCATGTTGTAATTTAAAATGTGTGTTTCACTCTTATGGTGATGGGGAGTGTTGAATTAAATGAATGAAGACACACAATTAGCCTTGTAGCTTAGAAAACTTATGGTAGTGGTTTGTTAAATGGGTTGGTGTTAGACCAAATTTATATTAATAATGCAGGAAAGATGATGGTGATGATGATAATATATGAATAGAGCATGGCCTGAGGGGACGTGCAGATTCCAGAGATATATGTACGACATAGAATCAAGACTTGATGACTGCCTGGTGGTTGATGGAGATGTCATTGTGAAACATGACTTTCAGGTTTGTGGCTTGGGTGATTGTGTTGTACTGATCATTGAGAGTAGAAACATGGAGGAAGAGGAGATTTAAGGATAAATAAGATGTATTTACTCTTTCATCCATATAAGAAACATTTATTGGATCTAACAAAGTTCTGGGCACCACTTAAGATCCTAGGAAATACAATGGTGAAAAAGATCTATGGAATTTGTGGTATTTCAGCAACGTTCATGAGAAATTTTCTTTTTTAGCAAGCTGGATTTATGTACTTGGAATTACAGGTAGTTAAACAAATGGGAAGAGGAGAGGTAACTCAGTAAGTATGTAAAGAATGAGAAATAAGTGGTGAAGACAGAATTAATGCAACCCTAATAATTAAAAAGCCAAACAGGAGGTATATTAAGAGGAGCCAATGAGAAATAAGAATTTTTCAGAGAAGTAAGATCGGAACTAAAAATGTCTATTATCACGAAACTGAAAATTCCAAGTTTTCAAGAAAAAGGCATGGTTACTATGCTAGAAAATGGGCATGTAAAAGAGGCACTGAAAATGTAATATGGGTCATTATAAACATCCTTACCAAGAACAGTTGCAGTAGATGATGGTGTTGAAGTGTAGTCATGAAGAAGTGGAGGTTGATAACATGAAAAAGAAGTGTAATTGGGTCATAGGCAGGAGACATGCATGGTCAAAGGGGAGTTCCTGAAATAGAAGTTTAAACTTGGAAGACAGGGAAACATTTTTAAAATTCAATGAGTTAAGGCCTTTCAGATTGTGTGTGCTTAATAAATGCTCACCAGTTGTCTGATGACCACAGAAAAGCAAGAAAATTAATGCAAATAAAGATTATTATAATAAAATCTACTTTGTGGTAATGGTAGTGGAAAAACACATTTATAATAAATCCTGGAGTCTGGAAGGATTGATATTTCAGAAGATAATTATGAAAGAGTAATCATAGCACCCACAATAATTAAACAGGCTGAGGAATGTTTGAATAAAAGGCACGTTTTGCCCATGGAGGTTGTGGGTTTATGACACTTTATTACATAAGATTCAAAATTAAAACTGTTAGAAAAATCACTGTTCTTTCTCCTTAACTCCTAGTGTTACATAACTCCTTTTCATAAAAATACTGAGGCCCCTCTCTCTAAAACCAGACAATAGCATGGCATTACCACGAGAACATAACACTTTGAGTTTGAAGGCAGCCTTGCAGTGAATGTAAGAGCTCAGTAAGGGGGCCTACTTAAGAAGCATTCGTGGTTTCACTGCAGTGGTGGAGGTCAAAAAGGAGATTAAAAAAAATTGGTATCTAAAATGAAAGAATCATAAATTTTTGTTACTTAGAAGATGTGGTGAACATAAACTTTATGAAAAAACCTTGGTAATGAATCACCTTATTTATCTTTCTCTTGTTTTGAGGCATTAAGGAAAAAGTATAGATATTATATTCAAAAGACATGATTTAAGTTCTGCTGCTGAAGATCTGAGTGGTCTTGTAAATATCTTAACTTCTAACATCGGCCTGTTTATTTATAAAATGATAAGAACAAATTATAAAATATTTCTCACAGGACTCTTGAGAATAACATGGGCTAACATGGGTGGGAGTACTTTATAATCAAATCAAATATAATTGTTAATATTTGTTTTATTAACTATTATTGTTGAAATTTGTGTTTTTATCTCTAACAAAAATAATAAAAATTAAATATTAGAATTGGGATCATCTTAAATATTATCAGATCTAGTGATTATTTGTCTTTCATTAATTCATTCATTTTCTCATTCATTCTTTGCTTTATTAAACCACAATTTGCTCAGTGCCTCTTTTGAACCAGATGTTGGGCTAGGTTCAATAAACAAAAGGTATTTCAGGTATGCAAATAAAATTCAGTAAGGTAGGTAGATAAAGAGAAGACTACAGTATAATGTGCAGGGGTCATGATATAGTATAGCGCTACATCCTTCAAGAAGGGGTATGTGAATCAGATTGTGGGAACCAGGGAAGACCCTCTGGAGAAGGTGATGTCTGTGTTGATTCTCAAATGATGAGTTAGGTTTTCCCAGACATTACTCTGGTGGGAGTATGTCTTACACATTTGAAGCATCATATAGGGAAATGTTGAATTTAATCTTCAGTATTTCTGAAAGTACTATGGAAGAGAGATTAACAAGGAGAGGGACTGTTGTAGGTTAAAACCAAGGTTGCTGAATATGTTTTAATAGCATGGACTTGGGTGATGTTGATTTCCTTCAAGGTTGCTGACTGTCTTTACATACTTTTTCAATAACAGCAGATTAAATAGAAAGTTTACAACAAATTTGAAGTCACCAAAATAATGAGTTCATTTTATTCAAATTTCTGTGATGAAAAAAAGATTCTTACTGAGGTAAGCCCCACACATTCCTCACAGTATATGAGTCCCAGGTGTGTGAGTGACATTAGAAAATTCTTACTATAACCCACTAGTCCTGAAACCATGGGCTGCTGTGGTTAGGACCACAGTTATGGCTGTGGATGTGGCCATGGCTATTGCTACGGATGTGGATGCAAGAGCTACAGAGGTAAACTGTGGATATGGTTCCAGATATGGCTGTAGCTATCGTTGTGGATTTGGATCCAAATATGACTGTGGATGTGGTTCTGGCTATGTCTGTGGTCCATTTTGCTAGAGAAGATGTTATTTCTCTTGTATCCAAAATATATAAAGAATTATAAAATTATCAGGAAAAAGGACAGCCTGGTAGAAAAACAGACATAAAACTTGGAGGTTTTACCAAGGAGGATATTCAAATAGCCAAGTAACATTTAAAGTTTTTTAATCTTCACTATTAGTGAGATGGAAATTGAAACTATAATGTGTTATTATTACATACCCACCAGAATGGTGAAAGTGTAAAAACAGATAATATCGAAGGTAATTAAAGGTATGGATAAATAGGACTTCCATTTACTGCCCCAGGGAATATATATTGGTACAATTTTGGACTATTGCTTGGCAGTATCTTTTAAAATGGGCATATGCATACCCTACGATCAAGTACTTCTACTAAGACTATTCCCAAAAGAAATGCATACATATGTTTATAAAAGGATGTAACAGAATACTCTTGGTAGCATTACGTTTAAGAGCCAAAACCTAAAACAACTCAAATGTTTATCAACAGTAAAATTTATAATGAAATGTGGTATTTTCATAAAGTTATATATTATGAAGAAGTGAAAAAGAACACATTACTTTGACATATGCAAAATGGGGAAAGAATTGTACAGTTATAATTATGAACAAAAGAAGTCAGACACAAAATAATGGATGGGCAAGATTTTGTTTATGTGAAATAAAAAACAGGTAATACTAATTTATAATATTGAAACTCATGGTATTGGTTATAATTTTGGTTCTCCTCTTTGGGAAGAGAATTGAAATGGTAGCTAGGAGGAGGAGAGGGGTGGCTTCAGAGAAACTGATGTTTTTTCTTGATATCGATGGTGGTTTCCCAGTTGTGCTAACTTTATGAAAATTTATTGAGCAGCACACTTCCGATTTGTACTTTTCTGTACACATGTTATATTACAATGAAAGATTTATAAATATTCTGCCATCTGTCTCATTTCTCTCTGACCAGTTCTCTCCTCATTAATCACCATTCACTATGTCATCTCTGTTCCCCACTTCCAAATTCTCTCTCTCTCTCTCTCTTTTAATATGCAGAGTAATTTAGTTTTCTTTGTAGCCATCATCTAGGTTATGCTTCTGGGGCCTTACTTTTTTCTACTAAAAATAAAAATAACCTACAAAGTTGCATTCCTAAATTAAGATACCATTTATTTCCTGGAGATGAATCCTCTCCACTCTTTCTTCTCATAGAGGTCTGGAATTTAATACACCACATTTTTTCATTGTAGTTGTTAATTGTGGCATTCACGAAGGGCATAGGAGAGATTTTCAAGTTTATTTAGAAAGATTCATGATAGAATTATTTAAATTAAATAGGTATTCATGTGCATTAAAACAAGATGCTATGGAGAGCAATGAAAGAGTATTAGGAAAATCATATATTTATCGTTGTGTGATATTTGGGACACTCTGATTCATGGGAACCCTTGTATTCCAGAAGAATATTGAAAGAAACATTGATTACCATTAAAATCTCCTGTGACAAGAAATAATGATTTCAGTTCATTAAAAGAGCATTTCTGAGCCTAAACTTAATGACATACAATGATTGAAATTCCAGGATCTAGCATGAAAACAGGATCTTCTCTTTGTTATTTACTTGATTTGTGGTCTTGGATAATTTACTTTCCTTCTAAACTGTATTTTTAAGAATAAATTATAAGGAATAATAGTGCCCATTTCATAAGAGTGTTGTGAGGATTAAATGTAGCTTTTAGAGTAGGGTTTATTAAATTCTAAGAGTTAATCATCTAAAAGTCATCAAACTCATTTAATGGTAATAAAATTTCAAGGAAGAATTGCAACTATTCATAATTAAATGTATAGAAATAGTTCTAAATGGAATATTATGTAAGGATAAAAATTCTTCATCCCTTAGTTACTGAACTCCAAAGTATCATATTATACCAGATTGCTTTTATTACATTTTCAATGATATATTATTATATAAAACACTTCAGGCAAAGTATAATAAGGCCACTAAAAGTAAGAGCTTATATTTCCATGATATGACCATTTTATTTCCTGCTTCTTTGTAAAATAATAAAGGAATTATTCCAAAGCATCAATTACATTGACAAATAGTTCAATTATGGTGATTTCATGAGAATATTGAATATTTTCATAGAGAGGTGAGAGTGAATACAGTTTGCTTAACTTGGGACTGAAAGAATAGTAAAGGAGTGAATAAAATGAGTATCAGTTACTATTTTAAGAAGCATCATGGTCAAGGGGAGGAGGGAGATTGACGGTCATTCATCAGAGAGGAACTTCCAAAACACTCTATGTGAAAACATAAGGTGAAGAATATATGTATTCTTCAATTTTGCAGTTCCTCAGAGATTCATTAGCTATGGCTGTGTAACAAGTTACCACACACTTAGTAGCTTGAAACAACATACATTTATTATCTGCCAGTAGGTCAGGAGTCTGGGAACAACTTCACTGGGCCTCTGCCTGGGGTCTCACAAGGCTAAAATCAAGTTGTTGGCCAGGCTGGATTCTCACCTGGAGGCTGAAATAGAACGCATTACTTCAAGTTTCCTCAGGTTTTGGGCAGAATCCATTTCCTTGATGCTATAGAATTCATGTTTCATTTGATTCTTTAAGACTAGCAATGGAGGGAGAGGGGAGAGAGAAAGAGAAAGAGAGAGAGGAGAAGGAGGAGGAGAAGAAGGAGGAGGAGAAGGAGAAGAAGGAGAAGGAGAAGAAGAGAGAGAAAGGGAGAGAATGTGCCACTTCAAGTTCTTGCCTGATAGGATCATGAACACCAAGGATAATCTCCCTTTTGATTAATTTAAAGTCAACTGATTACGGAGCTTAATTATATCAGAAAATCCCTTCACTTTTGCCACATGAGGTAACACAATCCTGGGAATGATTCCCATCACTTTTGTGATAGAATACTTGTTAGAAGGATGTTACAGGTCCTGCCCATAATCAAGGTGAGGGGATTGCAAAAAGCATGGATGCCAGTGGGTGGGACTCATCGGGGCTGTCTTAGAATTCTGCTGACCATGAAATGACTTATATATTGTCTGGGTTTAATGAGAGCTGTTCCTTATTAAGACAATCAGCAAAATTAATTAAAAATATTGACATTACAAAACTATTGAGAGAGAAGAAATGCGAGAAACAAATGCAGAAATATGCTTGGCTTCAGGAAGAATGGAGGGAAGATGGCTACTTTTTAATGGGTAAAAATTGTCAAAGTTTACCATTCATGACTGAATAATAAAGAATTTCTACAAATAGTTGAGAACTTGAGGCTCTGTTTTTAGGATGGGTATTCTTTGATCTTTGGTATTCCACTTTCCTTTACTATATATAAAAAGGGAAACTCCTGGAGTGATCCCACTTTTTTTTCCTATATTCTGCCAAAATTTAACTCTTATAAAAGAATAGCAGTGATAATAATATTCTGTAACTCAGAGAAGATATACAATAGGTTTGTGAATTAATCACAGTGATCTGCTTGCAAAACAAACCATGATTAGATCAATAAAGATAAAAATAATAGAAAAAGCAAGATATGGGAAATACATGGAAAGAATTTAGTGTTAAATTATCAATATGTTGAATATTCACATTTGAAAATGGAAAAATGGGAGATTTCCCTTACTAGAAAAAAAGAAGCCTGTTTTCATAGTATTTAAAATGATAGAAATAGGGGCATGAAATACTGTCTGGGGTGCTGGATATTTGAAAAGTATTAGATAACTGTATTTTATTTGCTTTTCCAGCTCAAGAGGCCATAATCATTAAGAGTAAATGGAAGATTCAAGGGGTTAGACTTCTTGACATTAGAAATTCCTCTAAAAATTAGTTCTGTCTGAAAAGTGGATTGGCAATATGCTTGGCTCCCCTGTCTCCAAAAGTTTTAAACTAGTTCAGGTCACCAATTTGTGGACATGTTGTGGATGGAAATGCTGCATCAGGGGAGAGGTAGAACTAATTGTCCTCTCAACTCTCTTCTTACTGTAATACTCTGGGATTCTGCAGGCAAAGAGTGGCACTGAAATATAAAGGCTTGAGAAAAATAATGATGCTGGATGTAGAAACAGAAAAAAATAACATGATTTTGTACAAGTTTCTGTAATGGAGGGCGAAGTCAAATAGTATTAGTTAGTTTTAAGAAACCTCATCACATTGTGGAGAGATATCTTCTAGCATTGAATACCTTTGAGATCCAAAGTAGGGAGCAGATAAAATGTGATTGCGTGAGAGAGAGAGAGAGAGAGAGTGTGTGTGTGTGTGTGTGTGTGTGTGTGTGTTTGTATGTATGTGTTCATGTATGTGTGTGTATGTGTGTGTGTGTATGTATGCGTGTGTGTATGGATGCTTTGAGGAAAGACAAAAATTCACCTTTAATGAACCAATCTCTATTTTAGATTCTGAATTATAAACTTTCATTCATCAAACATTCATGAAATATGATGTATTGGACTTCACTAGGGGCTGTGGAGTTAATGGCATAAGTTAAATTTCTAGACCTCAAGGAATTCATACTCTGGGGTATGGGAGAGGTAACAAGATCACACATGCCATTTTATAACACAAATAGAACTTCTTAAATAGCACTTACTGGAAGCCAGGTGTTATTCTAAGTGATTTACAGATATTAACTCAGATTTTCTCAACAACTTTAAGAGTTAGATACTATCATTTCACGTCCTCATTTTATAGGTGAGGGAACTGAGACACAGAGAAGTTCATTGAATTGCCAGAATTTGAAGCCAGGATTCACGTTTTTAAAGTGCCACACCAAGAGGCCTCTCTTGCAGAAGTGTGCAGAAGCCAGCCTGTACCAGCTTGGGAAGGTTAACAATGTGCATCTCTCCCCAACTCCACATCAGTGACATCCTGTTGGTCGTCTGAAATTAACCAAGATGGAAATATTTAATTTTTTTAGTGAGTCAATTTACTAGTGCCTTACTGACAGCTTATGGACTGCTTACAGGGTCAAGGAGTAATTCCTAAAATATCGTTGGAATTTTGCATGTCTGAGAATACCTGCTCTTCCTACTTAATTTTCCCAATCCTTGGCACCGTGTCCAGGGCCAGCTACATAATCTGCAGAGTCCACAGCAAACTGAAAATGTGTCAAAAAGTCAGGAAAAAAGATATGTTGCCTGTGTTCTGTGGTCTCTTTTGACATATTATGATGCTTTTTGTTTTCTACTTAGTGTCATGTGCTTTTGGGCATGAGGATAGCTGTTGAGTGAATCTAGACCCTCACAAGTACCGGATCCCAACTTTCCCATGCCCAGGTTCCTGTCAGGCGGAGGGCGTAGAAGGTAGCAGCAGTTATAGGACTACTGGATGGGGCTGAGGCAGTGGGAAACTAAGGACTTATTCTGGGGAGGTGGGGAAGTGGTGAGAGGTGGGACTGCATGTGACGTAACACCCCAAATCCTCTGCACATGTTCCATTGTCCCAGCAGACTTCATTTACAAACCACAAATTTAAGGATGAAAAGTGTTAAGAACTTAGAGATGGTGACGATGGAGCATTTAACACCAAGCACAGGGAGCCTTCTGAGCACTGGGCCTTGTGCACATGCACTGGTTGCACAGCCGTGCGGTTGGCCCTGATTGTGCCTCATAAATGGTGTGTACTCAGCATATGTTGGATAAATTGAATTGATTTGCTTCATGACTGTCTAGCGAAGAATCCAATTAAACTTGTGTAAGCAAACATCGTTATTCAAAACTTGTTTGGAGAGAAGGCAGGGAAGAATTTGCTATGTGAGTGGAATCATAGCACCGATCCAATTTTAAAGGATTGCACGTGTATTGGGGACTTCTTTGGGGGCAGGGATGGGCATAGGCAATAATGATGGAAGTCTAAGCTTCAAGATGACATTTACTTTATGGTTTAATTTTATAGGATCATGATTAAAGTTTTACACAGGTTCAGATCCAGAATTAAAGCACTTATAAACAGCCATATTAATCCTCTCTTAAACCTATCTTTGCCTATCTCTCCTTTCAGTAGGAAGAAGAGTAGGCAATTCTGACCTCAAAGGACAAAGCTTAGAGCAGTATGATTGGAAGAGAGAGTAATAATGGTATTTTGCTCATGAAGGGATACTTGGAACTCACAGAAACATAGTTAAAATTATCCACTCACATTTTGTTTATACAGACCTATGGAGGGCAAAGTGAAAAGTAAGAAATGCTCTGTTAATATAAAAAAACAAAGCATGGAGGTTGACAATTTACAAAATGCAAATATTGGCATTTTTATATTTTTAAAGATAACTAATTTATTAAATTCTGCCTCTTCTTGAAGTCAAAGTTGAAGCATATGGAATTTGGAATCAAATGACTAAGTTATATTTCTATCATTAAACAGCTGTGCTATTCTGACCAAGTCACTTAATTTTTTAAATCTCAAACTATTGGGTGTAAGATAGGCTCAAGGATGTATTGTACAACAAGGGAAATACAGCCAATATTTTGTAATAAATGTAAATGGAAACTAACCTTTAAAAATTGTATGAAAATAAAAATATAGGGACCAATAAATAAAATACCCTCCAATTTCTCTGGATCTCCAAAAAACCCCACAGTATTGTAGTATTATATTATTTTATATAAAGTGTAGATAGTGATAATAATATTACTAGTCTTGCCTAATAAGGATAAACATATACACACACTATGCAACATACATATACATGCACACACATGATTTCAAAGCCACTGAATTTAATTAGGGGACAAAATATTTACTTTGGTCTTTGTAAGGTCACGAGTCACATGAGAGATATGTTTTCAATAGAGTTGGGGTCATGAAAAAGAAGTCAATGTTATTCCAGGCTCATTATTAACTAGAGAAAACTCTGGGAAAGAGCAAATTAAAGACACTTCTTAACAAATTTGAAGTGCCTAGTAAAATGAGCTCTTTCGAAGCAAATTGTTATGTCACTGAGCAGGCTGACTCAGTGTTTCCCATCCACACCTGACTGCATGTAAAGGTCTGAGATTGTGGGTAACACTCTGATTTGCAGACTCCCTTGCTTCCCACATATACCTTCCATTGACACTTTTAGCTCCTAAGCATCATGAGTTGTTACTGCTATGGAAATTCCTATGGAGATATAGCTACAGCTATGGCTCTGGCTATGTCTATGAATAAAGGCCCTGTGGTAGTGGCCATATGGATCAAGCTATGGATCTGGCTGTAGTTGCCGTGGCTACTATTCATTTTGCTACAGGAGATGCTATTTCTTTTGCTGTTAGCAAATTACTACCAGAATATCCTTTGCTACTGAAGTGATAAGTGGAACTCTGTTCCAAGGAGGAGTCATTGAATATTTTTATTCCTTTCAAATGTTTTTGTCATAGATGGGCTTTGATAACAATGGAAGAAAGAAGATAAAATTCCATTTGTTTTCTGAAATTTAACCCTTACATCTATCTCATGCTTCCTTTCTACATTGTGTCCTTGGCCATGAGCATTAGTGCTCCACACTGGGGCAAATTGGTTTCCCAATGAAATGCTTCTTTGAATCTATCTAGTCTGTGTCATTAATCTTACTATAATGCATCACTGACTACAGGTTTTGTAACTTCCATGTTTTTTAATTTTTAATTTCTTGTGCATCCCTGTGACTTCATTGGTTCCTCCAAACATTTCTCTTCAATAATTTACTGTTTAGTGATTACTCACATCTAAAATAACAAATAAATACTTGTATATGCATATACACAGAAAGAAGAATTATTTATGTGTTTATGGGGAATGAAACTGGTATTGTCTTACAGAATGGATTGAAACAGAAAGAGATATGAGTCTAGGAGAATTCAGGGAAGCTGTGATGTGGACCTGAATTGGATATTGACACAAATAAAGGGAAAGAAGTGATAGACTTCTGAACCCCTTGAGAGGGTGAATCTCTGAATTCTGGACATGATGAGGGGGGAAGATAGAAGAGATGTCCAAGGAAGAGAAACAGTGGAAATGTAACCATATAATATCTAGACTTGTGAAGAAAGAAGTGACATGAGTTATCAAAGCATATTTAAAGGCTTATAATATGGCAGAAGAATTGGATTTGCTTCTTGTGTCCCAGAAATCACAATTGGAACTAATAGGTGATAATTACTGGGAAAATGACTTGTAAATATAAAATATGTTTCCAATAACTATGGCTCTGAGAGCTGAACTGACTATTCCACTGCAATGCATGTGATGGAAGCTGCCTGATCATAGGCAAGGAAGGCAAGATCACCACAGTGAGAACTCCAAGGTAAGTGGTGACCTAGGGTACATCCAGGCCTGACATTCTGTGAACTGTTCATCAAGAATGACTCAGATGTATTGAGCCTGACTAGCAGAGAAAATGATGTTAGTATTCTAGAAACAAGAAAGTAAAGGGGGATATTCTTTCTCTGATTTGCGTCTTCCATTGCAGGAGTAAGGAGAGTGGATGGAGGGGAGAGTCAGCTTTTCACACTGCAAAGTACTGTAGAAAAATAGGAAAAATATCATGGCTGGTGTGAGCTTCAGTCATTCTGTCTCTAAGTAAAATCATGTCAGGTCTTCTGGATCCTCAGCAGTGTAGGAAGAAGTTGTTGTCCAGTGTAGAGGCTAAGGAAAGAGAGGTAAGGTTTGTGGTATGGCAGATGTTGTGGACAACTTATCTGTGTATTTGTTTATTATTTATATTCTATCTATCATCTATCTCTCTATCATCTATCATATCTATCTATATCTATCATATCATATCGATCATCTATCTATCATTTATATCTATCATCTATCATCTATCATTTATATCTATTTACCCATCTATCTATCTATCATCTATCTATCTATCTATCATCTATCTAATCTGTCTATCCAAATGGGCTCAGTTCTCAGTGAATTCATAATCTTGTGTAGGAGTAACATAAGATTAAAAATAGAATGAAATAATTGTTTTTAGAGCCATATGTTGTGAAAGTTATAAAATATGGAGGGTTATTTAGTGTTGTGAGCATCAGGAAAGAGATCTGAGAAGAGGAGGCCCTTGAGTTGAGGCCTGAGTAGGAATTGGCCAGACAGATAGGGGAGTGGGACAATAAATCTTTGTGTCCATTTATTATCACTCCTGGGGGACGTGTAATCACTAAGCACATCTAGAGAGGAACTCTCAGGCTTTCCCTGTTCTCATAAGAGTACCTAGAGCGCAGTGCATACCTCTTCCGCGAGTGGGAGAGGGCCTGGCCAGAGGAGCATATGCCAGGGAACCCACCAGCAGAAGACTATGAAGACTTGGCTCTGATACCCCTCTGCTGTGTGACTTCAGGCTAGTGACTTGATCACTGCGAGGCTCGGCTTCTTTCTCTGAACACTTGTTTGTCAAGTACCCACTCTGTTAATTTTACGAGGTTGTGAAAATGAATTGAGATAATGTGTATACAGACACTTTCCAACATACAACAGAGATGGACTGATTAGAAGGAATGTTTTCATTGTTTAATGAGAGTTTAGATTAGAAGATTTTGGGGGATTTGAAGCTAGAAAAAATATACTCTAAGGGAGAAATTTATGTACATTCCTAATTATGGGAATCTCTAGAACATATTTCACATGGATAATGAAGATTTACTGTTTAATAAATCTTTGATCTTGACTAAAATGTCTTACTGCAAGATGATACTTAATCCAAGCTATCAAAATAGACATAGTCTTAAAAATAAAATATTTTTCTATGGACTGATCTTTTTATTCTTGTGGATTTCAAAAAAGTCCACATCAAGTTTTTACATGATATGTACCTAAACGTGTTCCCAAGATATATGCTTTAAAAATACAACATAAATTTCTGAACTTGAAAATATGCATGATTCCATGCCCCATGACATAATGTTGACATTGTATTTTTGGTAATAAATTACTATACAAAATGGCTCAGTCAGGTTGCAAAAAGGCTGCCAGGAAGGTAATTTATATTCTGGGGGGTTTTGCTTCCTTATCAGAAAAACAATTTTAATTAAGGCATATATATATGTATCATAGAATGACCTCTTTTGAGTCACAAAGCTATTACCTTCAATTCAGACTAAATCAACATTTCAGTACAAATAAATATGGGTATCTGAAATCTATTAGTAGACAAGAGTTTAAAACTATGGGGTAAGAAAAATGAGATTTTTTAAAATTAATTTTTATTGGACTATAGTTGATTTACAATGTTGTGTTAGTTTCTGCTGCACAGCAAATTGAATCAGTTATACATATATCCACTCTTTTTTAGATTCTATTCCCATATAGGTCATTACAGAGTACTGAGTAGAGTTCCCTGTGCTATACAGTAGGTTTTTGTTAGTTATCTATTTTATACATAATAGTGTGTATATGCCAATCCCAATCTCCCTATTTACCCCTCCTGCCCTCCCTTTCCCCCTTGGTAACCATAAGTTTGTTTCAACATCTGTGATTCTATTTCTGTTTTGTAAATAGGTTTATTTGTACCATTTTTTAAGATTCCACATATAAGGGATATCATATGGTATTTTTCTTTCTCTGACTGACTTACTTCACTCAGTATGACAATCTCTAGGTCCATCCATGTCACTGCAAAAAAAAAAAAAAAAAAAAGTAAAATTATTTAAAATTAAAACTTATGTTTGGATTCTAAAAAGCACATTCTTAAATAACATGTATTAAAATGATAATCACAAAAATAAATATTTATAGCCAAGGGGAAAAAAAACAACTTAGATAAAGGGAATAGCATTTACTGAGTAATATTCCTGACCCAGAGCACTAAATAGGCATGCAATATATGAAAAACAGTTACGTAAAAATAGTTAGGCTCCATTTTAGAAAGAAGAAATTGGTGTTCAGACAATTTAAGCATGTAATCAAATATCTTATATTTATAAGTGGCACACCAACATTTGAACATATGTTTGACTTGATCCATTCATTTTTTATTTTAATTTTTTTTTTGTGGTACGCGGGCCTCTCACTGTTGTGGCCTCTCCCGTTGCGGAGCACAGGCTCCGGACGCGCAGGCTCAGCGGCCATGGCTCACGGGCCCAGCTGCTCTGAGGCATGTGGGATCTTCCCGGACCGGGGCACGAACCCATGTCCCCTGCATTGGCAGGCGGACTCTCAACCACTGCGCCACCAGGGAAGCCCCAGATCCATTCATTTTTTATGGAGAAATAGTAAGTTCAAATTATGTGTCAGTCACTGTACTCATAGCTGGTTATTCAGGGATACACAGAATAGAGATTGTTTCTACTGTTATAAACCAGTATCCAAGATCTGAATGGAAAGGTATTAGAAATAATGCAATAAAGATAAAAGACTTTTTCAATAATCCAGGGGTACTGTGACCAAAAAGTGTGCGTTGGCAGTTGCATTGAAAAGTAAAGTGTCGGGCTTCCCTGGTGGCGCAGTGGTTGAGAGTCCGCCTGCCGATGCAGGGGACACGGGTTCGTGCCCCGGTCCGGGAAGATCCCACATGCCGCAGAGCGGTTGGGCCCGTGAGCCATGGCCGCTGAGCCTGCGCGTCCGGAGCCTGTGCTCCGCAACGGGAGATGCCACAACAGTGAGAGGCCTGCTTACAAAAAAAAAAAAAAAAAAAAAAAAGAAAAGTAAAGTGTCTATTCCAGAGAATTGGTGAAGTAGAATTTATAGTTTTGAATTTTAAGGAGGACAGAAAAGGTAAGAAACTGAAGAATAAGAAAAATTGGAGTGGGAATATATTTTCTTTATGTTTATGGTTAGGGATGAAACATAGCAGAGTGATCATTAGACTGGAGACCAATACCAGAAAAAATAGGTAGAATGATTTCTCTGAAGGAAAAATGTCTAATAATGAGAGTTCTCAAAAATTGAAATTGGCAGCTTTGTGAAAATCCCTGTTGAAGGCATTCAATCACCACTCATTCCTTTGTTGTTGAAATTCAAGTATCCAGTAAAAAGAATGACCTTCTTGGCCTTATATTCCCTTCCAACTTGGACTTCATGGTTGTTACAGTAAAAAATAATGTAAATTTTGGAGTCTTCCTGATTCTGAAGATGTTGATTTAAATAAAACCTAGAAAGTAAGATAAGCAAACAAATCAAAACAAAACAATCCCCTCCCCTGAAACAAACAAAAAAAGCAACACTTTTGTTTTGGACTGAATGTTTGGTCAGGGAAAGACTGAATGTTTGGTATAGAGTGACATATTTTAATTAGTGAGGCAAGACATTGTTTCAATAAACCTTGACAAGTGCTATGACATGTATCTGCACATAGGAGCCAAGAGGAGGATGATCCAATCCAGATGTTAGCAGTGAGGAAAGGCATCTCACAGGAACTTATCACAGATGTGAATTTTGATGGGCAAACAGATTTTTTTTTAGCTGAGAATTAAGGTGGCAAGAAAAACATTAATAGCAGGAGAAATGATGCTCTTTTCCCTCTTTTACATGTTGAAAAGGTAAATGTGATAGGATTATTTGGAAGAAAGGGGACACATTATACTTCAAAATCACAACAAAAATTTTTGTAGAAGGTTGAGAACTTCTGATTAATGTACGTATAAATACAGGGCAAATTGAGTTTTGTACTACTTTATGTCATGAGGGTGGGCTTTTGCTGTAGGTATCAATGTTATCTCCTAAACTTTAGCTTCTGAACTAAACATACAAGGAACAGTAGTGATAGGAGAAGGAAAGAATGGTTTATCGAATTAGGGGAATGCACTAATCTTTCATAATGTAAAACTCTGATAAGTTCTGCATATGAAAAATATTAGACTCTGGTCCGAGGTTTCTGATTCTTCAGCCAAATAAAGTTGGTTAGGTTGTGAAAGTCTCCTCAATGGTATGATAATACTTATGTAGCTACAAAAAATGGGAGAGAAAGGAGGGCTGCCTCACCTGTGAAGGACCTTACTTTGCCTGGTACATGGAAGAAGGAAATATAACAAGAAACACTTACATACAGCACACTGTCTCCACACTTATAAGTAGTTATTGTTTCAGTGGATGGGTTTGGCTTTGAATGATCAGATTTTGATCTGTTTCTTGGGATTTGAGGAGAGTTGGACATGGAGGAGGTACGGAACACTGAGAGGGTTGGAGAAGCCTGGCAAGAAGTCAAGAAAGGAGACAGGAGTATTACCTTTCCTATGGCCAGAAGCAGGGGTTTTGGAAAGATGAGAGAGAAAAAGGTGCAAAAATTTCCTACATTCCCCAACAAGCTTGTTTTATAAGATACATATTAAATGAAAGGAGACTTTGAAAATGATTATCAGTTTTGGAGCACATGATTCTACTGAGACAATTCTTCAGCAGAACATATTAACATGATGCTCTTTAAATAAAAGTGGAGTCTCCAAAACAACAAGCTATTTTAAGCAAATCATTATTGATTGTCAACAGTGACTGGCACATAATGGTTGCTTACATATTTGTTGCCTGTGTCAAGGAATGAATGTTGTGCTCTGCCAATTACTGACAGTACATAAAGGTCCATGGGAAGTAGTGACACACACACTTCAGAAACACCCTCTTGCAACCCATCTGAATCCACTTCCCTTGACAACATGTTTTGCAACTACTACGGCAATTCCTGTGACTACAGGTGTAGAAACAGCTATGACTGTGGAGTTAGTCCCTATTATGGCTGTGGATATGGCTATGGATATGGCTGTGCATATGGCTCTTACTATGGCTGTGGATATGGCTCTGGCCCTGGCTACTGCAACTACCGGCCAGTTTGCTATAGGAGATGTTATTCTTCTTGCTACTAGAACATCACTATCCAAGGTCCATTTGCTTCTGAAAAGACATCTAAAGATAATGCTGATTCAAAGATCTTTAGGACACAATTTCTATATCCAAGAAATCACATGTCTGACAGAGGTATTGACCTCCAGCTACCAAGTTTTAGATTGGCATCTTTGTGGCCTGAAGTCCATGGTGGTATCATTTGCCTATTTTCCAATTGTTAGCCTTTACTCCTTTAATCTCTGATTCTCTGTATTGATGATCCTAACATCCTATTGTTGGGGAAATCCCTTGTTATCAATAAAAATTGTTCATTGTTTCTAACAAATTTCTGTGTATTCATTTATGAATTAGTCTTTTTTGAGATGTTATGGCCTCTGTTGAAAATTGGGCTAATATCTTGTCTGAATCTCGAGTTTTTCCTTGATATAATATAAGCATTTCTTCTTATATTTGCATCAGAAATAATACCTCTACACTTATTTCTCGTATCCCACATGCTCAGGCACTCACATACTCAAGCACAAATCTCACAGTATTTCAGAACTGTGCTTTGCAAATCGCTCTTTGTCTGGGAGGGAGCTGGAGGGGAAAAGAGGAGGAGGAATGACACTTTAAGCAGGATGTTAATGCAAAGCCTAAGGTAGAGAAAAGGTGACCTGAATGCTTAAAGGAATAGTGGAATGAAAGAATACTTTCCAGAATTAATGAGAAATTATAAGCAGAGCTAGGTATTAAAGTACATGAAGAAAAGAGAACTAGGAAAGGATAAGTTAGAATAAAATTATTCTACTGTATCATCTGCTTTTGATGAAATTGCAAATATATTTACTTGCACATATTTATTGAGATTGAGGAAATTTATTCAAGTCACTTAATTGACAAATAATTTTGAGTAGTTTTGAAAGAGTCTCATTTGATACAGTGAAGACACAGTAGGAAAATTATAGACAAGTTTCCTGCTCTCACAGTGTTTATATTCTAGTATGTGAAGATAAAAAAAGTATAAAAAATAATTAAGAAAATTTCAAACCGACAGTTGGGAGAATAAAACAGCTTAATGGGAAAGAGAGTAAGGACTGAAGTGTTAGAGGGATAGTTCAGGGAGGAATTTTGAACTTGTGACAAATGAGCTGATGTCAATTGCAAAGAAAGACAGAAAGTACAGTAGTAAGTGTAAGGGGTGAGAGAAGTTCACTAAGTTTTGGAAAAATATGATTTATTAAGCATGTATGAGATAATTTGTGTATCCAGAAAAGAATCTTCACACACCAGCTCTTAACATACCTTCAAAATCTGAAATGTTGTGACTCCTTAAAGAACATTCGAGACACTCAGCTTTATAGAAATGAGAAATGGTGATAATATTTACAAATATCCTACAATTTATATGTGCCACACAAATGTTTGACTTCATCCATTTTCTTATTGGAGAAATATTGATTGAGTACAAATTATGTGCCAGGCACTGTTGTGAGAGATGATTATTCAGTGATGTATAGAATATATATATATATATATATATATATATATATATATATGTATGTATATTTGTTTTGGATCAATATCGAGAGGTTTGAATGGAAAGGTATTAGAAGTAATGCAATAAAGATAGAAGACTTTTCAGTAATCCAGGAGTATAGTTATCAGAAAATGTGTGTTGGCAGTGGTATTGAAAAGTAAAGTGTCTAATCCAGAGACTTTGTGAAATAACATTGATAGTTTTGAATTTAAATGATGACAGAAAAGGAAAGAAACTGAAGAATAATAAAAATTGGAATGGAGATATATTGATATTTTCTTTATGCCTATTGTTATGGATTAAACATAGCAGAGTGATCAGTTTATACCAGTGACCAATATCATAAAAAAGATATATTCATTAACTGGAAGAAATTTGGCTAATAATTAATGTTCTCAGAAAGTGAAATCAGCAGCTTCATGAAAATTCCTGTTGAAGGCATTCTATAGACTACTGGATCATAACTCATTTTTTGTTGTTGAAATGTGAGATTCCAGTAGAAGGAATCACCTTCCAGAGTTTATACTCCCTTCCAACTTGGATTTCATAATTGTTACTATAAAAAGTTACTTTAATTTTGATAAGAAAGGAAAGAGGAGAAATAACAGCTGATACCACAGACATACAAAAAATCATAAGTGATACTATGAACAGTTATATGCCAACAAATTGGACAGCCTAGAAGAAACAAATTTCTAGAAACATACAGAATGACTAGACTGAATCAAGAAGAAACAAAATTTGAACAGATTGATCACTACAAGTGAAGTAGAATCTGTAATTTGAAATACTCCCAGCAAACAAAAGTCCAGGACCAGAGAGCTTCACAGGGGAATTCTATCAAACATAAAAAGAAGAACTTATACCAATCCTTCTCAAAATGTTCCAAAAAATTGAAGATGAGGAAACACTCCCAAATTCATTCAACAAGGCCACCAAAACCAGATACCAAAACCAGACAAAGAGATTATAGAAAAAAGAAAATTATAGTCCAATATCTTCAATGAACATAGATGCAAAAATACTCAAAAAAATATTAGCAAACCAAGTCCAATAATACAAAAAGGATCATACGTCATGATCAAGTTAGATTTATTCCAGGGTCACAAGGATGGATTAGCATGTGCAAATCAATCAATGTAATGCACCACATCAACAAAAAGAAAGAAAAAAATCACATGATCACCTCAATAGATGCAGAAAAAGCATTTGAAAAAATTCACCATCGATTTATGATAAAAATTCTTGTCAAAGTGGGTGTAGAGGGAAAATACATTAACATAACAAAGGCCATTTGCAACAAACCAACAGCCAACATAATACTCAATGGTGAAAATGCGAAAGCCTTCCTGCTAAATTCAGGAACAAGACAAGGATGATCACTCTCACCACTTCTACTTAAACTGGAAGTTCTAGCCACAGCAGTCATAAGAAAAAGAAATGAAATGTATGCAGATTGGAAAGTAAGAGTTAACACCATAACTATTTGCAGATGATATGGTACTTTATATAGAGAACTCTACAGTCTCCACCCAAAAACCATTAGAACCAATAAACGAATTCAGTAGGTTGCATGATACAAGATTAATATACAGAAATCTGTTGTGTTTTTATATATTAATAATAAAATATTAGGAAGATAAAGTAAAACAAATCCCATTTAAAACTGCATCAAAAATTACCTAGGAATAAACTTAAACAAGGAGGTGAAATATCTATACTCTGAAAACTATAAAATTTTATGAAGGAAATTGAAATTGATATAAAGAAAAGGAGATATATCCTGTGTCCTTAGATTTGAACAATTAATATTATAAAAATGGCCATACCTCCCAATGAAATCTACAGATTTAATGCAATCTCTATCAAAATACCTATGACATTTTTCACAGAACTAGAACAAATATTTTTAAAATTCACAGAACTAGGACAAATAATCCTTAAACAACTCTAAAATTCATAGAAAAATATTTCTAAAACTAGGACAACAAAAGACCCCCAATTTTCAAAGCACTCTTCATAATAAAAGACAAAGCTAGAGGTTCAACCCTACCAGACTTTAGACTATATTACAGTGTGGTATTTGCTACAGAACAGACACATAGGACAGTGGAACAGAATACAGAGCCCAGAAATAACCCCACACACTTATGATCAATTAATCTATGACAAAAGAGGCAAGAATATACAAAGAGAAAAGACAGTCTCTTCAACAAGTGGTGCTGGGAAAACTGGACAGTCATATATATATAACAATGAGAGTAGAACATTCCCTCACACCAAATACAAAAACAAACTCAAAATGGGCTAAAGACCTAAATGTAAGACCTGAAAATATAAAACTCTTAGAAGAAAACATAGGCAGAACACTCTTTGATGTAAATTATATCATCATTTTTTTCGATCTGTATCCTAACGCAAAAGAAATAAAAGCAAAAATAAACAAATGAGACAAAATTACACTTAAAAGGTTTTGCACAGCAAAGGAATCAATTGAAAAGATAAAAAGACAACCTATGAAATGTGAGATAATATTTGCAAATGATGTGACTGACTAGGTGCTAATATCCAAATTACACAAACATCTCATACAACTCAAAGGCACAAAAAACAAACAACCCAACCAAAAAATCAGTTATTGGGCACATGATTCTACTGAGACAATTCTTCAGCAGAACAAATTAAAATGATGCTCTTTAAATAAAACTGGAGTATACAAAATAATGAGCTCATTTTAAAGAAACTATTATCGATTGTCAACAGTGACTGGCATATAAAGGTTGCTTGCATATTTGTTGTCTATGTCAGGGAATGAATGGTATGCTCTGCCAATTACTGACAGTATATAAAGGTCCATGGGAAGCAGATGACCCACATGCTTCAGAAACATCCTCTTGCAAGCCATCTGAATCCACTTCCATTAACAACATGTGTTGCAAGTACTATGGCAACTTCTGTGGCTATGGCTGTGGAAACAGCCATGGCTGTGGATTTAACCCCTATTATGGCTATGGATATGGCACTAGATATGACTGTAGATATGACTGTGGCTATGGAACCAGATATGGCTGTGGATATGGTTTCTGCTGTGGCTGTGGATATGGGACTCTCTATGGCTGTGGATATGGCTCGCGTTATGGCTGTGGTTATGGAACCAGATGTGGCTGTGGATACGGCTCTGGCTACTGCAGCTACTGGACAGTTTGCTATAGGAGATGTTATTCTTCTTGCTGCTAGAACATCACCATCCAAGCCTTGTTTGCTTCTGAAACAACACACCGAAAGATAATGGTGATTCAAGGATCTATAACCCATGATTTCCGTATCCAAGAAATTACATGCCTGACAGAGACTTTGACCTCCAGCTACCCATTTTTAGATTGGCATCTTTGTGGCCTGAAGCTCCATGGTAGTATCATCTGACTCTTTTCCAAATGTTAGGCTTTACTCTCTTAATCTCTGATTCTCTATTATGACTGTGTTGATGATCCTAACATTGTACAGTTGGAGAAATCACTTATCCTCAATAAAAATGGTCCATTGCTCCTAACAAATCTCTGTGTACTTGCTTGTGAATTAGTCTTTTTTGAGATAATATGGCCTCTGTTGAAAATTGGGCTAACATGTTGCCTGAACCTTGAGTTCTTCCTTGATATAATACAAACATTCCTTCTTATACCTGCACCAGGAATAATGTCTTCTCCACCTATTTCTTGTATCCCACATGCTCAGGCACTCATATACCCAAGCACAAATCTCACAGTATTTCAGAACTTTGCTTTCCAAATCTCACTGTGTCTAGGATGGAGCTGGAGGGGAAAGAGAAGGAGGAATGACACTTTATCCAGGATGTTAATGCAGAGTCCAAGGTAGAGAAGAGGTGGCCTGAGTCCTTAAAGGAATAATGGAATGGAAGAGATACTTTCCAGAATTAATGAGAAATTAGAAGCAGAGCTAGATATTAAAGTACATGAGGAATAAAGAACTAGGAAAGGGTAAGTTAGAATAAAATTATTCTACTATGTCATCTGCTTTTGATGGAATTGCAAATATATTTGTTTGCACATATTTATTGAGATTGAGGAAATTTATTCAAGTCACTTAATTGACAGATAGTTTTGAAAGAGTCTCATTCTATACAGTGAAGACACAGTAGGAAAACTATAGACAAGTTTCCTGTTCTCACAGTGTTTACATTCTGGTACCTGAGGATAAAAATCAACAGTAAAAAAGATTTAAGATGAATTCAGACTGACAGTTGCTATGGAGGAAATAAAACAACTTAATGGGAAAGAGAATAAGGACTGAAATATTAGAGATATAGTAAGGACTGAAATATTAGGGATATAGCTCAGGGAGGTGTTTGAAAGTTGTGACCAATGAGCTGATGCCAGTTGCAAAAAAAGACTAGAAAGGACAGTAGCAATTGTCAGAGGGAAGAGGAGTTCATTAAGCTTTGGGTTTGCTTAGGTAGTACTACATTTTTCAGCTGGAAAAGAGTAAGGTCTAGTGGCTTAATAAGGTTGTCTAATGCCTTAATTGGGACAGATACAAGAATGAGATTAAAAAGTCCAGTTAAATTACTGAATTGGAGAACCTATTGCTTTGTTGGATTCTGACTTTAGTGTTCTTTCCTCATCTGATCTTCCCAAACTCTAACATTTAGATCCTACAACAGAAAAGCCTCTTCAGACTCAGTAGCAATCGAGTTTCAACCAGCAGTGATAAAGATGTTGTGTCTTATTTGCATGACATGGGTCACTGCCCAAAGTCTGACACTGAGGTCCCTGGAGCTAGGAGACCCCACGTAACGGCCCAAACCAAGGAAGATTGTCCTGCCATCAAAGTCTGCCCTGGTGGAAGGTTATGTCCAGGATATAATTTGTCTAACTGATGAAGAAACAGGGGTTCTTTCAAGAGCAGGATAGTTTTTGTAGCCGGAATATTTGTTAGTCTGATCTGAGGAATAACTATGCTCTGGGTAACCCTAAGGTTAGTCTTACAAGCAGAGGCAGAGGCAGAGGATTCTAACAGTTAAAGCTCTTTGAAAAATCTAACTTGTTTCCTTATGTTCCTCCTCATCAAAGGTATGTCTAAAATAAGGAAAAATGTAATTTATTAGGCACATATAAAATAATTTATGTATCCAGAAAAGGTTCTATCCATTATTAGGCATGTATGAAATAATTTATATATCCAAAGAAGCATTTTCACAATCTATCCTCAAAATCTGAAATGTTATGACCATCACTCCAAGAAAATTTCATACTATCAGCTTGAGTGAAATGAGAAAATGGTGATAATGTTAAGAGAGATAAGGATGATTAAAATTAGAGAAAATTTGTGTGTGTGTGTATGTAGTATGGGTTTGGTGAATATTGGGAAAAATGAAGATTTGGTTTCACATATCTAATCATATTATAGAGGAAAGGAAAGACCATTGCCATGAATGAGTTTTTTTCTGTAGTTAGGAAATGATTTAAACTTTATAACCCCTTTATGAGGAAACTCAAAATCATTTTCTTTGATGAGCTATTGCATATTATAAAGGTTTTAAACTGTAAAATCCATTATTTGTTCTTTCAGTCATTTAACAAACCTTAAGTTCATGTTCCAGCTATGTGCTGGGATTTGGTGTTTGGTATAGAGATATAAAACACATCGTTCCTTCTAAGAATTTGAAATACTCAGTTAGATACAAAATATCAATAGTAAATCATAGATTCACATTATAGCAGGTATGCTTGCAGGTGTTATAGGGCTACTGAACAAGAACTCCAGGGGGAAGCCTAAGTCAGCCAGAATATGGGAAGAGGAGGCTACACAAGGGTCATAAATTGCTTCCAAAGGAGAATGGTATATGAGCAGAGACATAAATGATGAGTTGAAATTGGTGAGTTAAATAAGAGGGAAAATAGAATTCAAGGCAGAGGAATTTAGAAAAAGAAGCAAATAAGCTGGTTGCTTATTTCTAGAGTAGTAACTGCTACTGGAAAAGTTATAATCAATGGCTACACCCATAGAGGAATCCTCAGATTTTCTCAAGCTGCACTGTCCAATATAGAAGCTACTAGAGAGATGTGGGTATTGAGCACTTGAAATGTGGCTAAGAGCTGTTAAGTATAAAGAACACACCAGATCTCAGAGACTTACTGTAAAAAATTCATGAAAACTATATCAAATAGTTTTAAAAATACTGGTTATATATTAAGTGATAATATTTTGCATATATTAGGTTAAATAAAATATGCTATAAAATTAATTCACCTTTTAATCTTTTTAAAATGTGGCTCCTGGAAAATGTAAAATTCTATAAGTATTTCATGATATATTTCTACTTTTCCATGTGGTTTTAGAAGGTCTCAACAAGCTGGTCCAGAGAGGTCTGTAGCTAGGAAGAGAAACCATGTTAGGCCACCAGTAAAGATCAGACAATCTAGCCATGCTATCAACATATAGGCAGTAGATCATTCTGAACCAGTAAGACCACAGTACTCAATGCAAAAGACTTCTGGAGGAGGGGGGGTTTCCAGTAAAGGCAAAGTTTTGATCTGAGATAGTGTATTTAGTAAGTGGAATCGATCAATTTGCCATCTGTTTAGACACAGAAAAAATAGATGCCTGCCTCATACCATACACAACAGAACTTCCGTATTGATTAATGTTTTAAACATGAAATTTAAATTTTAAAGTACTAGAAGATGGTATAGGCTTTCAGCAATTTTGTAAGCCAGTTGGTAACTTGAAACCAGTCATGCTAGTATGCCATGGAAATTAGCAAATCAGACCCCATACTCCCAACAGAAGTCATTAAACAACAGCACACCACTGCCGTATCCCTCCTGTTATTGAGAAACAAGTTTATTTCTTTGAAATTTTTACAATAGGTATGTATTAATTATGAGCCTGAAAAAGAAAAAAAAACAGGAAAGAAAGAAAAGAAAGATCCATGGAAATAAAGGAAGAGAGGCTACAATATTTTTGCATGTTCAGAAATCTTTAGCCTGTTTTGAGTCAATATCCACATTCTCCGGTGCAGGAAACATTGTCTTTAACTGTACTTTCCTTCAAGATATCATTTCCTCAAGGTCATACAAATGATCACACTTAAAATAAGAAGATTGTATAGATAGTGATGGAGAGCCTAGGTTCTGGAGTCACACTACATGCTCAAGCATAGACGCCATCAGTTATTAGCTGTGTGATCGTAGGAACATTATCTAACTTCTCTGAGCCTCAGTATACTCAAAGGTAAAATGACAGAATAGTGCTAGATCAGTACTGTTGAGAGTACTGAACTAAATAAAATATGCATTCTATACCGCCGTGAGAACTTAGTAGATGTTTTGTTATATTTATTATTAGGTTGTTGAATAATGAAATTGTAGACATTTAACCATCTTAATCTACAAAAATGACAATTTTATATATTATTTTTATTGATAATATTTTTAAAATCCCAGAATTTTAATCAATAATTTGTTTCCTCATGTCAAATAGGTAGGCGCACTTCTTTTAGTTGTTTTGTACGTGTATCATATATATATACTCCATAGTTATGAATGCTAAAATATACTGTGACACCAGGTATATTGATATAATATTTGTCATTGTATTATTAGTAACAAATTAGTGGGCTTTAGTGGAATAGTTTGTTTTCTGGTGATTTGGTCCTGCTTTTTTACTTTATCATCAAATTGTAATAATTACTTGAGAAGTTTCCATTAGGTTTGACAAAAGACATAGGATCTTTCGTGAAAAGTGTTTTGTTTTTTTTTTTTGGAGGGGGTAATGTGATAACAGTAAATAGTGGTTGCAGTAAACTGAAGAGTGAATAAGTGAGGAAATGTAAATATTGAAATGACTAATCTTTCATGTAGCATGTGGTGAAAGGATGGAGACTGGTCCAAATGGAAATGGTATTCACTCTCCCTGGAGACTTTCAAAAGCCTAGAGCTCACCTTTGAGCACTATATATATATATTTTTATTCAATATTCTATGTCCTGGAATAGGGCTTGCATGATGTAGGCATTCAAAAATTCTTGTAAAGTTAAACTGTGTGGTTCAGTCACTGCCTAGAAAAACAAGTAATGAAATGATGCAAGTAAATATGGTCATGCTAGAGCTATTTTGGGGAATAGCAGGTGACACGTGAAATGTGGATAGGGTCATGAAGTTTGCAGGAATGGAGCCAATGCTGACTATATTTTAGTGGAAAGAATTGCAAAAGTGGTACAGTCATAATTAGAAAGCAAACCTAGAATCTGAGGTTTTAATTTTGACATGAAAGTTGCTGATCTAGAGTGCTTATATCCTATTGATTAAAATTTGAGATGCCTAGAAAAGTTATAATCATTTCCACACAGATGCTGTAATTTCTAAAATTAACTTGCAGAGTGTTAAGGAATTTCTACTCTCAACAGACAGAGAATGCCTTTGCATGAGCAGAACAGCTCTAATACCACTGTGTGGTACTTAAGGCTTATGGAGCAGTTCTGAGAGGGACTCAGTTGTTCGCTTGATGGTTTACAGCATGCTTTGGCTAGAATGGCAAAGATCACAAAAAAAGGAAATCCAGAGGATAAAAGTGTAAGGCAGAAGTTGCAAAATACTGGTAATTTTAGTCAGATGCAGTGAATATTTTCCATCTTAAAAACTGGAGGAAAAAATAGTTCATGGATCCTCCCCTAGATTTTATGGTTATAGTAGGATTTGGACTAATTCAACTCTATTACTAAACAGCTGAGAGTCCTTGGGCAAGACAACTCTCCTTGGCCTCTGTTTTCTCGTCTGTGCATACGACAATAAATACCACAACTTCTTATTACATTGTTTTTGTAAGAATCACATGAAGTAATAAATATGAGTGTGCCTCAAAGCTATAAAGGGAAATATAAATACTATTAATTGTTATTATCATTGTTGTTATTTTTCTTATATAACATCCTATACATCAAAATAATTACAATTTTTCCAGGTGGAAGAAATCTTACAGGCTCTCATTCAACAGTGAGTGTTTAGGTCTTTAGAGTCACAGAAGATAAAATTATCTGTCTTACGTTACAATTGACTGAAGGAATCAGGTAATTAAAACAGTGTACTAATACAGCATATCCAGAATCACAATACATTTAGACATGGGGAGCTGTGGAAGAATAGAGGAATTACAGCTAAAGCACATTGTGAATGTCCAGGAATGCTTCTAATATGAGGTATAGTCTAAGCTGTGCTTTGAAGAATCAGTAGGATTTGTGTAGATAAAATTTTGATGATGTAACTGGGCAAAATGTTTCAAAGAAAGTATCATACTGAAATATTCCAAGAATGCTTAACTAGAGTTGGTTATGTTGTATTGGACAAAATCATGGTCACTTTTATTTTGATATATTATACCAAACCCCTGTTTTGTGCCAATCAGATCTTCTTTGCCTCACCTGACTTTTGCACTAGCCACAACTGCAGTAGGAATTCTACCTGGGTCCATCCACATTTTTGTAGATATAACCTGAGAATTTCTCCCCTTATGCCTCTGCTTTTTGCCTCTCACCTCCAGCCCTGGTGTTTTCCTATCAATTCTGAGATATGAGATGCTGGAGCATCTCCCAGTGCGCACATATATGTACCTGGAAGCACAGAAGAGTTAATGCCTCCTGGGATGAAAATCTAAATTAGGTCTGATTACATTCCACAAGACATGCTTGTTCAATGTGAAGGTTACATCTGGTTTCTTATAATTTTCATGCCTAGCTATGGCCAGATCTTGGACATAGCTACATGAAAAAAATGTTGTCCTTAGTTTGATGAGCTTTTTAAAAATGAAAATTGCTGTGATAATGAGGCCACAGAGTCTGTGTTGTGTGTTCCACTCATTTCTGGTAGTATTAAAAGTCCTAGGGCAAGAGATAACATTCAGATTTCAGAAACCTCTGTCTGATCCTCTACAGAACTACCAAACTCCCTCCTGTAAACACAGTGTAAACACAACTACAGAAACTCATGTGGTAGCTGTGGATATTGTTCTGGATATGGCCGTGGATATGGCCGTGGATATATATGGTTGTGGCTACAGCTGTGGCTATTGCTCTGCCTGCTGTGGATACCAACCATTTTTCTATAGAAGATATTATTCTTGCTGCTAAAATGTAATTGCAGTGCACATTTTCCTCTAAATGATTATCCAGGCTTTTTCCATTTCAATGTCTCACAATCACATCGTTTCTCCTAGAATACTCAGAGCCTGCAGAAAACTTTTTGATTGTCTTCTTGAAAGTCCTATTTGTAATTGAGGAGGCCTGAGTTACTCCATAATCTTCCTGGAAAGCAAAAGACTTCATTTTGACCATAGTCCAAGTGTAAACCCACTACCTTCTTATTCTATGTTTCTATATTGTGATTACAATAAGTCCCCTACATATGAAGGAATTCCATTCTGAGAACACGTTTGTAAGTCCAATTTGTGTGTAAGTCCAACAAAGTTAGCCTAAGTATCCAAATAACACAATCGGCTATATAGTACTATACTGCAATAGGTTTATAATACTTTTCACACAAATAATACATAAAGAAACAAACGCAAAAATAAGGAGAACATTTTTAATCTTACAGTACAATACCTTGAAAAGTACAGTACAGTACCAGTTACATCACAGCTGCTTTTACGCTTGCTTCCGGACATCCTGGGCTTGAAATAAGCATACTGTGCTACTGTACTCTATACAGGACTGTGCAGTAAAGTACATAAAAGAACAACGATTTGTAGAGGATGCATGCACATGACAATGTACGTCAGACACGTGAACTAACTTACGTGATTAGACATGCGAGCATCTGTTCACATTTTCAAAGTTCACAACTTGAAGGTTCGTATATAAGGGACTTATTATATTTCCAAATAAACATGTTTTACTGGTCCTAACAAGTTTGTGTATCTTTTGTGTCAGATACGCTACTGACATATTTTTGTCTCCTATTTCGGTGCCCTCCTCATAGGCTGGCAGGGATAATGTTCAGCTGTTCATTTCAATTGTGTATGTCTGGTTTCCAACCTGATTCATCAGTACCCATGACATTAAATGTTACAAATCTTTTTTTTTTTTTTTTGCTTTTAGCATGTATTTTGCTTATCCCAATACATCCAAAATGTTATCATTTCAATAAGTAATCAATATAAAATACAGTTGGTCTTCCTTATTTGTGGATTCTGTATTTGTAAATGTACCTACTAGCTGAAATCTATTTGTAAATCCAACATGAATACATGCAGCACTTTTGCAATCATTTGCAGACGTGCGCAGAGGGAGGAAGGTCTGGTCACCCGATATGCACTTTCCTGGCTGAGGTCGAACAAGACAATCCTCTGGCTTCGTTTCGCCCTCATACCCTAGAACAAGCACACTTTTCACAGTATATTCAGTGCCAGATTTTCTATATGTCTGTGCCTTTTGTTGGTAATTTCACTGTTTAACATGGGCCCCAGGCATAGCGCTGCAGTTCTGTCTAGCTTCCTAAGCACGGGAAGAGTGTGATGTGCCCTCTGGAGAAAATACACGTTTTAGATAAGCTCTGTTCAGCCATGAGTTCCAGTGCTGTTGGCTATGAGTTCAATGCTAATGAGTAAAAAATACATATGAAATAAAATGTCTTCGAACAGAAACACACACAACACAAGGTTGTGTATTTTTTTAACATCTTTATTGGAGTATAATTGCTTTACAATGGTGTGTTAGTTTCTGCTTTATAACAAAGTGAATCAGTTATACATATATTCTCATATCTCTTCCCTCTTGTGTCTCCCTCCCTCCCACCCTCCCTATCCCACCCCTCTGGGTGGTCACAAAGCACCAAGCTGATCTCCCTGTGCTATGTGGTTGCTTCCCACTAGCTATCTATTTTATGTTTGGTAGTGTATATATGTCCATGCCACTCTCTCACTTTGTCACAGCTTACCCTTCCCCTTCCCCATATCCTCAAGTCCATTCTCTACTAGGTCTGTGTCTCTATTCCCGTCTTGCCCCTAGCTTCTTCATGACCTTTTTTTCTTTTCTTCTTAGGTTCTATATATACGTGTCAGCATACAGTATTTGTTTTTCTCTTTCTGACTTACTTCACTCTGTATGACAGACTCTAGATCCATCCACCTCACTACAAAAAATTCAATTTCGTTTCTTTTTATGGTTGAGTAATATTCCATTGTATATATGCGCCACCTCCTCTTTATGCATTCATCTGTCAATGGACACTTAGGTTGCTTCCACTGGCTATTGTAAACAGAGCTGCAATGAACATTGTGGTACATGACTCTTTTTGAGTTATGGTTTTCTCAGGGTATATGCTCAGTAGTGGGATTGCTGAGTTGTATGGTAGGTCTATTTTTAGTTTTTTAAGGAACCTCCATGCTGTTCTCCATAGCGGCTGTATTTATTTACATTCCCACCAACAGTGCAAGAGGGTTTCCTTTTACCACACCCTCTCCAGCATTTATTGTTTGTAGGTTTTTTGATGATGATCATTCTGACCAGTGTGAGATGATATCTCATTGTAGTTTTGATTTGCATTTCTCTAATGATTAATGATGTTAAGCATTCTTTCATGTGTTCGTTGGCAAACTGTATATCTTCTTTAGGAGAAATTTCTATTTAGGTCTTCTGCCCATTTTTGGATTGGGGTGTTCGTTTTTTTGATATTGAGCTGCATGAGTTGCTTGTATGTTTTGGAGATTAATCCTTTGTCAGTTGCTTCATTTGTAAATATTTTCTCCCATTCTGAGGGTTGTCTTTTCGTCTTGTTAATGGTTTCCTTTGCTGTGCAAAAGCTTTTAAGTTTCATTCGGTTCCACTTGTTTATTTTTGATTTTTTTTTCCATTTCTCTAGAAGGTGGCTTAAAAAGGATCTTGCTGTGATTTATGTCATAGAGTGTTCTGCCTATGTTTTCCTCTAAGAGTTTGATGGTGTCTGGCTGTACATTTACATCTTTAATCCATTTTGAGTTTATTTGTGTGTATGGTGTTAGGGCGTGTTCTAATTTCATTCTTTTACATGTACCTGTCCAGTTTTCCCAGTAGCACTTATTGAAGAGCCTGTCTTTTCTGCACTGTACATTCTTGCCTCCTTTATCAAAGATAAGGTGACCATATGTATACGGGTTTATCTCTGGGCTTTCTATCCTGTTCCATTGATCTATATATCTGGTTTTGTGCCAGTACTGTACTGTCTTGATTACTGTAGCTTTGTAGTATAGTCTGAAGTCAGGGAGCCTGACTCCTCCAGCTCCGTTTTTCATTCTCAAGATTGCTTTGGCTATTTGGGGTCTTTTGTGTCTCTATACAAATCGTGAAACTTTTTGTTTTAGTTCTGTGAAAAATGCCAGTGGTAGTATGATAGGGATTGCATTGAATATGTAAATTGCTTTGGGTAGTATAGTCATTTTCACAATGTTGATTCTTCCAATCCAAGAACATGGTATATCTCTCCATCTATTCATATCATCTTTAATTTCTTTCATCAGTGTCTTATAGTTTTCTGCATACAGGTATTTAGTCTCCTTAGGTAGGTTTATTCCTAGATATTTAATTCTTTTTGTTGCAATGGTAAATGGGAGTGTTTTCTTAATTTCACTTTCAGATTTTTCATCATTAGTGTATAAGAATGTAAGAGATTTCTGTGCATTAATTTTGTAAACTGCTACTTTACCAAGTTCATTGATTAGCTCTAGTAGTTTTCTGGTAGCATCTTTAGGATTCTGTATGTATAGTATCATGTCATCTGCAAACAGTGACAGCTTTACCTCTTCTTTTCCGATTTGGATTCCTTTTTTTTCTCTTTCTTCTTTGACTACTGTGGCTAAAACTTCCAAAACTATGTTGAATAATAGTGGTGAGAGTGGGCAACCTTGCCTTGTTCCCGATCTTAGTGGAAATGGTTCCAGTTTTTCACCATTGAGGTCGATGTTAGCTGTGGGTTTGTCATATATGGTCTTTATTATGTTGAGGTAAGTTCCCTCTATGCCTACTTTCTGGAGGGTTTTTATCCTAAATGGGTGTTGAAATTTTTGAAATCTTTTGTTGAAAGCTTTGTCTGCATCTATTGAGAGGATCATATTGTTTTTCTCCTTCAATTTGTTAATATGGTTTATCACATTGATTGATTTGTGTATATTGAAGAATCCTTGCATTCCTGGGATAAACCCCACTTGATCATGGTGTATGATCCTTCAATGTGCTGTTGGATTCTGTTTGCTAGTATTTTGTTGAGGATTTTTCCATCTCTGTTCATCAGTGATATTGGCCTGTAGTTTTCTTTGTTTGTGACATCTTTGTCTGGTTTTTGTATCAGGGTGATGGTGGCCTCGTAGACTTGAGTTTGGGAGTGTTCCTCCCTCTGCTATATTTTGGAAGAATTTGAGAAGGATAGGTGTAAGCTCTTCTCTAAATATTTGATAGAATTCGCCTGTGGAGCCATCTGGTCCTGGGCTTTTGTTTGTTGGAAGACTTTTAATTACAGTTTAAATTTCAGTGCTTGTGATGGGTCTGTTTACATTGTCTATTTCTTCCTGGTTCAGTCTTGGAAAGTTGTGCTTTTCTACGAATTTGTCCATTTCTTCCAGGTTGTCCATTTTACTGGCATATAGATGCTTGTAATCTTTCATGATCCTTTGTATTTCTGCAGTGTCAGTTGTTACTACTTTTAATTTGTAATTCTGTTGATTTGAGTCTTTTCCCTTTTTTTCTTGATGAGTCTGGCTAATGGTTTATCAATTTTGTTTACCTTCTCAAAGATCCAGCTTTTAAATTTATTGATCTTTACTCTTGCTTCCTTCATTTCTTTTTTATTTATTTCTGATCTGATCTTTATGATTTCTCTCCTTCTGCTAACTTTGGGTTTTTTTTTTCTTTCTCTAATTGCTTTAGGTGCAAGTCTAGGTTGTTTATTTGAGCTGTGTCTTGTTTCTTGTGGTAGGATTGTATTGCTATAAACTTCCCTCTTAGAATTGCTTTTGCTGCATCCCATAGGTTTTGGGTTGTCATGTCTTCACTATCCTTTGTTTCTAAGTATGTTTTGATTTCTTCAGTGATCTGTTGGTTATTTAGTAGTGTAGTGTTTATCCTCCAGCTCTTTGTATTTTTTAAAGTTTTTTTCTTGTAATTGATATCTAGTCTCATAGCGTTGTGGTGAGAAAAGGTACTTGAAATGATTTCAATTTTCTTAAACTTAGCAAGGCTTGATTTGTGACCCAAAATATGATCTATCCTGGAGAATGTTCCATGAGGACTTGAGAAGAAAGTGTATCCTGTTGTTTTTGAATGGAACATCCTATAAATATCAGTTAAGTCCATCTTGTTTAATGTGTTACTTAAAGTTTGTGTTTCCTTATTTATTTTCATCTTGGGTGATCTGTCCATTGGTGAAAGTAGGGTGTTAAAGTCCCCTAGTATCATTGTGTTACTGTCAATTTCCCCTTTTATGGCTGTAGCATTTGCCTTAGATATTGAGGTGCACCTATGTTGGGTGCATCAATATTTACAATTGTTATATGTTCTTCTTGGATTGATCCCTTGATCATTATGTAGTGTCATTCTTTGTCCCTTGTGATATATATTTTTTAAAGTCTATTTGTCTGATATGAGAATTGCTACTCCAGCTCTCTTTTGATTTCCATTTGCATGGAATATCTTTTTCCATCCCCTCACTTTCAGTCTATATGTGTCCCTAGGTCTGAAGTGGGTGTCTTGTAGACAGCATATATACGGGTCTTGTTTTTGTATCCATTCAGCCAGTCTATGTCTTTTGGTTGGAGCATTTAATCCATTTACATTTTAAGGTAGTTATTGATATGTATGTTCCTATTACCATTTTCTTAATTGTTTTTGGTTTGTTTTTGTAGATCTTTTCCTCCTCTTGTGTTTCCTGCCCAGAGAAGTTCCTTTAGCATTTGTTGTAAAGGTTGTTTGGTGGTGCTGAATTCTCTTAGCTTTTGTTTGTAGGTAAAGTTTTTAATTTCTCCATCGAATCTGAATGAGATCCTTGCTGGGTGGAGCAATCTTGGTTGTAGCTTTTTCCCTTTCATTACGTTAAATATGTCCTGCCACCCCTTTCTGGCTTGCAGAATATTTGCTGATAGATCAGCTGTTAACCTTATGGGGATTCTCTTGTATGATATTTGTTGCTTTTCCCTTGCTTCTTTTAATATTTTTCTTTTTCTTTGATTTTTGATAGTTTGATTAATATGTGTCTTGACGTGTTTCTCCTTGGATTTATCCTGTATGGGACTCTCTGCACTTCCTGGACTTGATACTATTTCCTTTCTCATATTAGGGAAGTTTTCAACTATAATCTCTTCAAATATTTTCTCAGTCTCTTTATTTTTCCCTTCTTCTTTTGGGACCCCTATAATTCGAATGTTAGTATGTTTAATGTTGTCCCAGAAGTCTCTGAGACTGTCCTCAAGTCTTTTCATTCTTTTTTCTCTATTCTGTTCAGCAGTAGTTATTTCCATTCTTTTATCTTGCAGAGCACTTATCCGTTTTTCTGCCTCCGTTATTCTGCTACTGATTCCTTCTAGATAATTTTGAATTTCATTTATTTTGTTGTTCATCATTGTTTGTTTGCTCTTTATTTCTTCTAGGTTCTTGTTAGACGTTTCTTTTATTTTCTCCATTCTATTTCCAAGATTTTGTTTCATCTTTACTGTCATTACTCTATATTATTTTTCAGGTAGACTGCCTATTTCCTCTCCATTTGTTTGGTCTGGTGCATCTTTATCTTGTTCCTTCATATGCTGTATGTTTTTCTTTCTTCTAATTTTGCTTAACTTACTGTGTTTGGGGTCTCCTTTTTGCAGGCTGCAGGTTCAAGTTCCTTTTGTTTTTAGTGTGTACCCCAGTGGGTAAGGTTGGTTCAGTGGGTTTTGTAGGCTTCCCAGTGGAGGGGACTGGTGCCTGTGTTCTGGTGGATGAGGCTGGATCTTGTCTTTCTGGTGGGCAGGACCGGATCAGCAGATTATTAGTGTATCTTTGACAGTGACAAAACAAAAGAATAAAATTCTTGAAGATATACATTAGCCATTTGAAGGTCAAATACAAATAAATAAATTATAGATAGGGAAGTTGGTTCCAAGCACTAATGGTAGCATTGAAACCACTTAAACACATCATTTAGTATAAATAATTAAAATATGTCTAAATTAGAATAAATATATTAAATACTAAGAGAAAAAAATATATAAAACTAGGAAAATATTCAGACTATAATAATAAAAACAAGGACAATTTGAGGAGTTGGAACTAAAAGAAACTACGGACTATAAAAGCAAAATAAAGAAAAAAGAAGATAAAAGAAAACTGCAAACACAAGTATGTATTTTCTATGAGATACACATGTAAAACTAAGTCAAAAGTGTAAAATTCAAAGGAAAGACCAGGACTAATCATCTAATAGACACAAATATAAAAATGTTTACGATATTAATACCAAACTTTAAGGTAAGATATTAAGCAATTATAAAGGAAGCTTATATTTTGTTGATATGAATCTAAACAGGTGACTGATTGTTATTCTCAGCCATTGCAATATCAGATTCATCAGATGACTGGGTTTGTAGGACATTTCCTTTATTTGGAGCAGTGATTCTCAAATCTGATTGCTCATCAGTTTCACTTGGAAGAGCTTTCATTAAGTGTCAGTGCCTGGACCCCATCCCTGAAATTTCAGTTTAATGGTCTGGGGTGGGACTGTTGTCATTTTATAAAAGCTTCCCCAGGAAATAAAATGCACTTCCATGAGTGAGAAGATGTTCAATATTACCATAAAGCCTGCTAAGAAAAATTGTGCCTCAGACCAAATCATTGAAAAGTCTTTCCCAAAGCAGCCAAATCTGTTTTTTTTTTTAAACTGCTACCTGGAGATATATACTTTCCATTTGATTGAGATTAAAGCTCAAAGTAGCTCTGTTATTAAATATGTGTGGAGAACATGAATTATGTTATAATAAACATCAAGGACTCAGACTGTTCACCATCTGTGATGGTTAATTTTATGTGTCCATTTGGCTGGACTATGAAGCCCAGATGTTCAGTTAAACATCAGTCTAGATGTTTCTGTGAAGGCATTTTTAAAGATGACATTAACATTTAAAGTAGTAAAGCACATTGCCTTCCATAATGTGGGTGTGCCTCATTCAGTCAGTTGAAGGCCTTAAGAGAAAAAACACAGCCAGGTCCACCAGAGAAAGAGAGAATCCTGCCTACAGAATGCCTTTAGACTTGAGCTACAATGTCAACTTTTCCCTGTGTCTCCAACCTGCCCTGCAGATTTTGCTCTTGACAGTCCTCAAAATCATGTGAGCCAAATTGCTCTAAATAAAACTTTCCTATCTCCTATAATAGCCAACATATATATATATATATATATATATATATATCCTATATATGCTTAATATCATCTATATCCTATATACTCTATGTATCTCCTATTATAATCTATGTGTACATATCATCTATCCACCTACCTACACTGTAACTTGTAAGGTTCTGTTTCTCTGGAGAATTCTAACACACTACCCAACTAGGTGGAAATGAAATTAACTGCTAAGTTTCTGGGGTTCATGGCTTCCCTTTGTACAACTGTGGCCCTTGAACAGATTACAGGTCAACACTGAGTTGCCTCAATTACTCTTAAAACATTCTGAACTTGTAATGGTCTCTTTGGGGTCCTCACTTCAGCATCTTCAGTCTCTTTTCTTGATCTCACCTCTATTCAGATCCTCTAAGATGAGGTTATCCATAAAGGGTGGTGAATGGAGTAACTGAAATCTAATGTTTGGGTCTTAAAATCTTCCAATATATTCTGAAGTATGTGGCTTTCAACAATAACCTCTGTTCTTTAGCTTCCAATTTCAGAACTGCATGATAAGTCAGTTTGGGGGGACAATAAGGCAAAAGTTAAAAGAAATATGGAATATTAACCTTTGCTGCAAAACCTTTTAGGTTTTGAAGAAGCATTGTGGAAATAGGCTGTGTTTCCATTATCATGTAAACTTTGTGAATCACAATAAGGACATTGCTAATCACCACTTGCCTTGTTTTAAGCAGATCAGAATGTCCTAAAAAAAAAAAAAAAAAGCTCAGTAAATTAACCATTTGTATTTTATCTAGAAACATTGCCCTGACGACCAGATGATTCATCCATAGACATGGTTCTCAAATGACAGTGTAAATCATAATTACTCAGAGGGCTTGAAAAACAGATTTCTGGACCCCACCACTAGAGTTTCTGATTTAGTAGGTCTCGAGTAGAGTCTGGGAATTTTTATTTTTAACAATTTCCCTGGTGATGCTGATGCTCCGGGCTCATGGCTCACATTTTCAGCAACCGTGGCTCTTAAACAAATGGTGTCAAATTAAGAGTTAGTGGCAAATATTTCTTCCACTTGGGCCCAGCACAGGATCAACAGGGATTCATTGAGCACTTAATATGTGTTCGATCACTGCTGTGATGGGTGTTGTAGAGACACAGATTAAATACAGTTCCTGCCATCAAAGAACAAACCTATTTGGAAAATCAAGACTAACACCTCAAGAACACAACTTAGTAGGTAATAGCTACATAGTAGGTAATAGCTGTGTGACACAAACAAGAAGATTGGCAGGAATTCAGAAGACTCTGGTGACCACAGAATGATTGCATAGAAGGGAAAACTTGAATTGGACTTGAAGAGCTAGACCAGTAGATTAGAAAAGAAGGCAAAATTCAAGGTGGGAGAACTACTTGGGGACAGAGGCAGAGATGAAAATGGGCATTAAATTTGTGGTCTAGGGAATATGGTTGGTGTCTTTCATATGTATGAATTTAATAAATAATTTTATGATTATTGCAATAGAGTGTTGAACAGGTTCAGAATGGTTGGTGAGGAAGTATATTTAAAAAGATCTGTGAGCCAGGCAGAGGATTAAGAATGAGCAGAACATGAAATCCAGAACGTTAAACAGAAGAAACTTGTGATAGGAAATACAAATTTGGTAACAATGTGCAGAATAGATTGGAGTGTAGAAATGCAAGATGTCTGAGTACCTGGAGCTAATGGTTCAGTGGGGGATCCAAGAGTGAGGAGATTACGCCCAGAATTAGGCTTGTTGTAACAACAGAGTAAAGAGAAATGGACATGTGACATTCCCAATGGAAAATTATTGGGTTTAGTGACACAAATAAATGAGTAGACGTGGTACTTTTATACTGAACTTGAGTAATCATCAGGAGAGGTAGTGCTACTTACGGGCAGGAATATTTTCAGGAGAAGTCAGTTTTGCTGGAAATACATGGATTTGAGGTTATGATAACATGTGTGTCATCTACAAATTGGCACTTTCCATTGGCACTTGCCATCTACCCCTACAAAAATTAAATCATGTGCTGCTGCATTTGCTGACTTTCAACATCCCCTGAAAGGAGTTCAGGGTGGAGAGCAGAAATGAGGCACTCTGCGCTCTGGGAGAAACTGGCAGAACAGGTCTTCAGATAGTTAGGTATTTTCAGGAGATGATTTTATGAGCCCAATTTTTGTATATGAGCCCAATTTTTTTATCTCCTCGTCTAGAAAAGCACTAAAATCCTTTGTTGTGATGTCTTCTACTCATGACTAGCAGTAACCTTCATGAGATTAGTAGAAAATTTCTGCAAAAAATATGTGCTTGATTGCATGTACTCCCCCTTCAGCAAAATCACATATATACTGACCTTCCCCCCACCTTTTTAGAACAGTTCCTCAGAGCTATCTGAGATGCTGTCTCCCAGGCTATAGTCCTCATTTTGCCCCAAATAAAACTTAACTCACAACTTTCACATTGTGCATTTTTTTAGAGTTGCCACATGCAAGAAGGGAATTGCCTAGCTGAGATTTGTAGATTCAAGAAGGAGGAGAGTACATGACTTACCAATTTGAAAGTGACTAATATTAATTTGTTATTTAAAGCTGTAAACATGACAGAAAATATTTACTCATGCATATTTTTCTTTTGAGTTTTAATTGAGTGCCTTCAACAGGCCAGCCATTGCATTTGGAGTACAAACTGTAATGTAATGAGAGAATTTAGAGGAAGAGGGTGTAAAGTCAAAGAATTGAATCTTGGAAGACTGCCTTAGAGTTAAGTTAGAGGCAGAGGAATCAATGAAGAAACATGTGAGAGGTAATGTAGTACAGGGAAAATGAGGAGGGTATTGAAAAGGGTTTGAAGAAGAAGGTGATCAGCTGTGGTGACCACAAAAGAGGTTGAGAAACACAAAAATGGGGAGAGGTCACTGGGATTGGCAAAAGAAAGCATTAAAAATCTCTTAGAGTGACTTCCCTGGTGGTCCAGTGGTTAAGACTCTGTGCTTCCTCTGCAGGGGCATGGGTTCAATCCTTGGTTAGGGAACTAAAATCTCACATGCCTCGTGGAGCAGCAAAAAAAAAAAAAAATCTCTTAGAGTCAAGTAGGCAGGAGAAGAAAGTAGAGTTGAGGAGACTGATGAAGAAAGACCCAGAAGAAATAAAATGAGAAAACAAGGCAGAATGCCACACTAATGGAAGGCTAATGATTAGAAGGAAGAAGAAAAAAATAGCTGATCTTCTTAGAATGAAGGGAAAACACAACACAGATATGATTTGCTGTTAACTCAATCACCCGCTTTCAAAATTAAATGTATTTATTTACATAAATCTATAGTTATTAAATGTTTCTTACACATGATGTAATCTACTATAAATTATACGTGCATTTTAAAGACCATATTAAATGAACACTGACTTTGAACTAAAGGAATTTCCATAAATATTATAATAATACTGGATTTTTGTGTGACTATTTTATAGAATTGGATAGATTAAATCTAATACATATGAATTACAAAGTATCTAGTGGGATAATAAATGGCTTATTTTCTATTTTTCTTGGATGAATGAAGGTTAATAATTATTTTTTTTCTCCCAAGTTGGAGAAACTTCATGGAGGATGAAGAACATAGGAGGTAAACAATGTCAAGAGGGGGGAACAAATGAAAATTTCCAAATTTGATGATGTTCCCAGCATAGAGAAAAAGCATTGATTCAAGAAAGGAAAATTAGTTTAGAAGATCAATAGTATATTTGGTAAGAAGTAGTAAAGAGCTGGAAGAAGAATATAAAACTTTACTACCACACATTCTGGGAGTTTGCAGTGTTTTTATGGAGAGGACTTCACTTTACAAATGAAGGTTGGGGATACAAAGGTTCTGAATTTTATTTAGGGTGGCACAAAGTCATTGTTTATGATTAACATGAGAGTATCGGTGCAAAAAAGAAAAGGAGAGTATGGGAAAGATGAATTAAGTTGTAATAAATTTTGCACTTTATTTAATGTGGTGAATTTTTACTAATGAAGAACTGAAAGTAATGACATATTACCAGTGATAATTGGGAAGTAAAATAGAAAGGAATTTCCAGAAGAGCAAGATGAAATTTTACATGGTAAGGAAATGTTGTCCAGAACAACTGAGCATTTTGGGATGGTGAAAATAGCAACTGCAATAGTCACATGAAAGTCCAAAATCTAAAAAGGAACAGATACTTAAGTGAATAAAATGGTAGAACAAAATAATTCCACAAAAGAAACATGTATGGTGGTTCTAGTATTCTGAAGAGCCTGCACAAGGCAACATGGTTTCCAGAGTATAGAATGCACAGAGAAAAATCAAACAAAAACGAAAAGTAATAGTAGGGTTCTTACTTTTAAAGACCTTACACATCTTACAATTCGTAACATAAGACACTTATGCAAACAAATAAATGCACAATATGATATAATATAAATTATTTGCAAAAAATAGTTTCAAATAAAGTACCAATTTTCAGAAGCTTTCTTCTCATTCACTGAAACTCAATCCTCATTCAGCATCTGAAAAAGGGATTTTCAAGTCTCATGGTCAAGTATACATACTCTACTGAGGTTGAGTTGAGATTAACTTGGTAGGTCTGAATCAATTTTCTATCAAAAGCTTATTTTAAAAATATTCAGTTGAATGCAGGCAAAACTGCCTCCACATGGTTATTTTTAAAATAACCAGTTTGACTTAACATGGCTTATTCTTTATTTCTGTGTAGAAACACCCATCATTTTCTTTAGGAAGACTGTACACTCATAAGACTTTCATATTTTAACATATACTCTAAAACAGTACTTTTCAAAAAAAACTTAAAAAATTATTTCTCAACTTAAAAGTATTTTTATTGCACAGATATGTTAGTTTGTTGAACGACGTCAGATTGGTTCTTTCTATACGATTCTCCAGAGGACATTTAAAAATGCTCCCTTACATTCCAGTTGGTATTCTTATTATACTGCCTGTCATACAAGAGGTGCTCAAGTAAAATTTTAAGAATGAATGCATATTGTGAATATCCCTAAAGGGACTTTATTTTACAGCATTTGACAGTGTATTTTTCATCTTGGAAACTTGGGTTTTTGGAATACCTTTTAATACCTCCCAGACCCAGTGTTCCTGAGAACATAGCTGGAGAATGCTGCTTACATAAACTGCCACAAATCCAATGCAATCAAAGCTAATACTCAAGGAGAAATTTTTTTACTCAAGAGTGTTTAGCAAATAATGGTTTCAAGGAAATAGGATATGACTAAATGAATTGGCAAAGAAATAATGATCACTGTGTCTCAGAATATCAACCTGATTACATCATTCATTTGCTCAAAAGCTTCTCTTATTCGCCACTATATTTAAAATGAATTCCATGCCTTTTGCAATACCTTGATATTTAAATTACTTTATTATTTGACCCCAGTATATCAGATTCTTTTCTCTAGTTTGTTCCTGTGGTGGGGGAAAAAAAGAAAAGCATACCTGACCTCACAGAGTCTGTTTTATTGAGAAGAAAAGAGAGTAAACAAAATAAATGAGTAAAGTACAATTGGCTATATGGTGATGAATGATATGAAGAAAAATTAAGTGGAGAAAGATATATGGGAATATAGAAGTTATAAATAAGAATGATCAGGGAAGGCCTCCCCTAGATGGTGACATCTGAACAAGACCTGAAGAGGGTGAGGGGATGAGTCATATAGACTCATGACATTAAAGTTGCAGGTAGAAGCATAGCAAGGATAAAAGCCCTGAGTGGACCCATGACTGAAGTTCTCTGAGGACTGTTTCACATCATTTCTCTTTCCTTTTTCTCTACTCCTGTGTCACCCACCTTCTATCTCCATTTATTTACCCAATCAGTCAGTGATTTGGTTGTATATGCACTTTTCTTCCTCACTAAGTTGGAGGTTCTTTGAAGGCCTATTCTGGGTCTTATTCATCTTTTTATTTTCAGCAGTGCCTAGTGTGATGTTATGTTTTTTAGGAAGCTCTCAACAAATGCTAATTAAATTGAAGGCATATTTCTCAATTTGGCTTTCCCACTTCCATCCCTCTCCTATATGCTGCTGTAGATTTTAGGATAATATTAATGGCACCTGACAAGGTAGGAATCCCTAATCTCCTATCTTTCTTTAGGAGCCTGAGATGGGAGGATGGGAGATTCTCAGTGTTAGAGTTGGGGGGAATTACTCCCCTGCAACTGAAGAATTTTCTTTTTCTTGTGTCCTTGCTGGGTTGGTGATACAGAGCTTTTACTGCTTGGTGGCCATGTGGACCATGAAGTCAAACACATGGTTGCTATGGTCATATTAATTCTCCCACTGGGAAATGAGCTTCATGTAGTATTCATTGAATCAATGCCAACCTCAGCCTCAAAGCTGAAGGTGTGATTTTTCACTTTGAATATCATAGGAGGCAAACTGGTCTTTTTTATATCTCAGGATATGATCTTCAGAGAACTCTTCAATGTCTGCTTCATCACCTTCTTAATGCATCGTATTTGGTAGTTCTACTAGGTTGAATAGTATCCTGTCCAAATTCATGTCCACCCAGAACTTCAGAATGTGACTTTACTTGAAAATGTATTTTCCGATGCATGTATAATCAAGATAAGATGAGGTAATATGGATTAGACTGTGCCCCAGTTAATCCAATGACAGATGTCCTTATAGGAAAGAAGAGGGAAATTTGGCCAGAGATATGCACAGAGGGAAGATAAGAGATACACAGGGAGAATGCCTGTACATTTTATGTCTCTGTGAAGACAGAGGCAGAGAATGAAAAGATGCATCTACAAGCCAAGGAATGCCACAGATTGCTGGCAACTGTCAGCAGCTAAGAGAAAAGCATGGAACAATTATCCCCCTGAGTCCCCAAGAGACAACTAATCCTGCTGACATCATGATTTTGCACTTTTGCCCTCTTGAACTGTGAGAGAATACATTTCTATAGTCTTCAGTCAGCCAGTTTGTGGCAATTTGTTATGGCAGGCCTTGGAAAATTATACAGTAGCATTCTCTAGACAGTAGGTCAGACCTAATATAATCAGGTTGGGTGTGAGGACACAGAAGACCACACCAGTCAGTTTCAGAGGCAGCTCTGGGATAACTTCCCCCACAGCCTGGGCCGTGCCAGGAAATACAGGGGCTGTGCTCTGGGCAGTATCATGGCCATAGTGCCACTGCCGGAGGACAATCTTTGGTCTTCTGGGCAGCAGTGATGTCATGCACTGTGGTCATCAGAGCTTTGTTAGTTCCCTCACAATGCCAAAATTTAATGAATGATCTTGGCTAAAGGAGTCAAGTACTTGGTGCAGTACAATGCTTTGGTGACAATCTTGAGGGAGTTGTCGTTTCTCTTGGCTTAGTCTCATTCCCAAAACAGAGGCATCAGCAGAAGTGGGAGAGAAAATGACCTTTTGGCTTCACTCTAATAGTGGGGCTTGGCATTTTCTCAGGTTGTTATTACAAGAAAACTTTGGGAAGTATAGCATATGTCTATTACCTTGATTGTGGTGATGGTACAATGGGTGTTTGCATATGTCCAAACTCATTAAGTTGTACACATTGAGCACATGTAGTTCTTTCAACTATTCTTCAATAAAACTGTGAAAAAAAAAAGATACATGGACTCTACAATATATTCAGCACCAGCATTACCCTGTTTGATGTTGGTGGTATCCCAATTCTAGAAAATGGAGCTGAGTTTTCCAGTCACTATAAGTTTTGTGTTCTCAGCCTTGATGGTACCATTGAACTTGCATTGGCTGTTCTTGGGGTCAACAAAAGGGTTATTTATGGCCACAATAGCCACACTGTAAGAATTGAAAACAACTCTGGTCACATGATCACATCTGTTCATGTCAATCTTCACCATCATGTCTCAAGGATGAAGTTGGTTTTGAACCAGAAGCTGTGGCTTTTGATTGAATAAGGAAGAACAGAGGCTCAATTTAGCTTTCATTGGTTTCTTGCTATAGCTCTTATAAAATGGAAAAAGAAAGAGTTAAAAGAGTTTCTTTTTTTAATTCAAAGACTTCATATATATTAAGCAAGAAAATCTTTGGAGATTACATATATATATATATATATATTTTTTTTTTTTTTTTCTTCCTCAGTAAAGCAATCAGTAAAAAGTTGTTTTTGCCACAGTCACTTGTTTTGGGAACATCCCACATTGCAAAGATTGTTTTGAACTTTTCTGTGAGTATCAGAAATAGGCAAGAACAATGAGATGGCTTTTTGCCATTGTCACAATCTTCAATTAAGTGATGCATAGCTCCACAGTCAAATGTTGACCATGCCTGCAATGCTCCTTGATTAAAACATGGGCATTCTAAATCTCTTCCATTTCATAGCTAATATTTAATGAGACCAGGTTGTGTGTCAAGAATTCCCACCTATGCCCTATAAAACAGACAAGAATGTACTGAGTAACACAAGTGCATTTTATAGGTGGTGAGATAAATATTTTAATAAGATGTAAATCAAAATGACATATAGGATGTGACAATTGTCCTAAGTTGTAATAGTAAATTTTGCTTTAAATAAAGTGTAATATATTTCCTAAATTTTCTTCCTTAATTTCATATTTAGCAAAATACTAATCCTGTAGAAACAGTTACAAGTATTATGACCAATGTACTTGGCAGATTTTAAGCTGGAGAAGTAAATGTGAAGAGTAATACCAACTTGTGATAATAAACTTTTTGATAATATTGCCACTGAGTTTCTATGAGAAAAACAAAAGGTTTGGATTGGATTTAATTAAAAAATATAAAGACTGTGTTGTCTGGAAACTTTATGAATTGTGTCTCAGAGGATGTCTAAGAGATGGAGCCATGCTTTCTGCAATAAACAAGGAAGATTTTTCTTTACTTAATAAACGGTACCCTTACAGAGCATGCATTCCAAGGCCATGATATTTTAGCTGAGGAAACTGAGGTTTGGAGAAAAGAAATTATTTGACCATCAGAAGAGCTGATAGTAATACTATTTATGAATCTACACAAAGCTGTCAAAATCAATTTCTTTGGGGTTCTTGTAGAATAAGTTGATAAACAATCAAATATAACATGTTTATTTCCTTAGGCCATACTTGCCCAGTTTGCTGGATTTGAGAATAGGCTGTTTAGTTGTTTTGGATAAACTAATAAAATTATAGTCAACAATTATAATGTTAAATACAGGATGGAATTTGTGGGGAAGGAAACGTTGAACCATTAGTTCCAAATATGTCCCTTATGTAATGAGAAAAGCATGCATTTTTTTTTTTTTTTTTTTTTTTTGCAGTACGCGGGCCTCTCACTGTTGTGGCCTCTCCCGTTGCAGAGCACAGGCTCCGGACGCGCAGGCTCAGTGGCCATGGCTCACGGGCCCAGCCGCTCCGCGGCATGTGGGATCCTCCCGGACCGGAGCACGAACCCGTGTCCCCTGCATCGGCAGGCGGACTCTCAACCACTGCGCCACCAGGGAAGCCCCAAAGCATGCATTTTTAAAACACATTTTCTTATTTGGTATTTTATTTAGGTTCTAAATAAGTGGTTAAAAGAAAGCTGACTCTTGCTATATCAAGATTCTGATTATCCAAACATTTAAACATATATAAGTGGAAGCTTATAACAAAAGAAAGCATGCCATGGATAACATGAATAGAGGATATGTATTAAGTCTATGAAAAAAATCATTTCTAGGATGACTCATTAGGCAAAATCCTTTTGTAGCAGCAGATAATGTCTTTTTATGAAGCCCACTACGGATGGGAAAATAGCACAGTAAAATTCACCACATTTATGTGAAGCAGTGTCAGGAGTGAGATGGTAGAGTGTGGGGTGACCCCTACCCACTCTCAGTTGTCCAGGTGACTGGCATCTCCTGTCCCCACCACCTCCTGGCACTTTGTGTTGCAGCGAGGAAGGGGTCTCTCATGGGATCTGTGCGGTCTCTCATGAGAATATAGCTTTGGTTGAGTCTGCACCTATAGACATGGCTGTGGCGATGCCTCTGGCCACTGGGGTGTCTGTCATCTTCTATAAATGGCTATTCCTGTCACTGCTTACAAGTTAAATGCTTTTTGTGCCACCAGACTGCTAGATTTGTATGTGATGTGACAGACTGAATTTTTGTGTCCTCCCCCCACAAAGTCACATGCTGAAATTCATTTTAACCCACAATGTAATTGCATATGGAGATGGGACCTTTGGAAGGTACTTAGAATTATATTAGGTCATGACCATGGGGTCCTCGTAATGGGAAGGCAGAGAATGAGGTTTCTCTTTCTCTCCACTCCACCCTGCCCACAAACACAGAGGAAAGACCATGAGGACAGAGGGAGAAGGCAGCCACCTATGTACATCCCAAAGGGAGAGCCATCATCAGAAACAGAACCTACTGTCACCTTGATTTTGGACTTCCAGCCTCTAGAACTATGAGAAAATAGATCTCAGTTTTTTAAGCCACCCAATTTATGGTATTTTGTTATGGCAGCCTGAGCAGATTAAGACAGTTGATTTCTGTAGCAGTTCATGACATTGTTTCTAGACCTAATTCAACACTAATTATCATTGCAAATCCATTTTGAGGAGTGTCTACAAAATGATGCATGGGTCAGGTTATTATGGTAATGGCATAGCATGGCCAGATGACAGGTCATATGATTCTAAAATGTACCAAAATTATGTTATAATAATATTGCTTGATCATTCTGATTGTGCTTGTGCAATGACACATTTAAAAATTTTGAATAAAATAATTTACTGATTTTTAATACACATTTCTATTAGCTCAATTAATTTGTTTTCTTATTATTTACATAGGACGTGGTGTTATAAATAATTTTTGCCGGTTGAGTTTTCAATAAAAGTCATTGATACAATGTTTTAAACATACAAACCTTGATAAATTGATTTCAATACCTCAGCAGCATTTTCTGTGGATCCAGAAAAAAAAGTACTTGCTTTAAATGCTGTGAATGTAAAACAAGAGCACATATATGTACTGTCTAGGATGAAGCCTGACACACAGTATGTGCTCAACAAGTGTTAGTTATCTTCCTTTGTCTCTTAGTTCTCATAATTTGTCCTGAATGATCATCCTGAAACCCCAGTGTCCCATAGTAAGGGAGAGGGCTGTAAATATTAAAGATTAAAGTGAAAGATTAAAAAACTTATAGTTCTTCTCCCTTTCAGAGTTGGTTGTCACAGACTGGATAGAAAATGAGTTGGTGGTTGTGGTAATAGTGTACTTTACACACATATAAAATACAGGAGATGGATATAAACCAGATTTGGTGGCTTGTGATTTTGAGGACAAAGGGTCAAAGAGATCCCATAGTCCTAAATCACAGTGGCTGTAATACATTGAACACCGACTCAAACTTGGATTGCCTTTAAGTTGTGGTTAAGAAGTAGAAAGACTTGAGAGCCATGATGATGGTGGTGATTTTATTTGTAGCATAAATATTCATTTATATTTTTGAGGTGGGGCATATACTATTAAATTGAACCATATGAAATGGATTACACTTGAACATGTCTTGACTGCTAAAACATCAATCACATATGGTTCAACCAAACAGTTCTGGAATGAGGAGAGCAAGTCCTGGCTACAATAGTCTCTAGTTATGTCACGTAAAATCCTGCAACTGCAGATCTCAGTTTGTTTCTCTGTAATATGGGCTCGTGATATTTGTCCTATTCCCTAGACAAAAAGAATGAATGTGAATATGATTTGAAAACTGTGAATACCTGTATTCAATCAAATTAAGTCATGGTAGAACATCCTTAAATGTGTTGGTTAAAAAATAGTTCTGCCAAAACTACATTTACTTGCATGTGGTTATGGGCACTTACCATTATAAAATTAAATAAGTCCATACAGATTGTGTTGAAGGTAATTCTTTAAGGCTTTTGAAAAATCTGTGATAGGAACTAACTAAATGTATGAATCCAAGCATATCGTGAAGATATATAACTGGACACATAAAGTAACTGCTGTCCAGAGAGGAGCAGAGGCTGTGGAGACCTTTGGACACAGCATAAATTTTTACTAGATAATGAAGTCCAAAAAGGACAGATTGGACATTAAATTCTACAGAGTCATTATTATGTACATTTTCACTGAATTTTTATAGTGCATAATCATATTACAAATCAGGCTTTACTATTTGAAAGGAAAGGCACTGACAAGGAAGCCAGTGATGTTTATCAAATTCCTCTCCCTCCCACTTTAATTACTCTGAGGACAAGGGAGATGACCAATGGCAGCTAATAATAAAACTGATAAAAATTCTTACATAAAATGCTTTCTTCCTCACTAGGAGGCATGCACCTAATGTATATATTCACCATACTGTAAGTGACACACAACCTAGGATTTTGCTTCAAGAGTTTTTAGTCACCTTTGTGGGACTTCCCTGGCGGTCCAGAGGTTAAGAATCCGTGCTTCCACTGCAGGGGGCATGGGTTTGATCCCTTGTTGGGGAACTAAGGTCCTGCATGCCATGTGGCCAAAAAAAATAAATAGAATTTTTAGTCACTTTTGCTCTACATTCAATTGCAATGGACTGAATGTGTATGTCCCACTAAATTCATTTGTTGAAATCCTAACCCCCAATGTGATGGTTTGAGGAGGTGGGCCCTGTGAGAGTTAATTAAGATGGAGCTCTCATGAACTGGATTAGTATCCTTCTAAAAGAGAACCCAGAGGCTCTCTTACCCACTGTCATCCCAGTGAGGATACAATGGGAATTTGACAGTCTGCAACTGGGAAGAGGGTCCTTACTAGAATCTGACCATGCTGGCACCATGATCTCAAACTCCCAGCCTCCAGAACTGTGAGAAGCAAATTTCTGTTATTTATAAGTCACCCAGTCTGTGACACTTTGTTATACCAGTCTGAACTAAGACATAATTTAAAATTGCATTTACCTGTGAAAAATTATTTTAATATTCAAGGGCCTGCTTCCCACATAGAATCAAAACCTTTGGAATTAGAGTTGAGGAATCTGAACCTGAGAAGAAGTGATATGAACCTTTAGAGTATTTATAACAGTTTGAATAGAATATTTTCATAACTTTTTTCCAAATATAAATATTTCATTCTTTAATTTTATGATTGCTTACTTTAATTTTAGAAATTTTTTAAATGGAAGAAAGTAAGTTTCCTAACCACTCTATTTTTATGATATATATTTTAATGGGGGTATATTTTTATTAAATATTATCATTTTTCACTTGTAAACTAAAGAAGTATTGTATGTATTATGTGCCTATAGCCCTTGGATTAATTTCTACCACATTTTGCCAAGTACACTCTTTATATAGTTCTAGTTAGTTTTGAACCATATATCATTTTTCCAGTGAAAAGTCTAGAAGGTTCCCTTCTTATGTTTGAAGTCCCACTAGGCTCCAAACTACATTTCTACTACAGAGATTCAATTGCAAGAAGGAGGTAGGAGGAGAATGAAAAGTTTTCTGAGGAGAATTTTGTGAGGAAGTTCTGCTAACATAATAAAGTGATATTGTGAGTTATATATATCCAAAGTTTTCAGAACTTTTTTTTAACACTTTGGATTCTCCCAAAGTCTCTTTGGGAAAACCCTGAATTACTATGAATGGATGTTTACCTTATACCATGGAACATGCATTTAACCTAAATATGTTTCCATTTTTACCCATTTTTTAAAAATCCAAACTTCATGTTGAAGTTCCCTGGAGTTATGTGACCCCAACTCGATTTTCTCAATAAGCTTATTGCAAAGACTTCACATGTACAGTTTATACACCAACTTATCTAAAAGTTTTCTTTACCATTTAATCACTGTTTAAGAGTATGCTATATATATCACATTATATATGTCAATGCAGATTAATTTTCTGCCAAGATTTATTCATATGTTTGGATTTGGGTAAGGGTCTTACTTTTGAAGTCAATCTCTTTACCCAAACTAATGAAAGAAATTGACAAAGTCTTTTTATGAACACAATATACCTCTCACTTATGAACTTAAGCATCATATGAACAGAAACTTATAGCTTGTTATATTCACTTGCTCCCTGGAACCACTTGCTTTAGTCTTCTGTGCTCTTTTTTGGAAAAAATGTTACTTATCTTTGTTTGAGCTGGTTCACTGACAATACAACTTAAGGAAAAAAATTAAGTTTAGCTTCAGAGGGCACATAGTAAATTTAATAAAATTATTATCTGGATAAAATTAAAGTTTTTAAAAAGCATGTGAAAACACTTCATGACTGATTTTTATTCATTTTTTTTTTCCCATGAAGCAAAAGATGAAGGAAACATTAACTCTTGGCTTATTGGCAGCCTTTTCTCTGAATTTTCTGGGAGGAATAAGAGAGAAGAATCAGAAGAATACTGCTATGGCACTCAGGGTAATAGCCCTTAATAGGTCCAAGTAGGTGTATGTTCTACATTACCAAGGTCTAGAAATATCAGGGTAAGATTAAACAGAGATTAATAACAATAGAAGACATTAAGTATGTGATCTAATTGTAATCGCGTGTTTCTCTAAATTTCATTCTTATTTCACTTTAATAAATTTATTAAATTTATAGTATTTATAGATTTATAGTAATGGCCACAGTTGTACTTAAATATTTTAATTATGATTTCTATTTTGGTAAATTGCACAATTAAGTAGAAATAGAACCTCTCACTTACCCACACATATGGAATCAATGTCTTAGAACTGAAAGTATAAGCAGGAGTCACTCTCTATATATATCGTGTTTCACTATAAAAAGCAGAAGAGATTTATTTATTTGCATATGAACCATACATTAATTTAAGGAACACCAGAAAGGCCAGGTGCCTTTATATCTATGCTATACATAGATATAAAATTATACAATTAATTAAAAATCACAGGCAAATATTGCATATCATATATTGGTTTGAAATCATTGATTTTGTGAGGAAAGGGAGCATGAATAATTCTCACAAAGAACATGGCCATAGGGGATAGAAACAAAAATGAATACTTTAGAAATCATAAAAGGATGGTGTTTGGGCAACTTGAGGTAGAAATCAATACAGAGAAAGAATTTGAAGAATTAACCATGATGTATGTACAGCAAGAAAGGACAGAGTTGAACAAGTAGAAGGGGCACTTATCTAGAAGAGTGATACTAAACCAATAAAGGTAGCTGAACAGTTGAGTGATACAAAAATCATACAGACAGAGCATTACTCTGCATGTACTAAGGATGTGCAGAAAAGGAGGACTGCTTGCATGGATAAAGTCTATCATTAAACTTAGAGTTAAATTATGTCTCTTTAGGTTTGGATTCAGAAAACCTTTTGAATGTCAGAACATATGTTCAAAATAGTGATATTTATGATTATTGTGTATTGATTTTAAAAATAAAAGTTTTAGAGAATTGGTGAATCAGTAAGTTCCAACCCGAAGTTCTGAATCTATACAGTTCTACTAAGTCAGTAATGGGATCTATGAATGATTTTTAACGTATAAAATCTTTAAGAAATTATACATATTCCTGTGTGATTATGTTGAAAGGGCACGTAAAAATGTTTCTTTACTTTTGACTAAAATTAAATCAATTTATTGCACTAATACTATATCTTATGCTGATACAAAGTTCTGATTGGCCCCAAGACATATTAATAAAAATGAGAAGATATGTATTACTTCATAAATGCAGTGCTCCCAGCGAATTTCCCTGCTGTTGTCAATGAGCAGCAGTTTATTGCTCTGTAGTTTTAAAATCTACAAGCCTTTAAAGAAAATTTGTGTGACACCCCAGGCCTTGCTCCACTGTCTCTGGGAAATGGTGATATATGAGAGCAGTAGGAAAGGAACCTATGCTCTGCAGGAATTACACCTGTAGTCACTCTTTTATTTTGTTATGACAACCTGCTAGGTTTTTACTACTGGTAAAATTATGTACTGTGAATACAACTATAAGCAAGATTATCATTTAGAATAGAAAGAGAGATAAAGAATTTCTCAGACAAACAAAAACTAAAAGAATACAGCAATACTAAACCTATCCTAAAAGAAATATTGAAAGGTCTTCTCTAAATAGAAAAGAAGCAAGAAGATATTGGAAAGAGGAAATCACAACTGGAAAGTCAATCACTTAACTAAGCCAGTAGACAGATAACAAAAATTTATTTGTGGAAGCAATGATAAACACAAGGAACAGCAAAAGGAAAAACATGAAGATGTAAAAGAGGACATCAAAATCATAAAATGTGGGGCAGCAGGGTTAGAAATGTAGATTCTTTTTTTAGAATGTGTTTGAGCCTAGATGACTATCAATCTAAAGCAAGCAGATATAGAAAGGGGTTAACATACTTGAAAACAGGGTAACCACAAATCAAAAACATACAGTGGATTCACAAGAACTAAAGAGAAGAAAATCAAGCACAAAATAAAAGGAAATCATCAAACCACAAAAAAGAAAAACAAAAAGGGAAAGGAACAAAGAAGCAACATAGAATCAACTGGAAAACAAGGTTTAAAATGGCAATATACACATATTTATCAATAATTACCTTAAAGGTCAATGGACTAAATGCTCCAATCAAAATACATAGAGTGGCAGACTGGATAAAAAAACCAAGAGTCTATAATATGCTGCCTACAAGAGACCCACTTTAGGGCAAAGGACACAAAAAGACTGAAAGTGAGGGGATGGAAAAAGATATTTCATGAAAAAGGAAATGACAAGAAAACGGGGGTCACAATACTCATATCAGACAAAATAGACTTTAAAACAAAGGCCATAAAGAACGATAAAGAAGGGCACTATATAATGATAAAAGGATCAGTACAAGAAGAGGATTTTACACTCGATATATGTGCACCTAATATAGGAGCACCCAAATACATAAAACAAATACTGATGAACATAAAGGGAGAAATTGATGGGAATACAGTAATTTTTATTTTATTGTATTGTATTTTATTTTATTATGGTGGTAAGAACACTTAACCTGAAATCTACCCTTTAAAATTTTTAAGTGCACAACACAGTACCATTAATTATAAGTACAGTGTTGTACAGCAGATCTCTAGAACATACTCATTTTGCATTACCAAAACTTTATAGCTGTTGAACTGCAACTCCCTGTTTCTCCTCCCCCAAGCCCCTCATACCACCATTCTACTCTGTTTCTATGAGTTTGACTATTTTAGTTACCTCATACAAGTGGAATTATGCAGTATTCGTCCGGTGACTGCCTTATTTCATTAACATAGTGTTCTTCAGGTTCATCCATGTTGTCAAAAAAGGCAATATTTCCTTCTTTTTTAAGGCTCTGAATAACACTCCATTGTGTGCATACGCCACGTTTTCTTTATCCATTCATCTATCGATGGACGTTTAGGTTGTTTCCAAATCTTGGCTGTTACGAATATTGCTGCAACAAATTTGAGAATGCAGATATCTCTTCCAGATTCTGATTTCAATTCATTTGGTTAAATACCCAGTAGTGAGATTGCTGGATCATGGTAGTTCTGTTTTTAATTTTTGGAGAAACGTCCATGGTGTTTTCCACAGCAGTGGTACCCTTTTACATTCCCACCAACAGTGTACTGAGACCCCAACTAGAGAAAATTTTAGTAGTTAGACGATGAAATAAAACTAAGAATTAGGTTTCAACACCTGTGTTTTTCCAGTCTTAAGTGGGCTGTTGTGATTAATGAGCAGAACCTTGCAGAAAAGAGCTATCCATTCACCACTGTCCAGCACTTCTTTCTTCCATTAACACTGGAATCACCCATCATTTGGAAGCTATACTACTTCTGCAACTGAGTTTTTATGGAATCCCTGCTGATGTCAAACTGTTCACCAAAGTGCTCCATTCAGATAATTCTGAGAATTGGGGACTATAACATTTGAAAATAGATGGAGAAAGAATAGCAATTCCTAACACACTACAAACACTATGGTCTTCCCAGCACAGTAAATGTGACATCCTCCTTAGTCTGTAGTAACTAAATTTTGACATGACTTTTACTCTTAACAGAAAAATGACTGTTTTTAGAGTCATGACTGCTTATACAGGTGTTATGGGTTGAATTGTGTTCCCCTTAAAAGATGTTGAAGTCCTAACCTCTGGTACCTGTGAATGTGACCTTATTTGGAAATAAGGTTTTTGTAGATAATCAAGTTAAGGGTAGGTCACTAGGGTGGGTGCTCATCCAATATAACAGTGTTCCTATAAAAAGGGAAAATTTAGACACAGACACAGACACTTACAGAGGGAAGATTATGTGAAGATGCAGGAAGAACACAATTTACAAGCCCAGAAACACTTAGAAGCTACCATGAGCTGGGAGAGAGACCTGGAACAGATTCTCTCTCACAGCCCTTGGAAAGAACCAACCCTGCCAACACCTTGATGTTGGACTTCAAGCCTCCAGAACTGTGATACAATCAATTTCTGTTATTTAAGCCGCCAAGTGTGTGGTACTTTGTCATGACAGTCCTGGCAAGCTAATATAGCAACCTAGCAGTAATTGCTGGATATTGTTAACTTAGATATTTTTTCTAGTATTTATCAATTGATATTATTTTCCTGAAATGACCACAAAGTTAAGAAATAGCAGAAAAATGCTGATAGAGTATGTAAAAAGAGTTTATCACTTGCATTAATATGCCTTTTATTAGATTTAAAGAAGAAAATCTTAGAAAACAAATTTTTCATATCGTTTACTTTTCTGATGACAAAGGTAATATTTTATCACTGTTTTACATTTATAAACTACAGAAAATTTAAAGAAATTAAAATAAACCATAATTATATTAACCAGAGATAATTACTACTGTAATTTTATTACTTTTGTTTCTAGACTTTTTAAAAACTGTGTATGTTTGTACATATATTTCTTTCTGACAACTTTTCTGAAACAATAGTTCTTATTAATTTTCCTTTATTTTAAAATCATAGGGTCATATGGAGCTAGTGGGGCTAATATCTTATTCTCTCACGTGTTTGACAGGATATAGGCTGGTATTATAACCAATGACTTATCTTTTAAAAACACATGTAATTTCATGTTCATATTTGCCATTGTCTTAAAATAGATATTTTAAAAAGCATGGCATGCTACCATTAGACATTGAAGTATTTTGTTTGGACTGGAATATAAAGCAGTAATCCAAGTGTAGCTCTTATGAAATGTCAAAATGACTACCTAACAGGATGCTTTGTAAAATGGTTTATAAATTCTGTGTAAATGCTTCACAACCCGTAACTTCAAAACATAAACAGATGTCATGAGCCTGTGATTTCAGTCTAAGAGGTGGCCCGAGAGTGCTTGTCCCATTACAAAGACCATGGGAAGGTGTGGAGGAGTCACTAATGAGATTATTTCCTTTTAGTTGATCTCTCATTATGAAATTTATAAAATATAAATGTGGCCTTTATTATTACTAGCAGTAGATAAGAGTAACTGAGGTTTGATTCTACCTCCTTCAGGGTGTGTTGCTTTTAGTGTGGCTTACATATATGAACAATGTGCCTAACTATACTAATGATGTCTCATCTTTATTTACCCATATATGGGTTGCTAGATTTAGCACATAGAAAAGCAGCACAACTAATTAAATTTAATTCTAGTAACAGTGAATGATATTCTAATATGTGTCCCCCAAATACTGCATGGGACATACTTATATTAAAAAAGTTATTCATTGCTATCTGAAATTCAAATTGAGTGCCCCTGTATTTTATCTGGCAATACTCAGATACCAATGGGTCCTTCTGAAACTCAACACATGCTTATTCCAGATAAGGTTTAAGAAATGACTTTCTGTGAGACAGTTGTTTCAGCAGTCAAAGAGGAAATTTGTCTGCTCTAAACATGCTAAGTGTTGCAGACAGAAGCTGAATCAAGAGAACAGAAAGAAAGAGAAACTCCCATTTTCTCATTGTTTTTCAGTGAGAATTTACCTTTTCTGGTTCCATATTTAGATTGTTTATAAAAGCATATTCCTCCCCAAAGAAAAAATTTTTTTAAAGCCTTGAGAGCTCTCTGTTGATTGTCTCTGCCATTCTGCCACTAATCTGATTAGTACAGATTGCTTGGGTTGACATCTGATGACTTTTATAAGAAATACAATGTGTATCTTTAGGGGAGTTGATTGTCCTTTATGTATCAAGTAGTTGAGATATTCACGGAAATGGTAGGCTCACAAACAGTTATAAAAGGGAAAACTACAGCCTGTATTGGATATAAAGTTGTATTATTTGCTGGGGTTGGGGAAGGAGTGGAGAGTTAGTGGGGAAGTACTGAGATTAGGGTTCAAGGATTACATTTTGGTATGACATACATGGGGGATAAGGGCAAAGGACCACTTGAGAAAATTCTCCCTCTGGATTCTGGATAAATTATATTTACCTGACTTAGGAGACAGGGTGGGTCGATATGCATTTACATATTTAACTCTAGAGAGACATCAATGACAATTTATAAATCATAGAATCTGAAAACTAGAGATGATGTTAAGGTCTTTTGAAATATGGGCATATAGAAATGAGGTAAAAGCCGTACAAAGGAATGATAAATATTGAAAATATGCTGGAGCTGAGGAATGCTGATTTGAAAAAGAAGGAGGGAGGCATTAGGGAGCATGTGTGTGAGGGCTTCACATTGAAAACTGAAAATCTGACACTGATTATTTTCAAAATAAATTGGCTTTAAATCAACTGAGAGTAGGAAATGAGTAATGACGAGGCAAGCGGCCAACTATTGGTTTAGGAGATATATCAAGGAATTTAACATAGCTCCAACTTTAGTACAAGATATAATTATAGATTAGTGAAGAGACAGGCCGTGTGTTATTGTACTTCATGACACTTGTGGAATGTATATTTGTAACTCACTGGGGATGTGTGTACGGAGTACACAAGTTATTTCTGAAAGTATGGGATTGATTTGGGGAAACTGAAAAAGGTCCATAAAATGAGAGAATTTCTTATGACATAAAATCAAACAACAATAAGCTTTCTTAAATATAATCTTTTGTGGAAACAAGATGGCAAATTGTGATATGCACTCGGTAGATGTCTGATTATGTAGAAAGAGCCTAAGGCAGGCTGTGATACTGAAACTCAAGTAACTTTCTTTTAAAGCTAAGCTGCCTTCTTATCTCCAGATGCCATCTAATTCAATTACTACAGAAATGTGTGTGGAGACTGGCTATGGCTCCTGCTACGTTTGTGGGTATGGCTGTGAATATGGCTTCCACCGCGATGGTAGCTGTTATTGTGGTTATTATGGCTAACAACTATTTCATTATAGATGACTCAATGAGTTTTGATTCTAGAGCGTCATCTTTGAGCATCCTTGTCTCTTATTTAATTCCTTGGAGATCCATGTGCTTTAAGCACCCTTAGCCTCAACAGCCCTCCACTCAAGAAAAGATGACTCATTGCCTGGTGAAAACCTCATTTGTCTTCAAAATTCATTTTAGTCCTGGACATGATGTGCTATCATTTACTGATTGAAAGTGTGATTGATTATTTTGAAATTTTGAAAAATATGAAAATTCTGTGTGTGTAAGAGTCAATACTTGCTTTAGGCTTTCTGACCATTCTGGGAAACCAGATAACTGTTTAGTTTAGTTGAGCCATACGTTCTTAGTCATTGGTTCTTAAACTTCAATAATTCTTTTTCTCTTTATCTTTTATATTCTAATAAAAATTTGAGTTATTTGTCAGTGTCTGATACATATTAAGTAATTAATAGAGATTTATTAATTGATTGATTATGTTTCCGGCTACACAAAAAATGAAGAAAGGAAGTGGAATGGTCTCATCTTTAGTGTGAAACAGTAGGTTATGATGAACAAAGACAAAGAGAAGAGAAAGAGATAGAAGCGGTCGGAATTTTTAAGTGACAAAAGGGAAGACTGTCTCAGAGATGAAGCTGTAGTCGTGAAATCCTTGGTGACAGATGACGAATGACAAATCGTTGTAGAAAATGACACCAAGCAACTGTTTTCAGTATGCAAATAGAGTCTTGGCAAAATCTTAGAAATCTATCATTCCAGATGTTATTTGCAGATTATCTGACTGCAAAAACAGCACACAGTAAATATTGTATTTACACTGGAGAGTTTTAAATTATAGTAAAAGAAAACCTTTAACAAAGTTAATATGACACACTTAATAACATGTAAATTGCTAATGTATTACATGATAACTAGGCATAACTCAAAAGTGGTTCTCACAAATTTAAGTAGCTAAGCAAGCTCAATTTTTAGTTTTCTTTTCTTACAGTTTTGGTATCAAAAGTTCTTGAATGTCATTAACAATACTGGAATAATTGAGTATTCAAGTGGAGAAATTAAATGTGAACATTGACCTAAATCTCACACCATATACAAATTAATTTGAATTGGACTGCAGACCTAAATTTAAACATCATTCCTTAAAGTTCCTAGAAGAAAACACACTCACCAATATAGCACACTATATACAAAAATTACTGCAAACTGGATTGCAGACTTATATGTAAAAGCTGAAACCATAAAATTCCTAGAAGAAACACTATTCTTTGAGGTAGACTCAAAGATGTAAGATTTCTTATAAGGCAAAAAGCACTACATGTACAAAATTTTGATAAGCTGGGCTTCAAAGATAAAAATTGTTTTTCTTCAACAAGCACTATTAAAACATGAAAAGACAGCCACAGACAGGGAGAAATATATTTTCACATATATCTGACAAAAGACTTATTGTAGATTACAAGTCAATAATTAAGAGATAACTGAATGGAAAATGGGGGAGAGACTGAACAGACACTTCAAAAAGAAGATCTACTGATGGACAAAAGGCACTGAAAAGATTCTCAACACCTTTCATCATTAGGGAGATGCAAATTAAAACCACGAAGAATTACTATCACATACACACATTAGAATGGTTAAAATGAGAAAGACTCACAACAGAAGTGAGGGAGAAGATGTGAGAGCAAGGGGATCTCACACATTTCTGGACGGGTGCAAAAATCCACTTTGGAAAAACACTATGGCTCTTATTAAGTTGAACATAGCTGATGATCTAGCGATTCTGCTCCTAAGTATTTATCCAAATTATGTTAGAAATATTTTACATTGTTACTTACTAAAAAAGATGAAGGAAAAAGGAAACTATCCAAATCAACTACCATCAATAAGAAAATGAATAAACTGTGGTGTATTGATACAATGAGATACGACTTAGCAATAAAAAAGAACCTCAAAAAACAATTATGCGGGATGAAAGAAGCCAGACACAAAGGAATGCATATGTAAAATTCTGTTTATATACAAGCCAAGAAAGGCAAAACCAGTCTAGGGGGTAAGTGACAGGTTGCCTTTGTGGAAGGAGTGGAATTTTCCCAAAAAGGCCATGAGTGAACATTCCAGGGTCACAAAAAAATTTTATATTTTGATTGGTGTTACACGGAATTATATGTTGATAAAACTTATCAAAAGTACCTTTAAGATATGGTAATTTAAATGTATGTAATTATGCCTCAAAAGAGTTTTAAAATATACTAGCGCCAAATTTCCCCTGTACTGGTGTGTGAGGAATCTCTTACTGGAAATATTGAGGTAAACCTTATAGAACTGGGCTTCTTTTCTGAGAAGGCATCAAGTTTTATGGGTCTTGGTCATTGGGAGGCTTTGAAATTGGCCCCAAGACTGGAAGTGAAAGTAGAGAGATTCATGATACAAGCTACCTTCCAAACACATGGACACTCCTCCCCTCCAAAAAAAATAAAAGCCACTAATTCCATATTAAGAGATAAAAGAATTAACAAATGTTCATGTAAGAAAAAAAAGTCTGTGAGATTCCTGATTTTTTTCATTTTTAAATGCAAGGAAATGGGAAACTGGTTAGAAATTAGGGAAAATATTAGATCCCTAAGGTTTGGATTTTGGCATAGTGGGGTGGAGGTTTTGCTCTAGAAGAAGAAAAACTTACTTATACAGCTTTTCTACCTGGAGCAGGCTTTTCTCAAATGTTCCCATAGCAGGCTTTTCCCAAATGTTCTCTGTCACTTCTTTCAGGCTTCTTGTCAATGTCACCTCCTCAGGAGCCTTTGCTAAACATCCTGCTTACAGTTCAACCTAGTTTCTTACCCTATTCCCCTCTTCATCTCCCTGAACTTCCTTCTCTTCCTCCTTCTTCCACCTCCTCCTCCTCCCTCCCTTTGTCTCCCCTTCTCTTTGTCTCTGTCTCTCTCTCTCTCCACACATGGTTCAAAAATAGAGTAGTTTCAACAGCAAAGTCTGTGGAGTCAGGTTCCCCTCAGATCCCAGCTCCATCCACTACCTACGTGATCTCAAGCCAGTTACTTTTCCTCTTCCTGACTCAGTTTCCTTATCTCTAACCTACAGTTTTTCTATCTCCTAGGGTTGTTTTGGGCACTAAATGAGATAATCCACTTCAAGCACCTGAAATTATTTCTTACACATTGGAAGCATTCAATAAATGTTAACTATGATCATCATTTTTACTATTTATTCTGGCTATGTTTGCAACCACTACAGTCAGGAGTAAGGGTTTAGGAACTTGTACAATAAGGATAATTTGATAAAGTAATAAATGCATTTAAAAAAAAACAAAGCCCAATACTTACTTCACAATGTTTTATTTATTGCTTTTTCCTATTTGTGCTAACTTTCCTGATTTAAAAATCAAAATCCTTTTTATTGAATCACATTAATGTAAAATTAACCTAAAATAATGCAATGTTAATTTATGACAGTAGACATGTTTACAGGGTTGCCACACATAAGGACACACACACATTTTCAAGTCTTATTAGACTTGCAATTTGGGTCAACTTTTACAGGTATCTTTGTTTAAACGTCTTAATTCAAAAACCTAGAATTGTTTGCACAACTAAGTCAAAATCAGCTCTCCTTTTTCTTCAGTTATATGTGTTACACAAGTATAAAATACTTTAATAAACCTCCTTTTATTCAACTTTTAAATTAACATTTATACAGGGTATATAACATTAAAGTAAGCCTGACAGAAATGGAAAAATCAGCATACAATGATAGAACAACCATTAAGTTTTATTTTTATTACATTACTTAATCTAACCCTAGTCTTTACCAAAAACCTTAAATAAAACCATTCAGGTTCTGCTAAAAATCCTAACCAACTTCTCTAGTCATTAGAATTGAAAAAATATTCTATTTATCTAATCACTATCAGCTATTTTGACCAGTTTTCTAAATTTGTGGCCAATATGAATACTTAGGGTATCTACAGTTCTTTGCTTTTATGCCATAAGAAAAAAAAGAGAAAGAACTTATCTCACCTATTAACTGAGCTCTTGTCTAGAAGGCTCTCAGGAGGGGTTAAGCTGGGCCCCCAGTGAGGGTACCTCATAGTGGGATGGTGGGGCATCTGAAGATCTTGACCCTAACCCTGGGGTAGTAGAATTGCCCTATGAAACTGCTGTATATGATAAACTGAGACAAGACATATTCTTGTCGGGGTAGTAAGCAATTCTCCTGTATGGGAAAGGGTAGTTGTCCTGTTTTCCTTTACTTACACTAGGTCCCAATGCTCCCATTTACTAGCTGTGAATGCCTTAGAAGGCTTCTTAATCTCTGTAAACCTGTTTCTGTTTTCCACAAAAAGGTGGTTATGAACACTGACCTTGGAGGACTGCTGTCATAGTTAATGAGATATTTTACTTGGCTCACAGTGCAATGCTCAGTTTATAGTAGATATTCAATAAAGAACAGTACTTTGTTTTAGTTGTTGCAGGACATCTCCTTGTGTATACTATTTTGTCTCAGATTTAATATAATCCTCAATCTTTGCCAACTTTTGAGAAATAGAAACCTCCAGTTAAATTTATCTGATTGTAATTATTGTTTCTATTTCCTTGTTTCATGCTCTCATTGGAATTCGTGGAGCGTGAGAGAATTGCTATAGCAACCTGACTGTAGGCATTTCCTTGAGTGTTAAATACCCAGGTACTTGGAAGCATCTATAGAGTGATGGGATTTAAATTTTTAATACTTAGAAATTATTTAGATTTAGTTTTGTTCTATTCACAAAATAAAACTCATAGAAATAATATACATATTTGTTTTATTTAAGAGTGAAAGTATAGCATCATTTTACATTATACACATACTACACCTTCTCAACTTATAATCATCATAAAGTCCTTTAGTCTCTCTTGAATTCCATCTGTGAACTTCATAGTTGAGAAAATAATAACTTTAGAATCTCGACTGCAAAGCAGAGTGTGACCTCCTGGGGAATGTTTTTATATTGCTTGGGTGATTTTTTTCTTATAATTACTATATTTGTTGGCTATTTTGCCATACTGTTTTCAAATTAAAATCCAGCATAAAGATGGATTTTAATTTGAAAACAGTACGGAAAAATAGCCGTAAAGTGCTATTGGTAAAGTATTTTGGGAAAATGGATTCTATAGAAATGAAACAATTTATTACCATTTGAGATTATGTATCATTGAAAGATCAGAAATACAGTCATTTAAAACTCTAAACTATGGCAATTCACCTTCACTCTCAGGTTCTTGGATTCCATTATAAGTAGAATCAATTTAAGAGTATCTGTCACACCAGGTCTTTTATTTGATATTCATGTTCACTAGCAGTTATTAAAATATAAAATAAAATTTTGATCTATGGACTCACCATCTATAAATTAGAACATTCACCTTTCCTTTGAACACAGAGAACAGTAATAATAAAAATTTCACTTTCAAATAGAAAATATAATATTAATGTTATACAGGATAACAAATTTGCTAGTTTCTCTTTTATCCATACTGTAGCTTCAGTTATAAAGCTGTGAAAACACTGTGATAAAATATCTATTTCTGATTAATCATACACATTGCTCTTTTCACGTAGGAAGCAGTATTTTCAAATTGCAGTAGAGGTAAGCATGAGGTAAGGTAAGGGGATATTTATTTAAGGCACACACTCACTAGTTTTAAATTGGAATTTTACAACTATTTTTCCAATTATATTAAAAGAATCTAGCTAAAACAAAACAATACAAAACATAAGTGGTTTAGGTTATTTTCTATTAACCCCATCCTCATCATTTTCTATTAAACTTCTACATTTTTTCCAATTATATACTAAGAAACAACACACAACATAAATGGTTTAGGTTATCATATGTAAATCTAAATTTCATGGTATTTATATGTTAAGTATTAGAATAAACTCTGCTTGGTTATGAATGTTCATTTAATAAGATAACAGGGAAAACATTCATGGAATCATGGTAAATAGAAAGGATAATGGTAAATAGGATTGGCCACCTGTTTACATTATTTTCATTTTCCTCCTCTTCACTGAGTTTTTATTTTAAAGAAAAGAGTGCCTATATCTTCTTTTCCCCCTAAAATGTACTCCCTAGATAGATACTTCATCAGAGAAAACATCACACAGGAAGCACAGAGACATATATTCTGGGCCCTGAATTTTTCTCCCTGATATTCCTCAGTGGGACCTCATTTCTTCTTTCCCCTCCGTACGAGTGAGCAACAACTTCCTAGCCCTTTGGTGCACTTTAGACCTATGTCATCTTGTTAGAACAGACAGCGTGTTCCCTGTTCTCCAGGGCCAGTGAAAGTCACTCCAAAGTACAGATAAAAGACTTGACCTGAGACAGAACCAGGACTCAGCTTTTTTACGTACCCTAAATGTGAATGGAAATCAAACAGCCAAAACAAACAGACAACTTTAATTAACCTTCTATTCTTTCTGAGGCTGGGCTGACTTAGTTTAAAGCCATTTTTACCCCAGAGGATTTGTGGCTTAAGGTACAACCATGTGGAGCTAATTCAAACACTCTTATGCTTTTCCTAAGATATAAGGCACTCCACAGCAGAAATGATCGAACAAACTGGCTTAGGAGAACTTGGCAGAAAAGTAATTTTAAAGAGGTATGATAGTAGTCTTAAAATTCTCAAAAGATGTTAACAAATTTCTTAGAAGAAACTTCAAGATGGCCTTAAGTCTCATTCCCCCAAAGCCTTCTTCTTTATACAAGTCAACTTAGATATGAGAACTTGAATGCTCCTCCCAACGTTGATCAGTTAGTGATCGAGATGTGAGGAAAAGCTGTAATTCTTTTACTTAATTTTTATTTTTTTATTGAAATATATTTGATTTAACATGTCTCACAAGTACGGCAAAGTGATTCAGTTACATGTATATATACACACACATATATATTTCATTTCAGATTCTTAGGAGAAGCCATATTTCTTTATTGCTAGTCAGGTGGGTGATTTCAGCTTCATAAAATTGCAATTAAATTAAATGTTATAGACATATACTGAATGTGTATACTAAGTACTAGGGAAGCAAATATGTACAAGACATGGTACTAGTCATCTAAGAAAGCAGAGTGTAGTGGTAGCATAGGACCCTGAACCTACAACTGTAATACCATGCAGGATGTACTAAAACAGCAAGTGGTCTTCAGAATTTACACATGTCCAGAAGACCACAGAGAAATTTGGGATTGTAAAAAGTTAAGAACCAGAGACCTCAGTTAAACAGAGTCAGGAGACCAGAAGGGGAGGCTCTCACATCCTGCAATGACAGCAGAGCCCAACAGGAAGAAGAGATTCTTCTTTCCTTGCAAGGACTCAGCCAATGAAAAGCCATGGAGTCTTCGTTTACTATAGCCCTCTCAACTTCCCTTTCCCCTCTAGAAAAGGGTTCCCTTATCCTTGTGGGGAACTTACACGTGGCTCCTGATGGTTGCAGACCCTGAATTTCAATTCTCTGCTGATACTGAGTAAACCCCTCTTTGCTGGAGAAATATCTGGTGGTCTATTTATTTCAGGTCAACAGGATCAAAGCTGTATATTACAATAAAGTATTTATTTTCTTAGAAAATTATCTCTGCATTCTCCCCACACAACCTTGCAGGATCGATTGAGGATTCAAGTACATGGGGTCCTGACTACCTCTAGTTTTCACTAAACTTACGGATATTTAAATAATTCTAGTGATTCCCATCATGAGAAAAATACACAATTTGATTTATTTTCTGGGAGTAATTGCAAATGGATTTTTATCTTCTGTATTTTCTCCTGTTTGCAGCTTGTTCTTCAAAAAATTACATTTCAGTAAAGGTTGGCTAGGGCCATGAACTAGTTGCCAAACCAAACTTGGATATCCACTCACCGGCATGCATAAAGCCAATATACTTGCATCTGGTTGTGGTGTAATGTTTACTGCACAGTGCTAAGCAAAGAGAATGGGCAGCTCATGTTCAGAAGACCTGAGCTCTCTGATGGCTTTCAGGGAGGGGTTTTTAAAGGCAGTGTGAGGGAGGGGCTGCAGAGTGCTTGATGAGCTCGTGCACAATTCTTGGATTGGTTGGCATCAAGGTTAAGTTTTGAGAATCACCAATCTTCTGGTTTCAACTGGTCTGGGGTCTACGTGCTCACAGCCAGCAGTTTTCATCTAGTGGGGGTCTGCTCTCTATAAAAACAACTTGAGAATGTGTGTCAGACTTTTATCTATATCTTTTAGGGAACTGGGAGTTCAGCGACTCTGCTCATTGGCTGGTTTATAGACTAAATTTTTACCGGTTTTCCTGCCCATAAGCGTTTGTTTCTACATCTTCACATTTTCCAGTGATTAACTCTTGAGTCAGGCTTTTGAGACTCAGGGGAGACCTGGGAGACTAAACCAAAAGCCTTTTACTTCAAAGGACAGGGACACAGGGGCTGTTATGCAGTTTCAAACTCAAGATGCTTCTGTGAGAATCCAACCAAAAGGATAAATGCAAACTGCTCTGTGAAATTTTGCCTCACATATTTTAATAGCTATGAATTAGGCTTCCTAACAACTAAAATGTGCCAAAAATATACTTTTAATATTTATTTTGTATCAAGTAAATGCTGAAACCAAATTCCCACTTTATGAGCTAATGGGAAATTCCATCCATGAATTTATTATGGTTTAATCCTCCTCCTCTTCCAAGAGTAACCTTGTGAATTTCTGTTGTTGATGATCATGAATGCCATCCTCATTGTGTACATCCTATTGAAATCCAGTGGCTAAATTCTCTAGTATGGAGTGCAGAGATTTTTGCTGAAGCTGGGAATTTAACAAAATTCTGCTGTCTTCTTTGAGACCTTACCAACTTCTTTGGTGTTATCTTGGAGTGTTATAGAGGTTCCTGCTGTTCAAGGTACACACAGACCCCCATACTTTTCCCTTTCAAGGGCATTAGGTGAGATTTCTCTCTCTGTTTCCCTTTTATTTTTCTCTCCTACTATGCTTCCCTCAACAATATTAAAACTTTAAAACCCTTGACTCTCTATATCCATTTTTAAGAAACTTAGATTTTAACAACAAAACAAAAAGTTCTTATTTCATGCTCCATCTAAATTTTTCCCTATGTGATTATCTGTTCTCAGTGAGGGGAAGATACTTTACAGAAAGATCAATTCATACAAATTTCGAATATCTTTTCTTGACCTGCACTTTTCCTCTGCCATTACACACAGTTCTTCCTGCCTGGTGTTGTGGGACGTTGGCATGAAAGGTGTTTCTTAAATTAAGTAATGAAGGTAAAAGCCAGTGATCTGAGCTGTCTGGCTGGAGGGACTCATTTCACTAGAGTGGATTCTGTTTAATTAGAAGAAGCTACACCCTTCTCCAGGGAGGCTCAGCCAGCTGGCTCCACATGTGTCAGATGATGGACTTGACCGGCTTCTTCTTTCTCAGCCTCTCTTATCTTCCACTGTCTGCTTCTCAGTACATCATAGGTCATACTTGAGTCCATGTCACCAACTGCTCATTCTGTCAAATATCTTCTTAACTAAATAAATGGAGAAATCACACATTTGAACAGCAATATTATCTTTTAGAGATGTTTACTCCCCCTTTTCTCTGCCTGAAGAAATCCCCCTTATCAATCAATTTTGTTTCATGGTGTAAGTGTATTCTATTTTTCACCTCTCTGCTTCCACAGTACCCTGTCCATAGACCTATTATTTCAACTAATTTCCTGGTATTTTCTTCTCTCCTCTCCTCTCCTCTTCTCTTTTTTCCCCTCCTCTTCTTTTCTGTTTCCTCCCTTCCCCTCTCCTTCCTTTTCCCGTATGTTCATGTCTCTTTCCCTTATAACACGATTCACTTCTTATGGACACGGTGTCAAGAACATGGTAGTAAATGGCAGTATTTGTTAAATGGGTGAGTGAATAAATAGATGATAGGCAAAATAAACAGCCTTGGCTATCTTGCTGAACTATACTCTCTTTGGTTGATATACATCGCAATTAAAACTTTTACTCCTTTAATCAGAGAATGTTTGCTCAATGTAAAAGCACTACTTATATTTTTATCTATCTATAAGTAACTCTTATTTATCAACTGGGAGCCCATTGATCCAGCAAGTAAAAGAATCAGAACTTGGGGCTTCCCTAGTGGCGCAGTGGTTGGGAGTCCGCCTGCCGATGCAGGGGACGCGGGTTTGTGCCCCGGTGCGGGAAGATCCCACGTGCCGTGGAGCGAGCGGCTGGGCCCGTGAGCCATGGCCGCTGAGCCTGGGCGTCCTGAGCCTGTGCTCCGCAATGGGAGAGGCCACAGCAGTGAGAGGCCTGCATACTGCAAAAAAAACAAAAAACAAAAAAGGAATCAGAGCTTGACTGGATCAAGTCAAGTCATCTTTGTCATTGGTTCCTTCAGCTCAGTAGGATTGGGAGTTTTTATCAGGAAAAACTATCCATACAATCTATATAGAACACAAATTGTTTGGACAAAAATATATAAAGGTGCCTAAAGAGGGCAGAATGGGAGCGCAGAGAGAGACTCCAATGAGCTCACATGGATTGAGGATTCATTAGAGTTGGAGAGAAAAGCGTAAATCAATTTCAGGAGATCATGAGGATGTGTAAAAATGACATAAGAACAAAACATGAGCAGACATTTTAAAATTCATAAAAAAAATATGTTGGTAACTTTTATAACTAAATTATTCCACTTTCCTTATGAAATTAATATACAACAAAATAACTAACATTTCTAACAAAGACCCAAGGATTTTTAAAGGTTGGATAATTGGAGGGAAGATTTGGTCCACATGAAACATCCCTTGTATCTTTCATTTTTGCATTTTAAGTTGTAGTTAAGCATCACTTCTGATAATATCATAATCAATTCTTTCCATGTACAGTTAAGGAGATGGAATCACTATCAGATGAAGGGAGGATTGCTCTGTGCTTCATTATCATTATTTTCAAATAATATAATTAATTAAGCCACCTCCTGTGCTGATGGGTGGAGCTTAGTGCTCCATAGTAGAAAAGGAACAGATGTTGTCCTTGACCCTATGGAACGAAACATATGGCATTGTTTCTTATATATCCACAATAATAAGCAATTAAAAATGTAAGACAATACTTACAAATCTATAATTATTCAGCAGAAAAATGTTTATTCATAACCAGTTGTTTACTATACAAAAGATGCAGTAATATATTTCCCTGTACTTATTACTGACAGGTTCCTGTAAGATAGAAATTCCCAGCTTTCCCTCCAAAAGTGTAATGGTATTTCAAATTCTCACCAGCAAAATAAAATATGAAAGCACAGATTCTGGGAGACCTCAAGCACTGGATAGATATTATTGATTCATTTTAAGTTTTGCAGTTTAGAAGTGGTGGCAAATGCTATAGTGCATCAGTATTTTTCAATATTAGGTAGTCATTTAAAATAATGAGTTATAGCTCTTTGCGTTGATATGGGAAATATGTCCATGTTATGTAAAACAAAATATTGTAACTATTATGGATCTTGAACCCACATGATCCATTATCTAGAAGAGTCCAAGAATCGTGGTCAAAACAACCAAAGCAAAAAATAAATTAAAAAACCCTGAGGTTTTACTGTTTCTCCTCAAAATATTAAAGGGAATTGAATTCATAGCCCACAGCAACAGTCTTCAATAAGCCTGGAGTTTGTCATTTGTCTCAATCCCCTAAGAACTGTCACCTCTCCTGCACTGCTTCTCCTCTCTCATCATTCCAGCTCTTGTTTACATGGACGGACTAATCTTTTCTGGGAGTCCTTCCTCTCCACCTACTCTCACTGTTCCAGTCAAGCTCTTCCCAGCCTCTTATCAGCGTCACAGACTTTCCCCCAGGGTGGTTAATAAAGTAGAAACTGATCAAAGACAACTTTTTATATTGAAAATATTAACATGTTAATAATTTTTGAGACCATTATAAAATACCATTCTTGATTAAGTAAATAAAAATTATATATATGTTATTATAATTCTATATATAAATACAGAAATTTTGGAGAAGTGAACACTAAGAGGCCAGTTTTGGTTTACTGAATGGTCTTGCATGTCTCCAGCTGCAGCTGGGTATATACCTGGGGGTGAAATTGAAGGGCCTTCTAAAATATGCTCAGATTTAACTTTATGAAATAATGCAAACTTGTTTTCCAAAGCAGTAATTTCAACTTATGCTCTTACCTGCCTGGAAACAGCAAAAAAATCCGCCTTCTGTGGGGTGTGGGTGTATTGGACATGGTATGATCACATAGGTTGATTTGATGGTATGGTTAATGTTCTAGTCATGGGGTGAGTAGCGTGTTTACAGATGCTCTTTTTATTATTATGCTTTATAACTAACATATAAGTTATATACATTATTTTATATGCATCAGCATTACATACTAGCTGTTTAAAAAGAACAATAAAAATCATTTTGTCTGTGATCTATGAAGAACTTCAGGATCATGAACGTTTATTTGAGGTTCCAGAATTTTTTTAAGGAAAAAGTTCTAGTTCCATTTGGACGTGTGGTAACTATTCATTAAGATTAGAACCTTGATTAGTCTCCTCAAGGTTTACAATTAGATGCCTATCCTACCATCTCTTTGGTTTGCCTTAATTAGCAACAGGCGTTGTCATGCCCTTTTATTGCTAGGCTTCAGGAATCTTGAAGAAAAATTTTAGGAGCCTGCAGATCCACAGTGAAATATTACCCCTAGCATTGCCTTTATATTTGACGTTTTATCTGGTCCAGATTATTTTTATAATTTTCCCTCCACAGGATTACTATATTTTTTAAGTGGCTTGAAATATTCTATGGAAAAGATGATATTAAATGGTTCATAAATGGTTTTCATCTTAAGTCTTAAGACAGGAGATTACAGCACTGAAACATAACCATTGCCCTGCCAGGAGGAAAAAAGATATACTTTGTAGGATCACCCATTCTGCCATTGTTCCTGTCTCCATGCATTTTTGTGTATGTCAGAAAGTAATTAGGATCTTTTTTTTAATCTGTGGAGTTATTCCCAAATATCTTCATCAGACTCTGCTCTGCCTGAGATAAATATAATTATGGTGTCATTGTCCTGTTCACTATGGGTGGGCTATCTATTCCAGGATAAGTAAGTGCCGCTAAACAATGCCTCCATGAGGGTGAAGTTTTCATCAGTGTTCAGATTCATACAGCTGTGTTTGTAGAGCAAAACATCTAGCCTGATGATCCTCAAGCTGGTAGTGGGGTAGAAAATAAATCAAACATCTGGAAAATCATGAGAGAAACATATGAACTTTAAGTCAAAAAGAGCCACTTGGCTCTTTTGTCTTAGAACTACCTAAAGAGGCAAATTATAAACTCCACAGAAATGAGTTATTATCTCCTGCTCAGGCACCATTGTAGAATGGATTAGTGGATTGATTCCTGGACTATGATACGGAAGTCTCTTAAACACCTTGCAGTCAGCTTTTTGCCTCCAGTATCCTGCTCAAACTGCTCCTGTATAGTTAATCTATGATACCTTCCCAGAAAATCAAAACCAGTTCTCCACTATCAACTCACTAAACCTATACGAGCATTTATTAGTTTATTATTTCCTCCTCTTCAAATGTTTTTCTTCTCTTGACTTCCAAGTCTTCATACTTTCTTGTCTTCTTCCTATTTCCCTGGCCAATCTTTCTGCATCCTTTCTCATACCTCCACTTTTCCCCAACATCTTAGTACTAGGATGCCCTTGTCTCAATTCCTCGGATCTCTTGGCTTCTCCATCTCTCTCTGCTTATCTATCATGTTGAAAGGTCATTTGGTTCCATAACTTTTACAACTATCTTTAAAATCTAGATGATTTACAGTTTATATTCCCAGCTTATATCTTTTTCCTGAGTCATGTAGCCAATTGCTTCCTTGAAATTTCCACATTATTTCTAATCCATGCCTCATATTTGTTCTCTCTAAAATTGAACTGCTATTCTCCTTCCCCCAAATCTATCTCACCACATGCCTTCTCCATTTCAGTTAATGGCAACTCCATCCTCTCAGTTGTGATGGGTGAAAACCTAGGAGTCATCTGGAATCCTCTATTTCATCCTTCATATCTAAATCATCAAGAAATAATCTTAGTCCCAACTTCAGAACATATCTAGAATTCTCACCTCAGTGGCCTTAGCCACCATCATAGTTCACCTATATTACTAAATTTTCATCAAAGAGACCCCTCTGTGTTTCCTCTTGCCCTTTGCAGTCTATTTTGTATTTTAATTTTTTATTTTAATTTTATTGGAGTATAGTTGATTTATAATGTTGTTTCAGGTGTACAGCAAAGCAATTCAGTTATACATATACATATATTCATTCTTTTTATATTCTTTTCTCATATAGGTTATCACAGAATATTGAGTAGAGTTCCCTGTGCTATACATTAGGTCCTGGTTGGTTATCTATCTTATGTATAGTAGGGTGTGTATGTTCATTCCCAAACTTCTGATTTATCCCTCCTCCCAACATTTCCTTTTTGGTAACCACAAGTTTATTTTCCATATCTGTAAGTGTGTTTCTGTTTTGTAAGTAAGTTCATTTCTATCTTTTTTTAAATTAGATTCCATGTACAAGTGATATCATATGATATCTGTTTTTCTCTGTCTGACTTACTTCACTTGGCATGATAATCTCTAGGTCTATCCATGTTGCTGCAAATGGCATTATTTCATTCATTTTTAATAGCTGAGTAATATTCCACTGTATATATGTACCACATCATCTTTATCCATTCCTCTGTCAGTGGACATTTAGGTTGCTTCCATGTCTTGGCTATTGTAAATAGTACTGCAATGAAGACATGCAGATAGCCAAAAAGCACATGAAAAGATGCTCAACACCACTAATTATCAGAGAGACACAAATCAAAACCACAGTGGGTTATCACCTCACACTGGTCAGAATGGCCATCATCAAAAAATTCTACAGACAATAAATGCTGGAGAGGGTGTGGAGAAAAGGGAACCCTCCTACACTGTTGGTGGGAATATAAATTGGTACAACCACTATGGAGAACAGTATGGAGGTTCCTTAAAAAACTAAATATAGAACTACCAGCAATCCTACTCCTAGTCATATATCCAGAGAAAACCATACTTTGAAAAGGTTCTTGCACTGCAATGTTCATTGCAGCACTATTTACAATAGCCAAGACATAGAATCCATTTTTATTATAGCAGCCAAAGTGAACTTTTAAAATATAGGTCTGTACATGTGTCTGGTCAAAACTCTGGAAGTCTCCCTATCTTACTCAAAGTACAAGTGGAAGTCCTTACAATGGCATGTAAGGCCTTATGGGTACTGGTCCTTCTTTACCTTCCTTACTTTCTTCACCAGGGAGCTCTCTCCCTACTCTCCTCATCACTTTCTCCTCTCTGGCCACTGTGGCTTTCTGGCTGTTTCTTTCAAGAATACTACAGGCAGTCTCCTCCTTTAAGACTTGGCTCCAGCTTATAAGATTTTTCCATGTAGATCCACATGGTTTACTCCCTTAGCGCTTTCCTTTGCTCAGTGAATCTTATCCAAAAACTTTAAACAACTTCTCCCTCCATCGTCCAGCTCTTGGAAGCACTGGTCCCCTTACCATATTCTACTTTTTCTTTTCCTCATATAACTTATCACCATCTGTAAATTTCTTTATCACTCTGTAAATTGTCTCTGCTGCTGTGGCAGGCTGAATAATGGTAGTAGGCTAAATAATGGCCCCCAAGGATATCAGGTCTGAATGCCTGGAACCTGTAAATGTTACCTGTTTCTGAGAAAAGGTCTTTGTAGATGTGATTAAAGTAAGAAACTTGAGAAGGGAGATTATCCTGGATTTTCTCTTTGAGCTCTAAGTGCAACATGTGTCCTTCTAAGAGAAAAGCAGATGGAGATTTGACAGACACAAGAGGAGAGGCAATATGACCACAGAAACAGAGATTAGAATGATGAAGGCACAAGCCAAGGAATGACTATAGGCACCAGAAGCTGGAGAAAGCAAGGAAAGGTTCTCCCCTAGAGCTCCTGGAGGGAATGAGCCTCGCAGACCCCTTGATTTCAGTCCAGTGATACTGACTTAAGTCTCCTGGCCTTTAGAAGTGTGAGAAAATAAATTTCTGTTCTTTTAAGCCTCCAAGATGGTGGTAATTTGTTACAGAAGCCATAGGAAACTAGTACAACTAAATATTATAGTATATATTCCATTAAGGCGTGGATCTTTGTATGTTTGATTCGTTAACATATCTAAAATGCCTAGAACAATGCTTGGAGCATAGTAGGTGTCCAGCAAATATTTGTTAAAGAAAGGAGTAATATCCATTTTCCTCTTTATATATTTATCTTGCTTAATTTTTAGGAATATTTTAAAAGTGTGAATCTGTGTTCTTACTATTCATATAGTGTTCCTTGATCTTTTCTATTGGGCAGCAAATTTTAACAAATACTCTTCTATTTATGCTCAAGAATATCTCTGATAATTGTCAAGCTTGTGATATTTTTCACTACTATATATTTGGTCTGTAAGATTAAAAATCCATGATGTTTTTCTTTTATAATATTAGAATACAGTGTTTATCAAAAGGATGTTACTTTCTTAATTTTGTTCTTATAGACAGAACAGCCAGGAAACCTATGGGGAGATTCATTAAATAATAAATATTAGCTATATTTTTAAAAGATGACATCCAATTTGAGCAAATAAATTTTAAAAAACTATATAAAGCCAAAGACTTTTATACTTATTTTCAACCATTATTTAATTATTGCTTTGCATAGAAGTGCATTACTTTTGTCTAGAACTGAATATACTTACTATCAGAGCCAGCATTTGTCTTAGCTTGGAGACCTCTATGAACTTTGTGCATAGAGTCTTCTCAAGAAGCTTCAGAGTCACCTTTTATATTTTCTTTAATAAGACACTTCTGTGTACTTATTACAAAGAAAAATTTCCATTTGTGCTTTCAAGTTTTCTGCTTATGCCTCTACTTCATCCTGTAGACATGTATTTCTGGTGCCTAAGCAGAAGCAAAAAAAAATGTTTCAAGCAATGTGGTCTGAAAAAATGCATGATTACCATTTCTAAATGGTAGGAGTTTTCCTTCTGGACTCAATACTCCTACATTTGAGCCCACTTTTAAGTAATTTTTCCATTTGCACTGAATACACTTTTCCCTAAAGTCTCTTCCTCTGTGATTTAAACACTAAACTAATTGTGTTATAGACTGATGTATAGACTTTATTTTGAGGAGCTTGGTGTTATCAAACCAAGCTTTAAGATTTGTTATATTTTAAGTGAAAGGGAAAAAATTATGCTTTCAATAAAACAATCCACTACACTGCCCACATTATCACAGTACTTTAATTTTTGTATGTTCTCTATTGACAATTATGTGGATAAAATAATTATGCATGTGTCATTTATATAATTATAATGAAATATATGTATAATTAAAAAACTAATCAGCTGCAACACACTTGATTCTGTTACCCTTTTGAATAGTCCTACTTGTATCATTTTAGTTTACACCTTCATAACATTTATTCTGTTTTATTTCCCCAGGAATATCCCTTCCTGTCCCCAGGCCATTTGCCTCTTGACTGGTTCTTTTTCAGTTCCTACATGGTGCCAGAATATTTTTGAAGAATAAAAGATTATATTTATCCACTCTTAAACTCCTTCATATCAATAGAAATATGCTCAAATCTTTTTTTCTAGCATCTTTATTGGAGTATAATTGCTTTACAATGGTGTGTTATTTTCTGCTTTATAACAAAGTGAATCAGTTATACATATACATATGTTCCCATATCTCTTCCTTCTTGCGTCTCCCTCCCTCCCACCCTCCCTATCCTACCCCTCTAGGTGGTCACAAAACACAGAGCTGATCTCCCTGTGCTATGCGGCTGCTTCCCACTAGCTATCTATTTTACGTTTGGTAGTGTATATATGTCCATGCCACTCTCTCACTTTGTCACAGCTTCCCCTTCCCCCTCCCCATATCCTCAAGTCCATTCTCTAGTAGGTCTGTGTCTTTATTCCTGTCTTACTCCTTCAAATCTTTAACTTAACCACAAAAAGTCCTCAATCCCTTGGGTTTTGCCATCATTTCTCCTCTTAAACCATCTACCATGCCTACTCACACATGCTTCACACCAACCAGACATACATCCCTGTGGATTTTCTGGACTGTTTCATAGTTACTGAAGCCTTCATGCATTCCTCAGGTTGTCCCTTCATGGCTTGGAATGGACATCATCTACTTTCTCATCTAGTTAACTGACCCTGTAGCTGTCCAGTTTTCCCAGCACCAGTTATTGAAGACACTGTCTTTTCTTCATTGTATATTCTTGCCTCCTTTATTATAGATGAATTGATCAAAAGTGCGTGGGTATATTTCCAGGCTCTGTATCCTGTTCCATTGATCTATGTGTCTATTTTCATGTACTATACTATTTTGTTTACTGTAGCTTTGCAGTATAGTCTAAAGTCAGGGAGCATGGTTCCTCCAGCTCTGTTCTTCTTTCTCAAGATTTGTTTTGGCTATTTGGGGTCTTTTGTGTTTCCATACAGATTTTAAATCATTTGTTTTACTTCTGTGAAAAAATGTCCTTAGTATTTTGATAGAGACTGCATTGAATCTGTAGATTGCCTTGGGTAATATGGTCACTTTAACAATATTAATTCTTCTAATTCATGAACATGCTATATCTTTTCATCTGTTTATGTTGCCTTCAATTTCTTTCATCAGTGTCATAGTTTTCTGAGTACAGGTCTTTTATTTCCTTAGGTAGGTTTATTTCTAGTTAACTGACTCTTAAAAAAGTCTCAGTTTAAGCCTCACATCCTCAAGTTACTCCAATATCTGACATCCCTCTTGACTTTCAGAGCATGCTAAACATTCATATCCAACATAACATTCAGTCAGATTCACTTGTCTGACTTTTAGTATATGTATGATTTGTATATTTATATATACCTTTACTGTTATCTTCTTGTAGGCATAGAACTATGTTTTGGTGTATCAACACAGTACACATAGTAGGTGCTCAATAACTGCTGGATAAATAGTCACATGGTTAGATGATTAATGTTTGTGTATACATACTAAATATTTTCATGTATTACTTTTCTCTGTATAAACATACACACACATATACTTCTATTTATAAACATATTGTATTGTCTCTCTCTCTCTCTTTCCCCCTGTTACACACACACACACACACACACACACCTCACACACTTTTCTCTGGACAGCCCAATTTTTAAAAAGTTGAGAAATTCATGACATATTTCATTTAAATAGAAGCATTTTAGAGTTCTTTTTATCTTGCTTCTTTTTGTTTCCTTCCTAATCTCTGGGCTATTCATTGCTTTTCTTTTCATGGTTATTTATGCAATTTTTTCTTTCCATTCTAAAATTTTAAAGATACATTAACAAGAGAATGTTGGGATTACAGAAAGATAATGAAATTTATTTACTTTTAGAAACTCCTTTTAGGCACCCCATATATAAGGCCATAGTAATTCTGCTGTTGAAAAATTAAAACAAAACAAAACAAAAAAATCCCTTACTTATTCACTAAGGTTTCTAGATTGTTTTTGAATGGACCCAGACCAAAGCAGCCTCAGGCAAGAGAGATCTGGACCAGAGAATTGCCCTCATCTGTTAGAAAGAGTGACTTTCAAAAAGTCTCTTGCCATTTTTTGTTTGTTTGTTTGCTTATTTTTCTTTTGTAGTCTGGAAAAGTGCTATATTATCCCAAGCAGTAGGGGTTACCATACATCAAGATTTGACTGTTTGAAAATCTTTTGGGGAGAGATAACCATGTAAACATTTAGGGGTAAGAGCCAGGTTTGTGGGCCTAGGTGGTTAAACAATTTAGGGGCCACTTCAGGAAAAATAAAATTTAAAAAATGTCCCATTGTATTAGTGTGTTACACTAGCTATGCAACAAATACACCAAAACTTAGTGGCTTAAATAAGTAGTTATTACTTCACACACTTTTCTTGTGGGTCAAGGTTTGGGAAGTGGATTGGTTGAGTGGTTCCTGGCCACCTGGACTTCTCCACAGGTTTACCTGAATGTACTCTTGACATGACCATTGGCATCCAAGATAGAGGAAGGTGGAAGACACAATGTGTTTTATGACCTAGCCTCAAAAGTCACATTCCATCATTTTCTCAATATCTTTTTGGCCATACAGGTCATCTCTATTTACGTGGAAGGGGACTCTACAGAAACATGAATGCCAGAAGGTGAGCACCATTGAGGACCATTTGAGAGACTAGCTGTCACATTGATATTTTAAAATTGAAAAAAAAATTAAAATAAAGTTACTTTCTGATTTTTGGGAAAAACTCATTCAGATGAAGAGCCCTGGAGCTTACCTGTTATTTCCTTCATGGTATATTTGCCTTTGCAAACATCACATTCCTGAAACAGACTTTCTTATTCTTTGATGAAAAGCATGATGATGATAAGCTCACCATCACACAGTCTTTATGTCATCTTGTTCTGTAACTCTTCACCAAGACTCCAATTGTGATCTATGCTCAGGATTCAGCATATGGTGTGGTAGTTTATTAGCAAATTTATCCATGTATAGATATCAAGTAGCTAATGATATGAGGTTCTTATATTGGTTTTTGTTTAAATGAAAGGGAAAGGACTCCATAAGTCTAAGTAAAGAACATCATATGTCTTAGACATTGGAGCCATGTGGCTGTGACCCCATTATCTCTGAATAGGTGGAATGGATTCTTTTGTTTAATTGACTATGCAGATATACCACCTGTCTGTCATAATAATGCTGTGTGATGGGTAACCACAAATATTCAGTGGCAAAGAAAAATACATGCTTATACTTCATTGTCTGGGATTATCTGAGTTTTGGACAGGGGGCTCTGCTGATCTGGACTGCGTTTGATCACATGTCTAGGGGTTGGAAGTCTGTTGGCTTATCTAGATTGGCCTTATCTGGAAATGATTGGATGACTCAGCTCTGCTCTGCATGTCTCTCATCTCGCAAAGACTAGCATAGGCATGATCTCTCTATAATGGCAGAAGAACCAGAAAGCAAAAAGAAAGACACATGAGCTCTTGAGCTTTGGTTCAGAATTTGCGCATTATCCCTCTACCTCATTTTATTAGCTAAAGCAAATAACATAGTTGAGTCCTTAGACTTGGAGGTTGCTAAATATATATATATATATATACATATACATGGAAAAAGGCATGAATACAGGGATGAGAGACAAATTGGAATCGGTCTGCAGTCTACTACAGTCATTTTTTCCCTTCCTCAGGACTCCGAGAATATCACTCTTGAAGCTATGTCTTCTCTCAAATAGAAAACTTCCCAGATAAAGACAGGCATTTCTTAAGTCAAAGTTATTGAGTATTATGTGAGTAGCTACAAATTATGTCAGAGCATGATGACTTTAATTTTTTCAAAATTTTACTCAATTTTTCTACTCATAGATTAGAAAATGAGTATATGTAAAACTCTACATGAGCAATCAGGATGCTGAGAAGAAAAACTCATGGCAATATGAAACATGCAACTTCATTTTTGTCTCTTGTTGTCTGTTAAGATTTATTTAGCATGGATAACTTTCCTCTGTCCCTAGATGAAAACTTCCAGTTAAATTGTCCCACCCAGAAAAAGGTGATAGAGTATTTGCAAAGTGTTTTAAATTATTGAGTAAATATTAAATCTGATGTATTAACCAAAACTGGGTCTAACGTATTAAAAATGTTAAGAGCATAGGAAAGAGTATGCCTGAATTCTGCCATCTTCAAACCTCTTCCTAGTCTATGGGCTTGACTTTTCCTAACAGTAAATTCATGGGCTCTTGGGAGATGGCCATTGCTGGAGAATGTTCTCTTGAAATTCCCTGACCCAGGCAAAACCATTAATGTCATGGTGATGACATGTTAAACCTTCCTCAGCCTTCAGGAATTTAAAATTAATCTACAACTTCTTCTTGTGTCTTCCCATGACCCAATTAGACAGATGACTCAAGAAAGGATTTTTCCCATGTATCCATTATCTGATTTATGTAGAACACAATTCCTTTTCTTAACGAATTCTAAGGGTGCAGGCAGATCCCAAAACATCCATCTCTAACCTGCTGCCCCAGGATGCTTTTGCTTTCTCAAAAGTCTATAAGGACCAGCTCTCTCTATCTTCCACCTACAGAAAAAGGTTCTCAACTTTTCTTCATTATCCCTTCACCACTGTGAAGTAAAGGAGGGATAAATCCCTCTCTCTTTGTGATTTAGGGGTGAGAATTCACAGCATGTCAACAGAAATTTCTAGAAAATTTCTCTCTAAATATCTCTTTTTCTCTCCCTTCTCAACCCATTTATATTCTCAAAGTGGGTGATGGAATCCATGAATCCTGGACTTGGGTTTCAGTGTTAATCTAAATTTTGGCCTAGCATCTTAAGGTCTATTTATGTCTATTTTTAGGTCTATCATATTTTAGTTCTATTTCATTTTTGTGATTTAGTAGAAAACTGAATTTTTGCATCCTTTATATGTACAAGTCCCCCCTTAGACCTAGCCTGTTTTGGGGCAAGGTTGTTTGAAAAATGGTTCATCCTTATCCTCTCATTTCAAGTACAGAGAAATTTGGGGTAAGGGATGCACTACTGTGGGTTGTCCCAGTAGTAAACTCCCAAGTGATCATAAGCAGGTGTCTCAAAAAAGCAGGAGAAGGAAATCAGCAGTTGGTGGCTTATTGCACTTCCTAGTCTTTTCCCCAGCATCTTCTTATTTTCTTATAAACCTTAATTTACCTTCATATTCCTAGTTCTAAGAATATAGTACACTACTTAATCCTATGTATAAAATAGGGTTCATTGAAAGGATTGAGGACATGAGCAAATAGTGGCTCTTAATTCCTTTAAATCCACAAGAAGTAAAAGCATACTCCTGGTGTTGATAATATGATGACCTACAATCCAAGTGCTTTATAAAGATCAAAAGTAGGTAATCAAAGTTTCATCACTGGTAAACAGAGAATATCAGAGAATTTCAAATTTTTGATCTCACATTGTTTTGAACATAGAACATTAGGCCTTTCAAATGAGAAACTTGTCACTGAAGATCAAAGAGGGCAGAATCATGTGTATTCTTTAAAGGCCCTGTTATGACATACTTGAGAGATGAGTGCAGAACACTGGCCTCTGGGCAGTTCCTTTACATTTTGATCGGTTTAACTGTCCAAAACTTAGGTTGGATCTCTTATAGGCCAAAGTGGCCTGGGGATGCTGAAGCCATTCTGCAGGAAATCTGTTTGCCTCCCATAAAATATTCTAGCTTCCTCTGAACTACATATTTTGTAGTTGAAACCTTTAGTGTTCTGTGGTTCTTGAACAAATATCCCAGGATGCCAGAATGATGGCTCGATTTTATGGATCTCATAATTTTGGAGGAAAATGGCAGAACACTGCTATAATCTCAAGTGCCAGAAAAACTGCCAACCAAACAAATATATCATGCTTTAAAAAGAGGAATCTATGGCAAATGTGTTTATTTTTCATCATTGTATTTATTGTCAGTTAATACTTATCTGACAACCCTCGTTTTCTTCTACAGTTATATTTGTTAGCATAAGAAATCCATTTGCACCAGACACATTTATTCATGTCAAATGTATCTTTTCTGTTCATTATTACACTCTTTACGTCCTTCCTATATGAGTCTCTCAAGTGAATATGAAAACCCAAGACACTGGGCATCTTTTGGAATTTTCATTGTCACAGAGTCTCAGGAAAATTGAGAATAAGAGGGACAACGGAATTCAATATTCCATTAGTTTTATCTATGGCTCTGTGATTTATCATAACTTAACTACAACAAGAAACTCCCAACTGATCTCAATCTCATGTTTCCCTGCTGACAGCGGTAAGAATGAGCTGCTTCACCGCCCCCACTGCTGTTCCTAGTTTAAGCAGTGCTGCATCTCCCACCTCCCTGTCAGAGCTCCTGGCCACTTACTTCTGCCCCCCAGGCACTCAGCCTTGTAGAGACTCTACTGATTCAGGGCAAGTAAATGTTCCCAAAAGATGACACTGGCTTGGCCTTGATCTTGAGGCTAGGGTTTCTGTAAAACGAGTATGGAATTCTCCCACAAATACGAGGATCATCATGTGATTCACCTAATAATTTTTTGTGTGTGTGTGGTACGCGGGCCTCTCAGTGTTGTGGCCTCTCCCGTTGTGGAGCACAGACTCCGGACGCGTAGGCTCAGCGGCCATGGCTCACGGGCCCAGCCACTCCGCGGCATGTGGGATCTTCGCAGACCAGGGCACAAACCCGTGTCCCCTGCATCGGCAGGCGGACTCTCAACCACTGCGCCTCCAGGGAAGCCCCCTAATAATTTTGTAGCAGGTTCCAATACCACTTTAGCTTTTCATTCTTGCCATCATAAACTGTCATGCTTTTCTATTCCTCTAGTTCTGCATAACAGCCAAACTGATCTATTCACAATCTGAATATTTTTTTGCCTCTATCTTCTTTTGTTTCTTCCTATCTTCAGTCCAGCTTAGACTCTACCCCCTTTGTAAAGTCTTTCATCACTCTTTACATTTATTTGCATGTTTTTTTTATTTATACAATGCAATATAATCTATTAAATAAAACCTATTGAGAACCAGTTTTGTGGTTCAAAACTTTGAATACATGTAAGAAAACACAAACTCATGCAGTTATTTTTATAAGACCTAAAAAGGGACCCAAAACACGTGCAAACACACTCTTCTTTGGGAATATTTTATGACTCTAGGTTATCTTTATATAAATCAATATCGGTGTCCCTTGCTTCCCTCTAGACTTGTTCCTAATTCAGGACATGTTTCCACCTATCAAAACTAGATCATCTCAGATATATCCTCTGTGATTTGGAGAAAGACTGTTACACTCAAGGAAAATCAGCTGTATATGTAACGAACCTGATAGAACTAAACGAAGTTGTTAATTATGAATAGCCTTAACTAAATAATCAGTTCTAGTTTATCACAGTTTGGTTTAATTGTTGATGCACTTTTCCTTGGCTGTCTGCAGCCCAAAGGTGTGGGTTCTCAAGATGGCATTAGTTAGCTCTTAAACTGGGTCCTTGCTTCTGCCTACAGTTTCTTGAAATATGATTTGCTGCTACCTTCATCACTTGGTATTCGCTGGTCATTTTAAATTTGTACAATAATGTCACTCATAGTTTGACTGCTATCTATTTTATATGCTTCTCAGTTGCTATGCATAGATTGCAAGATCAACCATGGAAGTGGTTGCAGGAAGGAAATCATGAAAGTTGCTGATCACACTCTGTGGCAGAAGGCCCAGCTCCTTGCAAATGCCGTCTGCGAAAGGAGGGTGTGAGGATAGAATTCTTTTAAGATGCTTATCTAGGTTGAGCATTCAGTGAATCATCACCTCACTCTAATGACTGAAAAATATGCTGGAGAGGATAATGTGCTGAGGGAAGTCCAACTATTTTACTATTCTTATTTGATTCAAGGTATTTTAGATAGAGGTGACATACAAAGAGAGTTACAGTATCAGTTTTACTATGATGATCAAATGAAATAATGCATGCAAAGCACTTAGTCAAGTGCTTGAAAAAAATTGTTATTATTATCATCCCTATCATTTAAGTCATACTTTAAGGAATATTCTTGCAAACCTCACTGAGATTGATCTTTTTGTGGAGGGATAAAGGAAGAAAAGAAATACCTCTGAGGGTATAATTTTTAAAAGCCTATCTCTGAAATCCAGTCACATAAAATATAATCCCTAGATTGAAAATCACTTCCTGAGAGAAATCTCTTTCTTCCCAAACTCAACCAGGTCTCCAACTAGACATGCCCATGAATTTGATACTCTGCCTTTAGTGCACTCTCAAGGTTGCAATCATACCCTTGAAGATATTTATTTTGTTATTTTCATTTTATTTTTTATTACCTACCTCCTCCAGAAAATTTTAATCTTGAAAAAAAATCACTGTGTGAGTCTGGGTTGTGGTATCTCCATTTCTCACAACAGAGAAATGCTCAGTAAATGAATATCAAATGCGTGAATAAATGCAGAGAAGCTTGGAGCCACCTGATTGTTGAACAATCACTTACCCAGAATCAGAAGCTCTGAATTTTAGTCCCAGCTTTAACATTAACTATCCATGTCACCTGAAATAGGCCTCTATAAGTCAATATTTTAATGGGAGGGTTTGTGCTAAGTCAGTGGCTTTTAAGCCTGTTTGTACATCGTAATCCCCAAGAGAGCTTTTAAAAAGCATTTAATTTTAGGCTCCATCCCAACTGACATATTCTCCGTGGGCACTGGCACTGGTATGCCCATATTTTAAGCTTCCCAGGTGTTTCTAATGAACATCCAGGTTTGAAAACTCACTGTACTAGATTAATGAAATTTCTTCCAAGTCTAAGTGATTTATTTGGTTACAGTTTTTAAAAGAAGTCCTGTTCCATTCATTTATTTGAGCATTTGGAATGATTCTTTGCACATAACAGGACCTCAATAAGTGTTTTTTCGTTGCTGAACTAGTGGAGAGTTCTACTAAGGTCATAAATACAAAATGTGAGAGATTAATCATTAATACTAAACGCGACTGGGATGACGTACTCCTCTCTCATTTTATAGTACCTTCAGGAAAAAAAGCCTTTTCAAATTAGCTGAAAATAAATTGGGAAACTCTCTAGCAATGACAAGGAACTTGTGGTGCCTGTACTGAAGACAGATATTTCTACATAAAACTAGCAACCACTTTCTGAACTCTTGATACATAAAAGACAGAGTTTTAAGCATGTTTCATGTACTGAGTAATTGAATCCTAATAACTCTTATAATACGTGCTGTTATTATCCACATAATTTTTTTTTTCAGGCCATGCCTTGCAGCATGCAGGATCTTATTTCCCCGACCAGGGACTGAACCTGCACTCCACTTTGTACAGTGGAAGCACAAAGTCTTAACCACTGGACATCCAGGGAAGTCCAGGAGGGACCTCTTAAAATGGCTAAAGCTGGGGTAGGCCATAATGAAGAAATGAAAATAATAATATGAAAGCCATAGCTTTGTTGTTGGAAATGCAGAACCTGAAGGAAATGAGGGACAAAAAGGTTAAGAAGCTAGGAAGTAGCATGTTAGGTTTGAACTCAGTCTTTCTCCAGAAATGGGGCTTATCCACCATTAATCTAGGGCATTGCAATTTTACAAAGTACTTAAACCTAGCCAGAGCAAAGTGACTGTTCATGAATGAAAATCACTTTTGAAGATAAATATATGACCTTTTGAAAAGATGGCATTTTAACTCAAACAGCTTATTCTTTGTTGTTCAACTGAAATTTCTACTCTTGACATCATGCATTGTAACTACCAAGAATTATTAGTTATCTATTGCTGTGTAACAAATTACCCCAAAATGTAGCAACCCAAAATGGCATAGATTATCTCGTGTCTGGGGGGTCAGGAATACTGGCATGGTTTAGCTGGGTTCTCTGCTTCAAGGCTTATGAGGCTTTAACTAGGGGTTGGCTGAGACTACAGTCCCGAATGAAGGCTCAACTGGGGAAGAATCCTCTTCCATGCTCACTCACACTGTTCTGGGAGAAAGTTCCTCAAAGGATGTTGGCCTGGGTGCATAAGTTCCTAACTGAATTGTAGCCATGGTTCCTTGCCATGTGTCCATCAAGACAAGTGTGAAAAGAGTCAAGGAGAATGCCAGCAAAGTGAAAGTTCTGGATTTTTATAATTAAATCTTGTAATTGATATCCTGTTACATTGCTGTATTCTATCTATTAGAAGAGCTTCTAAACTGGACCCCAAGTAATGAAGCCGAGACCACAAATGTAATGTCACTCTGTCATACTTTGAAATCAGATTGCCTCAAAGACCTATTATCAAATGAGTGAAGTTGGTTTTTATAACCCCCCAGTTGTGTGAGGTAGAACATTTGTCTTCTGTTACATCGATGAGAAAGCGAAACTAAATCAATTTCCTAATAAACATATCTGATTAACAAGCTTGACACTCTTCTCATTAACACACATCAAGAACTTCTGTCTTTTATATTTTATTGGACCCTGAAATTTCCACAGGAATCTGTTGTTCTCCCAAATAAAGGAACAATGGAACTGGATGATGAAGTTTTATTGTTTCAGATTACTCACACTCACATCAAAAAATACCTAGAAACAAATGACAATGAAAACACTATGACCCCAAACCTACGGGATGCAGCAAGAGTAGTTTTAAGAGGGAAGTTTATAGCAATAAAATCCTACCTCAAGAAACAAGAAACATCTCAAATAAACAACCTAACCTTACACCTAAAGCAATTAGAGAAAGATGAACAAAAAAACCCAAACTTAGTAGAAGGAAAGAAATCACAAATATCAGATCGAAAATAAATGAAAAAGAAATGAAGGAAACAATAGCAAAGATCAGTAAATCTAAAAGGTGGTTCTTTGAGAAGATACACAAAATGGATAAACCATTAGCCAGACTCATCTAGAGAAAAGGGAAATTACTTAAATCAACAGAATTAGAAATGAAAAACTAATAACAACTGACACTGCAGAAATGCAAAGGATCATGAGCGATTACTACAAGCAACTATATGCCAATATAATGGACAACCTGGAAGAAATGGACAAATTCTTAGAAAAGCACAACCTTCCGAGACTAAACCAGGAAGAAATAGAAAATATAAACAGACCAATCACAAGCACTGAAATTGAAACTGTGATTAAAAATCTTCCAACAAACAAAGACCCAGGACCAGATGGCTTCACAGGCAAATTCTATCAAACATTTAGAGACTTCCAACACCTATTGTTCTCAAATTCTTCCAAAATATATAAGAGGCAGGAACACTCTCAAAGTTATTCTATGAGGCCACCATCATCCTGATACCAAAACCAGACAAAATGTCACAGAAAAAGAAAACTATAGACCAATATCTCTGATGAACATAGATGCAAAAATCCTCAACAAAATACTAGCAAACAGAATCCAACAGCACATTAAATGTTTCATACACCATGATCAAGAGAGGTTGATCCCAGGAATGCAAGGATGATTCAATATATGCAGATCAATCAATATGATAAATCATAGTAACAAAATGAAGGATAAATACCATATGATAATCTCAATAGATGCAGAAAAAGCTTTCAACAAAATTCAACACCCATTTAGGATAAAAACTCTCCAGAAAGTAGGCATAGAGGGAACCTACCTCAACATAATAAAGGCCATGTATGACAGACCCACAGCCAACATCATTCTCAATGGTGAAAAACTGAAAACATTTCCTGTAAGATCAGGAACAAGACAAGGTTACCAACTCTCACTGCTATTTTTCTACATAGTTTTGGAAGTGTTAGCCCCTGCAAACAGAGAAGAAAAATAAATAAAAGGGATCCAAATCAGAAAAGAAGAAGTAAAACGGTCACTGTTTGCAGATAACATGATACTATACATAGACAATCCTAAAAATGCTACCCGAAAACTATTAAAGCTAATCAATGAATTTGGTAAAGTAGCAGGATACAAAATTAATGCACAGAAATATCTGGCATTCCTATACATTAATGATGAAAACTTGAAAGAGAAATTCAGGAAACACTCCCATTTTCCATTACAATAAAAATAATAAAATATCTAGGAATAAAGCTACCTAAGGAGACAAAAGACCTGTATGCAGAAAACTAAAAGACACTGATGAAAGAAATTAAAGACAATGCAAACAGATGGAGGGATATACCATGTTCTTGGATTGGAAGAAACAATATTGTGAAAATGACTCTACTACCCAAAGCAACCTACAGATTCAATGCAATCCTTATCAAACTACCAATGGCATTTTTCACAGAACTAGAACAAAAAATTTCACAATTTGAATGGAAACAAAAAAGACCCCTTAGAGCCAAAGAAATCTTGAGAAAGAAAAACGGAGCTGGGGGAATCAGGTTCCCTGACTTCAGACTATACTACAAAGCTACAGTAATCAAGATCGTATGGTACTGGCACAAAAAGAGAAATATAGATCAGTGGAACAGGATATAAAGCCCAGAGATAAACCCACACACACATGGTCACCTTATGTTTGATAAAGGAGGCAAGAATATACAATGGAGAAAGACAGCCTCTTCAATAAGTAGTGCTGGGAAAACTGGATAGCTACATGTAAAAGAATGAAATTAGAACTTCCTAACACTATACACAAAAATAAACTCAAAATGGATTAAAGACATAAATGTAAGTCCAGACACTATAAAACTCTTAGAGGAAAACATAGGCAGAACACTCTATGACATAAATCACAGCAAGATCCTTTTTGAGCCACCTCCTAGAGAAATGGAAATAAAAACAAAAATAAACAAATGAGACCTAATGAAACTTAAAAGCTTTTGCGTAGCAAAGGAAACCATAAACAAGATGAAAATACAACCCTCAGAATGGGAGAAAATATTTGCAAACAAAGCAACTGACACAGGATTAATCTCCAATATATACAATCAGCTCATGCAGCTCAATATCAAAAAAACAAACAACCCAATCCAAAAATGGGTAGAAGAGCTAAATATACCTTTCTCCAAAGAAGATATATAGATTACCAACAAACACATGAAAGGATGCTCAACATCACTAATTATCAGAGAAATGGAAATCAAAATTACAATGAGGTATCACCTCACACTGGTCAGAATGGCCATCATCAAAAAATCTACAAACAATAAATGCTGTAGAGGGTGTGGAGAAAAGGGAACCTTCTTGCACTGTTGGTGGGAATGTAAATTCATATAGCCACTATGCAGAACAGTATGAGGTTCCTTAAAAAACTAAAAATAGAACTACCATATGACTCAGCAATCCCACTACTGGACATATACCCTGAGAAAACCATAATTCAAAAAGAGTCATGTACCACAATGTTCATTACAGCTCTATTTACAATAGCCAGGACATGGAAGCTAACTAAGTGTCTATTGACAGAATGAATGTATAAAGAAGATGTGGCACATATTTACAATGGAATATTACTCAGCCATAAAAAGAAATGAAATTGAGTTATTTGTAGTGAGATGGATGGACCTAGGGCCTGTCATACAGTGTGAAGTAAGTCAGAAAGAGAAAAACAAATACCATATGCTAACACATATATGTGGAATCTAAAAAAAAAAAAAAAGTTCTGATGAACCTAGGGGCAGGACAGGAATAAAGATGCTGACATAGAGAATGGACTTTAGAATACAGGGAGGGGTAAGGGTAAGCTGGGAGGAAGTGAGACAGTAGCATTGGCATATATACACTACCAAATGTAAAATAGATAGCTAGTCGGAAGCACCTGCATAGCACAGGGAAATCAGCTTGGTGCTTTGTTATCACCTAGGCGGGTGGGATAGGGAGAGTGGGAGGGAGACAGAAGAGGGAGGGGATATGGGGATATATGTATACATATAGCTGATTCACTTTGTTATACAGCAGAAACTAACATAATATTGTAAAACAATTATACTCCAATAAAGATGTTAAAAAATAATAAAATGGAAAAAATAAAAATGCTATTTTAGGGAAAAAAATAATATGAGGGAGTAACACAGTTCTCTGATTTTAGGTCCATGGTGACTTTGTCACCACTTGCCACTGTGTGGCTTAAATTCTGACTAGCTCATGATTATTTGTCCCATCTTTTTGCTGGACTCTGTTTCAATTCCAGCTAACTACAGTGAGATTATGGTCAAAATATGACAGTCTCTCATCTTGTGTTCCATAAATGATTATTGAGATTTTATATTTCTATTTATATTTGTTCAATCTGGGGATTTTAAACTACTCAAATAACATTAACCAATACCAGCATATTTCCTACTGAAGTATGGTCATGGAAATGCTCTAGTATCACAAACCCAAATGCCTTAATGATTGTGTTTACAAAAATTTCAATATGAAGAAGGGTGGATGATGCTTCCTACGACTACTGCATGAAGGCTTTTCTCATAACTCTTTTCCTGTTTTCAAAAAGCTAAGAATTGTGTCACATATATGGTTTGTGTATCATGATTTTAAATTACTACCTTAGAAAATCACAATACTGCTTGGGTTAGTGACATCCAATATGACAGGAATCTTCAGTATGGCACATTAATTTTGTACCTCTCTGGAAAGTATGATGTACAAGGTGTGATAACATGGAACAGCTTCACCCAGAACCCACACCAGGGAAAGTCTTGTTGCCCTGGCTACTGGGAGTCCTATCAGCAGACAGTCTTAGCTCTCAGCCCCTTCAGGCAATGTCTCAGCTGCATGAGGTTTCAGGTCACACCTTTCCAGAGGTGCCCATATTCCATGACTAATCAAAGTAGGTGGTATAAAGGTCTTTCATTCAGTCCAAATGAGGATAAATCTGATGAGCTGTTTCAGTGCCAGAGCTCCCCATGGGATGAGCTGCGGCTGTACATCCTACATTGCAGTTTGACTTCTCCCTCTGTCCAATCCTATTTTCCCCTCCCTCCAATCTAGGTGTTGAGCACAAGACCATGCCCTAATAAACATCCTGAAAACCAAACTGTGTCTGAAAGTCTGCTTTCCAGAAAACCCAAATCATAATATCTGTTTCAAACCTTTATCATACTCTTGAGGCATCCTCCTTCCTATATGCAACATACCACAGAGTTCATTCTTACAGTATGGACTTCCTTCAAACTTCACAAAAAGGAGGAAAGTTTACTAAAAGATAATTATCTCAGCTTCTTATGAACTGAGATGCTCATTCCTGCTTGCCTCCTTTTTTTTCCTGTCCCAGTGTGGGACTGTCTTTTATTTTCTGTCCAAGCTCTGGATTCCAACATCTCTTGCATTATAGCAACTTTTATCCCTCAAAAATCCAACACTCTTTCCCTCACCCTTTCCCATGTAATTTTAACAAGCCCAGACCTTGAAAAATCAAAACAAAAATAAACACTCCAACGTCTCCTTCTGTAATGCATCATCTCTTTCCCTTTTTAACAACTTTCTTGAAAAAGTAGAGTAGACAGGCTGTTTGCATTTCTTTTCATCTCATTTATTCTTCAACTAACTAGTCTGCTGAAAACCGCTCACTGAGATTTTAACAATAATCTCTTTGTGGCAACATTTAATGGGTATTTCTTGACCTTATATTATTGACCCTTTGGGCCATTCTGTTAACATTGTATCTGGACAGATTATTGTCTATTTTCTTGTGTAACATGATTATATCTGACTCTTCCTTCTCTTTTTCCCTCTTAATTTTCTCATTAAATGTAATTATTTCTCATTATTCTGTACTTGGCCCTCTTCTATCTTATGCATGCCCATGGCATCAAATAATACCTGAATTTTGATGATTCTCAAATCAATGCATTTCTTTAATTTCTCCTTTCCTTCCCTTTCTCCCCCCTTCTTTCTTTCATTTTTCTCTATTTCTTTTATCATCATCATTTAAGTGTTATCTCCATCTAGATGGCCTCAAAGTCAATGTGCTTCAAATTTCTTCTTCTAAAAACTTGATCTTCTTCTGTGTTTCTCATCACAGTGAAAGGTAATATTTTTCACCCATATGCCTAATCCATAAACTTTGCAATAAATCCATCCTGCCAAGCCCCGTGTACTTTGCTTAATTAGTCTCTCTTATTTTTAAAAAATTAATTAATTAATTTATTTTTGGCTGAGTTGGGTCTTCGTTGCTGTGTGCGGGCTTTCTCTAGTTGCGGCAAGTGAGGGCTAGTCTTTGTTGCGGTGCTAGGGCTTCTCATTGTGGTGGCTTCTCTTGTTGTGGAGCATGGGCTCTCGGTGTGCGGGCTTCAGTAGTTGTGGCATGTGGGCTCAGTAGTTGTGGCACACGGGATTAGTTGCTCCATGGCATGTGGGATCTTCCCAGACCAGGGCTCAAACCCGTGTCTCCTGCATTGGCAAGTGGATTCTTAAACACTGAGCCACAAGGGAAGTCCCAGTTACTCTCTCTTAGACCCGTCCACTTTTCTCTATCTCCATTTCCACTACCTGAATTCACGTCCTAATCTTCTTTGGCATGGATTATTGCCATAGTAACCTAAGTAGTCTCCCAGCCTCAGATTCAGCCCCAATAAGTTATTCTCGGATCTGCTCTTAAGTATTGCAGTTTTTTCTCTTCAAGAAGTTTCAGGTATGAAGTAGGTTTGAGAATTGTTTTCCAAGCTCCCCCTGGCACACTACAATAGATTAAATGGCTCATAAACTTAGGTGCATAGCAAGTCAAGTTATGCATGGTGATACTGGATAGTCATGTTCCTGTGAAGTTCTATTCCAGTGGATGGACCATCTTAATAAGAAATCAGGGTACAAATTGTTTTGAGGTGATATAAGTCATCTAGGTTTGTCATATGACAATTATTTGATTCTGAAGAAATTCCTGATTTCACCATCTTCATTAACTTCAGCAAATAATCCTTTTCAATTACCAGTGAATATATCTTCATTATTTTCAGGGATACAGAGTATTCAGTCATAGGTGTGTACATTGCATTTAAAGAGACTATAAGTCTGCTTTCTAGAATGCTGCAGAAGGAAGTTGTTACTTTTGCATGGATATGTACAGCCAAGATGAAACAGAAGATTTTTAACATAAAATATATAAGAAATATTATAATTTGAAATACACTTCTAGATTATTTAAAATCTCTTTGTGAACTTTGTTTGAACAATAGAATTCTCCTTTGCTTATCTGTTGCTCAATAGGAATATAAATAAAAATTCACTTGAGCATATTGAGCACTTTTATGTGCTACTGTACTAAACACTTTATGTGTAATAACCTATTTATATCTCACAATAACTCTATGAGGATGTCATATCATCACCATCTTAACAATGAAGAAATGGAAATTTAGAAAAACCAAGTGGTTTCCCTAAGTCACACAGATAAATAGACAGCAGAGTTGGGACCTAAGGTCAGGTCTGTCTGATTCCAAAGTCCATGCTCTGAAGTAGTTGGCTAAACTGACCAGTGTATCCTTCACAAGACTGTAGTCATTCAGTTTTCCTATCAGTAGACCTTGACTTCCTAGCATTGTCACTTTCCAAGACAAATATTGTGTGCTCCTCTCTCCTAATGTCTTAAGGTCTGTATTATTTGTGGCCCATGGAACAAGCAGTCCCTAAACTCTCACAGGGTCAGGTATAGGAGGAGAGACCTCACCTTTTAGTCCATTTATGGGTTGAATATTTAGATAAACTCTGAATTTGGGACTTGTGAGTGGATCCCACTCCCCCAAAAGATGTGTTGAAGTCCTAGCCCACAATACCTGAATATGACCTTACTTGGAACTAGGGCCTTTGCAGATGTAATCAAGTTAAAATAAGGTCATAATCAATTAGGGTGGGCACTAATCCAATATAACTGGTGTCCATATAAGAAGAGACACACGGGGAGAACGTGTGTGACTATGGAGGCAGAGATTGGAGTGCTGTGTCTACATGTCAAAGAATCCTTAAGGATTGTTGGCGACACCACAAACTAGGAGAAAGTCATGGGAAAGATTCTCCCCTAGAGTCTTCAGAGAGCATGGGTCTGTGGACCCCCTTGATTTTGGACTTCTGGCCTCCAGGACTGTAGAATAAATGTGTCTTTAAATCTACCCAGTTTGTGGTACTTTGCTATGGCAGACCTAGGAAAATAGTAGAGGACTCTTTTCCTTGTCAGCAATCTCTGGCTTTTAAAATCTGGGCATCTTATGTGTCTAATGTGTTTGGAAGTAAGAATGGGAGGAAAATACTTTTTCTCATGAGAAAAGTAAAAGCAAACAAGAAATCAGATTTCATTCTTTCTTCTGAAAAAAGCTATAGGATGCTAAGGGGCTCAATTTCATCACATATATACTCAGCTATTCCTGGGGCACAAATCATCTGCAGCTGCAGTGGAGAAAAATTCAAGTATGGATTAAAAATTATATACCTATAGCATGAGACCTATTGAACTGAATAAACACAAAGCAAACATTGTTTGCTAGGGAAGATTAAGCATTTTTTAATTGAAAAAGTGAAAATGTAAGCATTGTGAGACATGGGATTCAGGAGAAAGGGTTGATATCAGAGTTAAAAATAAATTTGACAAGAGGAGCTGCAATTAGAATGTTGACATTTGCAGTTCAAGTGCTCAGTTGTTGGAGATGCCGGGGGCATTTGGTCCCTGTGATGGGTGTGACAGAGGCTGACGCCTGGGTGTGTGGTGGCCAGCAGTGGTGGGTTCCTTAGCAATGGAAAGGAGATAACAATTATAGACTGTGGGTGAAAAGAAGAGGATTTCTTATCATTTGAAATTGAACTGATGACTCTCTAGGAAATTGTGTAAATGATAAAGGTTTTCAGAAGAAGATATAAGACTTGTTTTCTCACAGCACAATGGGTGACAGCAGCCACGTCAATATCCATCCTAACCATGCTCATTGACTTATTTCAGGCCTCCAAAGTCCCAACGATAGCCACACCCTAAGCCTTCATAGCCACAACATCCATCACCATGGCTTCCAAAGTAGTTCCCATTATAGCTGCAGCATAGAGTCTTGGGAGATGAGGATGGGTAAGGACGCAAATGATGAGTGGCCAAAGTGTGACTTTTACTATATGTAGGAGCTTGATATACTACTAAGAGTGGCTGTGGAAAATTCCAGGACTCCAATTTCTAATTCCATATACTAATTAGTGTCAAAATGTTAGCGAACTGTGGTGCATATAAGTGAAAAAAAGTTAAGATGCTATTGGAATCCTTGTGGCAAAGTTAGAATTCTTGACCAATTAGAAAAAAAAGATAGCTTTAGAAATCATTGTTTATCCTATAATTCAAAATGAAAAATCTATAGCCTATATAGGAAACTAGAGATTCATATATAAACTGAACATATTCCTTTCCAGGGCTGGAGAATTCAGCTAAACCCAGGAACATGACTGCTATTTCCTTTATATTCAAAGCAAGATGCAACCTCTTTACATCAGTAGAAAGATAAACATTTTCAAATGCAGTTTTTCTCACACTGCTTCTTAATAATCTCTCACGACATCAATGAAAGCAGTCATCGGGGGATGTATTGTAATGTGCTTCAGAGATGGTTGGATTTCCTTTATGTTGAAATACTATCCTTAAAAATAATGATTCCAGCTCCACACAATAGAATTCAGAGGTGTTACATTTTAAAAATGTACAGAAAAAAATATGAAGAGAATACAAAATCAAGCATTTCTAAGCTAAGATGTTGGGAATACATATTCTCTGTAAGAAGCTTAAAGCTGAAAACAAAGTGATTTAGCCTAAGACCTATCAGAAATACTCAGGGATGAGGGCACATAGAAGGTAGACACACATTTATTTGTGTATTAAGGTCTCTGCCGTCAAAATGCATAGTTGCCAACAACATTGGGCTGTGAAAAATAAGTACTTAATTAATCTATAAGAGGACAAGTTGTATCAGAGTTTATGTGCATTTTTCATCATTGCTTACATGGTTCATGGATAAGTGTATGAAAAAACATTTCTCTGGGTAGAAAATATTCAATCATGTAACCAGAAAGTGATAAGATTTTGTTGCTGTTGTCATTATAAAGAAGCAATCAGAAAAAGTTGAATGATAGGGAATGTCTTTTTGAGCATGAATCCTTCTGGGAAGTAACCTCCCTCCTGGGGAAAACATCACTGTAATCTTCAGAAAGCCTCTCTGGCCACAGCAGTAGAGGGAGGGAAGATGTCCCTGAAGAATGTGTAGCAGGCAATTTTTCAATGCTTTTCTGAACGTGGTGATCACCTTCACATCCCAGCACGGCTCAGAGTCACATGGTCCAAGAAAATAGTAATCAGAGTAATAAAGAGCTCTGGAGATCTTGTGAATCAATGATGTCTGAAAACTAAGAAAGTGCTTGCGAGTGCATTACTATCATTAATGTGTCGGAAATGATACAAGGCATTGATCAGTTTAATGAGAATTAATGTGAATAAACTTGAAATATAGAACATGGCATTTTGAAGAGACATGAAGAATGATTAAGAGCAGACACTCAAAGAAGAAATGAATCCATAAAAAACTAGCACAGTGACCCTTACCCAAGCTACAACTTTTCTATATGTTCATTAATTTTCCAGAATATAAAGCATGAAGTTAACATGGTTTTGATATGCTTTTCTTTAATGACTAATAACGAACATCTTTTCACAGGCTTATTAACCATTTGTATATTTTCTTTGAATAGCTATCATTCAGATCTTCTGTCCACTTTTTAACTATAAGGTTTTTTTTATAGTTGAGTTGTAAGAGTTCTTAAAAAATTCTGATTACAATTTCCCTTGGGGATATTTGAATTGCAAATATATTCTCCCATCCTATAGTTTGTGTTTTCACTCTCTTGATATTGTCTGTCGAAGCAAAAACGCTTTTAATTTTTTTTTTTTTTTTTTTTTTGCGTTACGCGGGCCTCTCACTGTTGTGGCCTCTCCCGTTGCGGAGCACAGGCTCCGGACACGCAGTCTCAGCGGCCATGGCTCACGGGCCCAGCCGCTCTGCAGCATGTGGAATCTTCCCGGACCGGGGCATGAACCCGTGTCCCCTGCATTGGCAGGCGGACTCTCAACCACTGCACCACCAGGGAAGCCAAAGCTTTTAATTTTGATGAAATCAAATTTATTTATTTTGTAGCTTGTGCTTTTGGTGTTGTATCTGAGAAATGATTGAAAAATCCAAGGTCATGAAGATTTACACCTATTTTTCTTCTAATATATATATATATATATATATATATATATATATATATATATATATACCTTTAGCTCTATACCTTTAGCTCTAACACCTAGATCTTTGATCCATTTTGAGTTAATTCTTGATAAGGTGAGAGAATGAGACAGGGTCCAACCTCATCCTTTTTCATGTGGATACCCATTTGTTTCAGTACATTTTGTTGAAAAGCCTACTATTTCCCAGGGAAGGTCTTGGCACTCTTGTTTAAAGTCAGTTGACATGAATGTAAGGTTTGTCTTAATTCATGTCAGCACTGAAAATCTAAATCCAAAGTCTTATCTAAATATCATCGAAATCAGATACAGGTGATATGCAAGGTAAGATTCATCCTGAGGCAAATTCTAGCTGTGAACCTGTGAAGCCAAACAAATTATGTGCTTCCAAAACACAGTGGTGGGACAGGCACAGGGTAGGTATTCCTACTCCAAAAGAAAGAAATAAGAAAGAAGTTAGGGGCACAGGCCCCAAGTAAATACAAAACCTAATAGAGCAAACAACATTAAACCTAAGGGCTCAAGAATAATCCTCTTTGGCTCAATGCTCTGCCCTCTGAACTAACTAGTGTGCTGGTCCCACCTCTGCAGCTCTTCCAGGCTGGAGTCCCTGCACCATGGCTCTGGGTGGCTCTGCTCCCATGGCTCTGGTAGGTGCAACCTCCACTGCAGCTCTTTGTAGGTTCCCTTGATACACTGGGCAGGAGCATTCTGGCCTGAACCACCCTGACCCCTTGCACTATGAGTCTACACAGGTAGTTTCCAATAACATGTTCCTTGGTTCTGTCTGAGACCTCATCAGAATGGTCTTTACCATCCACATTTCTACCAACATTCTATTCATGATTATTTAAGTATTATCTAAGAAGACAAGCTTTCTCTGCAACACTCTTTTTTCTGAGCTCTCATCAGAATTGTTTTTAATGATCCATCTACAAAAATGTAGGATTTTCTAGCATGCATATCAAAACTCTTCCAGCTTCTACCCCTTACCCAAATCCAAAGCCGCCTACACATTTTAGGTATTTGTTACAGCAGCACCCTGACTTTTCCGTCTTAGTTTATGTCTTAGCCCATTTAGAATGTTATAACAAAAATATCATAGACTGGTGGTTTGAACAACACATATTTAGTTTTCACAGTTCTGGAGGCTGAAAATCCAAGATCAAGATGCCAGCAGCTTTAGCATCTGGTGAGGGTCAGCTTCCCGGTTCATAGATAGCCATCTTCTTGCTGTGTCCTCACATGGCAGAATGGGTGAGAGAGCTCTCTGAGCTCACTTTTATATGGGCACTAATCCCATTCATGATGGCTTTACCCATATAACCTAATCACCTGATAAATTCTCCACCATCACATTGGGGACTATGATATCAACATTATGAATTTGGGGAACATAAACATTCAGTCCATAACATTCTGTTTCATATCTTCAATGGGGTTTTCTCTTTGGCTTAACTGCCTCTCTTTTTTAATTTGTCCAGGTACCTGCATCCATATCTATCTATTTGACTGGTTACTTCTTCCGGGGGGACATTTCTATCTTCACAGGCTAATTTGGTTAACTCTCTTTCTTATAGATTCCTATGAAGTTTTTTTCTTTATTATTTTTTTCTTCATTCCCTTAATGTCCTGATAACTCACTTGTCTTTATAGATAGGATGGGTTCTCAATAAGTGTGTCCCAGAACACTATGAACTGCATATCCATCCCAGACAGGTTGACTAATTTTAATTTATAGAAAACCTTTACTATGACCTTAATTGAGGATATGTCTTTATCTTGTCATATCTATCAGATGAACTATTGATTTGTCAGATGTGCTGCAAACACAAAAATAGTGAATACTAATGAGCTAGAACGTTCTTAATGCCCTTACATGTGAAGTGACATTCTAATAATCTTTAAAGAGCCCAGTCCCTGTAAAGTCTACCATGACATCTCAAGAAAGGTTGATTTTTTAAAATTTGTTCCCACTGTGCACATCACTCCTTTGCCACCTAACAGACATTTGTAATCAACTGTTTATAAATATGTTTCTGGGGGGCAGAAGGCAGGATCTTATTCTATTCATATTTCTGATCTATATCCTAGTACTAGGTCAGACATGGTGTAAAAATATATTTAAGAAAATGAATGAATTAAGTAATTACAGTTTTATAATATTCAAAGGCAACAATAACACAGGATATTCACATACACTTAAAATCTCAGAAACAATAAATTATGATTGCTCCAAAAGTGATTTATTATGTTTTTGGTCAACTATATGCAAATTAAAATCACTTTTTATAGTTTATTATATATTTTTCAATTTTATCTAGATGATATAATGATAGTAGACTCTAAGAGAATTGACTTCTATTACTTGCTGACATAAAGTTTGATTAAGTAGAAGTGGAACAAACTGCTTCTCAGAGTTTTTGAAAACCCAGTGGCTGATATTCAACCTCAGTTCAGCAGGACATTCATATTTCATTGCCTAAAACCAGATGCATTATATATAGCACCAGACCTCACCACAAACAACTGACCTCATCACCTTTCCTTCTCATATGGTTGTTTGCTATTTTCTGTTTGCTATTCCCACTCCCTCTCACACCTGAGTCCTGTTAATTTATCATCTATGTATTTCCATTCTTCTTGTGATGCATGTTCTCACAGCCTCTACTTCAACAAAAACATAATGAGCTCTTAAAGCAGTCCCTTAATCATTCTTCAACTTTGCATTTCCTTATTCCTTGATGCATTCCACAAACCCTTAATCTATGTAATCTTTCTAAGAGGATCTCACCAAACCAACCAACCAACCAACCAACCAACAAATCTTACTGCTTTTATCATTGTCTTGCTCAAAAATTCCATTATGCTTCATCTAACCCCTTTTTATGTTTGACAGTATAATATTCAGTAACTAGGGCCTTCAATAATGACACTCCAACCTATGTTTCCCAATTTAGCTCTCATTAACTCTTTTTCTCAAATTCTCAGTAAAAGTTTTATGGTGTTGAGTCAGGTCTTGCACAGTCTCACCTGTGAGTCATTGCTCATTTTATTTGTCTCATTCATGAATGTTCTCTGCTCTTGCTATCAGTTTTATAAACTTTTTATTAAACAACATTTAATCAGCAGAAAAATAAGAGTATTAACCTTTTTATTTACCTCCTAATTTTAATTCTGTAACATTTTGATATACTAATCATCATTTTTGATGAAATATTTTAAAGTAAATATTTCATAATTCAAAAAGTTTCAATATGCATATCTAAAAATGGAGAATTTTCTTACATTATCAGAATAGCATTATCACACCTAACACTATTATTAATTTTTTATCAACTAATGCAGTAATCAAATTTTCCTGATTATTTAAAGCAGGTGTTTTAGTTGTTGTTGTTTATTTAAAATCAGATAAGTTCCACACATTAAATTTATCTATTATGTGTTTTTCTTCTCTTTGATTGAAGAATAGCCCTTAATTTTATACTATTTAATTGTTGTATAAATTGTAGGTAAGACCTTATGTCTTGGTTTGATCCAGGTTTAATGCTTTGGAGAGAATAATTCATGGGTGATGTGGTGTCTTCAGTGTGCCCATATTGCCCAGTTATAAAATTCTTTTCATCTAAATATTTCTCCTTCCTCCAATTCTCTTCCTGGTCCTTCCACACCTTCTATGAAGCATCACACTCCTCACTAGAGTTCATTGATTTCCTCCTCCTCTGATTATCTGTGACATTTATGGTCTTTAAAACATTACGGTATTTCACACTTATATTTATGTTATGTTATGTACCATTTTAAGTACATTTTCTATTTTGTGTTAAATTGGTCTGTTCAGATAGGTTGCAGGTCATTATGAGTCAATTTCCACATATCGTGTTTTTCCCTATGTCAATGGGAATATTGTAGGTTTTCACTTATAGGTTTTATGATTTTATAGCTCTTTCCACAGTTACTTATTCATGTCTTCTTCACCTTTTTAATTAAGTATAGTTGATTTACAATATAATATTAGTTTCAGGTTACAACATAATGATTCAATATTTTTGTAGATTATAAACAATTTAAAGTTATTATAAAATATTGGCTATATTCACTGACCTATAATATATCTTTGTAGCTTATTTGTTTTGTATACATAGTGGTTTGTACCTTTTAATTCCATACCCCTATCCTGTTCCTCCCCTTATCCCTCTTCCCACTGGTAACCACTAGTTTGTTCTCTGTATTTGTGATTCTGTTTCTGTTTTGTTATATTTATTCATTTGTTTTATTTTGCAGATTCCACATGTAAGTGATAACATACAGTGTTTGTCTTTCATGGTCTGACTTATTCCACTAAGTGTTCATGGATTGGAAGAATTAATATTGTTAAAATATCCATCCTATACAAATCAATCTACATATTTAATGCAATCCTGATCAAAATATCCATATGATTTTTCCCAGAATTAGAAAAAATAATCCTAAAATTTATACGGGATCACAAAAGACCCTGAACAGGGAAAGCAATCTTGAGAAAAAATAACAAAGCTGAAGGTATTACACTCTCTGACTTCAGTCTATACTACAGAGCTACGGTAATCAAAGCAACATGATAGCAGCACAAAAACAGGCTCATTATCAATGGAACAGAATAGAAAGCTCCAAAATAAACCCACACACTTACAGTCAGTTAATCTACAAAAAAGGAGGAAGACTATACAATGAGGAAAAGACTGTCTCTTCAATAAGTGGTGCTGGGAAATTAGATCACTAATGAAATTAGTGCTAATGAAATTAGATCACTCTCTAACGCCATATATAAAAATAAGCTCAAAATGTAAGCTTACCTAAATTTAAGACCTGAAACCATACAACTCCTAGAGGAAAACACAGGCAGAACATTCTTTAACATAAATCCTAGCAATATTTTTTTGGATCTGCCTCCTAAGGCAAAAGAAATAAAAGCAAAAGTAAACAAATAGGACCTAATTAAACATGAAAGTTTTTGCACAGCAAAGGAAACCATTGACAAAATGAAGAGACAACCTACTGAATGGGAGAAAATATTTGCAAATGAAATGACAGATAAGGGGTTAATACCAAAAATATATAAACAGCTCCTAAAACTCAATAAAAAAAAATAACCAGATTAAACAATGTGAAGAAGACCTGAATAGACATTTTTCCAAAAAAAGTATACAGATTGCTAACAGATACATGAAAAGATGCTCAACATTGCTAATCCTCAGAGAACTGCAAATCAAAATCACAATGAGATATCACCTCACACCATTCAGAATGGCTATCATCAAAAAGACCACAAATTTCAAAGATTGTTGAGAATGTGGAGAAAAGGGAACACTCATACACTGTCAGTGGGAATGTAAATTGGTGCAGCCAGTATGGATAACAGTGTAGAGGTGCCTCAAAAAATTAAAAATAGAATGACCATGTGATCCAGAAATTCCACTCTTGGGTATATATCCAAAGAAAACAGAAACATGAATTCTTTTTCATTTTTTTAAGGAAAAACTTAAATATAAAAGTATTCTTTGTTTATCCCACCTGTATTAATAGGAACCAAACATGGCAAGAATAAAGGCAGCAGGCAGCAATGGGGATAATGGTAGGTACAAAGACCATGCATGCAGACCATATAAGTACTGAGACCATGCAATGTAGACCATACTCAATGGATATTTGTCCCGCAAATGAATGAGTGCTTGATTTTCTCACACTGTGAGAAACATTGCTATCTTATGTCAACAATGTTTTCTAAATTGAGTAAATATTACTGATTATTATAGCAGCCAGAAGTCTCTTTAAGTAGTCCTCTCCAACAATTTTCTACAATAAAAATATTCTACAAAGAGTTATCTGTAAAGACATCACAGCAAAGCACCTAGCTGCACTAGAAGCAGATGCAGTTTTCAAAAGCTGTTGAGGTGGTTCATCTCCTTCTTCTCCCTATCCAAGTAATACCATGGAAGGATGAATGTAGCTGAAGTTCCCTGGGGGTTTATTTCTCCCACTTGTTGTCCAGAGCTTTCTCCTGCATTCTTCTTTTTTTCTCTATAAGATTTATAGAAAAAAATAATAAAGCATGTATAACTGTGATCATTAGGGCCCCAGAATATGAAACTGTTTTAGTCAGTAAAGAAAACTATCATTGCACCTGACTAATAACATCAGGCAGCTCCTCAGAGGACTTTACACTGCATCACATTCAACCTATTTTGTTTCTGGGTAGCTGCATATAATTCAAATTATTGTGTTACGTGTCCTAAAATAATCTTGGGTCTCATTATATACCATTGTGGCACGGTGGATCTAGGTGTTTATAAAGACAAGAAATCTCTCCTGGGATTAAAATCTAGCATGTTTTTAAAAAGTGTTTGCTTACATTGTCATTATATTTCACATTATCTCATTTGTTTAGATTTTATGACTATTATATGCTGACAGTTATTTGGAGAGCTGTGAACAAGTAATCCTTTCTCTTCAGGACATGAAACCAAGCTAAATAAATTAAAAATAGAATGCCAACTCTTTGTAAAGACATGTTAAAATCTTCTACAGTAAACATTAACAAATCAATTGCAAATCAAGCAAAAGTTAAATAAAGCCAACTCTCTAAAGCTTCTAATTCTATGGATCCATGATTCAGTTTTCTATTATCTAAAGCATCCTTTCAGTTTTCAAATGTTTACTTCATTTGATGTTATCTTTATTCACAAGTCAACAGATTCCTGTAATAATGAGTGGAGAAATGCAAATATGTATAAGATCAAGTTAATGATCTCTGATCTTACTGCATACACATATTATCCCCTTCAGAGGACCTTCAATTAATCTCTCTTCCCTCATACATACATAAGCAGTGTTGTCTCTACCCATAGTTATGCACACATGGAGCTTTGAATTTTGTGGTTTCAAACAGAAAGGAATCATACTATACATATCGAGCTCTTGCCTTTTATACTGTCATTTATTATGGATACACTGTTAGTCCATAGATATAACCTCTTTGCCTATTATATATCACACACATAAATTTTAGAACAAAAATAATATATTCTTCGTTTTGAGATTTTTTTCAGTACAGTTTCTATCTTTATTCTTTACCTTTTGGTTAACCCCTTACTGTCTTCCATCCTCACCCATTCACCCAATACTATACATCAGCTCCCTACCCCTATCTCAGCCAGATAACCATATGCTAAATTATCTAGTATATTTCTCTCTCTCTGTCCCTCTCTTTCTCTTTCAATATATGTATTCAATATATAAACATATACATTTATGTACTTCTATATATGTATTGATATAGATACATATATAGATAAACACTCCATTCAATGTTTTAATTAAGTTATGGGCTATTGTTCTTTTTAGAGCTACAGATCTGCTGATCTTGCTGCAGTGCCCTTTGGTCCATATAGGGAATTGGAGTAAAATCTCTCTGTTCAGGAGCCAAACATGACTTAATTCCATAAATATTTAGGATTTTAAGGCTGTTAAGATTGACTGGAAATAATTCAATGTTCTGGTCAATATTACATTTCTTTCAATCTACTAGTTAAGGTCTAACTAACTTTTGCCATTGTCTTCAGCCATCAGGTCAGAAATTTTGCTCCATGCTGTCATGTATTTTGTAATTTCTTTCACAGATCTTTTTCAAGCTGTCATCACTATCACAGTTTTAGTGAAAATACCCCTTTTGACATCCGATGGTGTTATATTTTCACACTATCAGAAAATTGTAACGTTCTGCCACAATTTACCCTCTTTGGCTTATAGATTCTGCAAGACAGCTCAATTATAATGACATTTTTGTCCACTTCCATGCAAAGCCAACCAGGTCAGGCTTTTGTACCTCTGAGGTAAATAAGTAAATAATGAATTAATATAGAATAACATTTGAGGTCAATGTGTAGATCTAGAGAATAATGATTTTCAAGTTTAGTCACCTGGTTTTGTTAGGATGGTGGGCCTCTTAGATTTGATAGAATATCACTTACTGAGATGGGCAATCTAGAAAAGTTAAAAAGATTTTCCATGAGTTGCCTCTGAGCAGAACATATAAGAATTATTCAGCAGATTACTTAAGTAGGTGATTTACAATGAACTGTTAAAGTGCACTCTACAAAGAGTAAAACATAGCTGCTAATAGTTTCCAAGTGTTACTCCTTAGAGCTTCATCAAGTAGAAAAAAATATAAGCTCCTGTTCATAAATCCTGGTGATTTTCCGGTTCATCTTGTTCAAGCAGCCAGATATGCACCCATTAACCTTGACTAGGACATGGGAATCACATTTAAAATGGCTGCTTCTCAGATTGGTTCAAGATGGCAGAGTAGGAGGACATGAGCTCACTCCCTCTTGTGAGAGCACTGGAATCACAACTAACTGCTGAACAATCATAGACAGGAGGAGACTGAAACTAACTAAAAAAGATTCCCCACATCCAAGGACGGGGAGAAGGTGCAATGAGATGGTAGGAGGGGCACAATCACAATAAATCAAATCCCATGGCCCCTGGGTGGTTGACTCACAAACTGGAAAAGACTTATACCACAGAGGTCCACCCACTGCAGTGAAGGTTCTGAGCCCTACATCAGGCTTCCAAATATGGGGGTCCGGCAATGGGAGGAGGAAATCCTAGAGAATCAGACTTTGAAGGCTGGTGGGATTAGATTGTAGGACTTTGACAAGACTGGGGGAAACAGAGACTCCATTCTTGCAGGGCACACACAAAGTAGTGTGCACATAAGGACCCAGGAAGGGAGTAGTGACCCCAAGGGAGACTGACCTGGACCTACCTGCTATTATTGGAGGGTCTCCTACAGAGGCGGGGGTTGGCTGTGGCTCACTGCAGGGACAAGGACACTGGCAGCAGAAGTTCTGGGAAGTACTTCTTGGTGTGAACCATCCCAGAGTCTGCCAATAGCCCCACCAGAGAGCTGGGTAGGCTCCAGTGCTGGGTCACCTCAGGCCAAGCAACCAACAAGGAGGGAACCCAGCCCCAATCATCAGCAGACAAGTGGATTAAAGTTTTACTGAGCTCTGCCCACCAGAGCAACACCCAGCTCTACCAACCACCAGTCACTCCTCTCAGGAAGCCTGCACAAGCCTCTTAGATAGCCTCATCCACTAGAAAGCAGACAGCAGAAGCAAGAAGAACTACAATTCTGAAGCCTGTGGAATGAAAACCACATTCACAGAAAGATAGACAAAATGAAAAGGCAGAGGACTATGTACCAGATGAAGGAACAAGATAAAACTCCTGAAAAACAAATAAATGAAGTGGAGATAGGCAACCTTCCAGAAAAAGAATTCAGAATGATGATAGTGAAGGTGATCCAGGACCTCGGAAACAGAATGCAGGCAAAGATTGAGAAGATGCAAGAAACGTTTAACAAAGACCTAGAAGAATTAAAGAACAAACACACAGAGATGAACAATACAATAACTGAAATGAAAAATACACTAGAAGGAATCAATAGCAGAATAACTGAGGGAGAAGAACGAGTAAGTTACCTGGAAGACAGACTGGTAGAATTCACTGCTGTGGAACAGAATAAAGAGAAAAGAATGAAAAGAAAGGAAGACAGCCTAAGAAACTTGTGGGGCAACATTAAACGCACCAACATTCACGTTATAGTGGTCCAAGAAGAAGAAGAGAGAGAGAAAGGACCTGAGAAAATATTTGAAGGGATTATAGTCAAAAAATTCCCTAACATGGGAAAGGAAATAACCACCCAAGTCCAGGAAGTGTAGAGAGTCCCAGGAAGGGTAAACCCAAGGAGAAACATGCTGAGACACATAGTAATCAAATTGACAAAAATTAAAGATAATGAATAATTATTAAAAGCAACAGGGGAAAAATGACAATTAACATACAAGGGAACTCCCATAAGGTTAACAGGTGATTCTCAACAGAAACTCTACAAGCCAGAAGGGAGTGGCACGATATATTTAAAGTGATGAAAGGGAAGAACCTACAACCAAGATTACTCTACCCTACAAGGATCTCATTCAGATTTGATGGAGAAATCAAAAGCTTTACAGACAAGCAAAAGCTAAGAGAATTCAACACCACCAAACTAGCTCTACAACAAATGCTAAAGGAACTTCTCTAAATGGGAAACACAAGAGAAAAAAAGGACCTACAAAAACAAATCCAAAACAATTAAGAAAATGGTAATAGGAGCATACATATTGATAATTACCTTAAATGTAAATGGATTAAATGCTTCAACCAAAAGACACAGGCTCACTGAATGGATACAAAAACAAGATCCATATATATGCTGTCTACCAGAGACCCACTTTGGACTGAAAGTGAGGGGATGGAAAAAGATATTCCATGCAAATGGAAACCAAAAGAAAGCTGGAGTAGCAATACTCATATCAGATACAATAGACTTTAAAATAAAGAATGTTACAAGAGACAAGGAAGGACACTACATAATGATCAAGGGATCAATCCAAGAAGAAGATATAACAATTATAAATATATATGCACCCAATGTAGGAGCACCTCAATACATAAGGCAAATGCTAACAGCTATAAAAATGGAAATCGACAGTAACACAATAATAGTGGGGGACAGTAACACCATACATACACCAATGAACAGATTATCCAGACAGAAAATTAATAAGGAAACACAAGCTTTAAATGACACAATATACCAGGTAGATTTAATTGATACTTACAGGACATTCCATCCGAACACAGCAGATTACACTTTCTTCTCAAGTGCACATGGAACATTCTCCAGGATAAATCACATTTTGGGTCACAAATCAAGCCTCAGTAAATTTAAGAAAATTGATATCACATCAAGCATCTTTTCTGACCACAACGCTATGAGATTAGAAATAAACTACAGGAAAATAATGTAAGAAACACAAGCACATGGAAGCTAAACAATATGTTACTAAATAACCAAGAGATCACAGAAGAAATCAAAGAGGAAATCAAAAAATACCTAGAGACAAATGACAATGAATACACAATGATCCAAAACCTATGGGATGCAGTAAAAGCAGTTCTAAGAGGGAAGTTTATAGCAATACAATTCTACCCCAAGAAACCCGAAGAAAAATCTCAAATAAACAATCTAACCTTGCACCTAAAGGAACTAGAGAAAGAACAAACAAAACCCAAAGTTAATAGGAAAGAAATCATTAACATCAGAGCAGAAATAAATGATATAGAAACAAAGAAAACAATAGCAAATATCATTAAATATAAAAGCTGCTTCTTTGAGAAGATAAACAAAATTGATAAACCTTTAGACACATTCATCAAAAAAAAGAGGGAGAGGACTCAAATCAATAAAATTAGAAATGAAAACGGAGAAGTTACAATGGACACTGCAGAAATACAAAGCATAAGAGCCTGCTACAAGCAACTCTATGCCAATAAAATGGACAACCTGGAAGAAATGGACAATTTTTTAGAAAGGTATAACCTTCCAAGACTGAACCAGGAAGAAATAGAAAATATGAACAGACCAATCACAAGTAATGAAATTGAAACTGTGATTAAAAATCTTACAATAAACAAAAGTCCAGGACCAGATGGCTTAATAGGTGGTTTCTATCAAACGTTTAGAGAAGAGCTAACACTCATTCTTCTCAAACTCTTCTAAAAACTTGCAGAGGAAGGAACACTCCCAAACTCATTCTATGAAGCCACCATTACCGTGATACCAAAACCAGACAAAGATGTCACAAAAAGAGAAAACTACAGGCCAATATCACTGATGAATATAGATGCAGAAATCCTCAACAATATACTATCAAACAGAATCCAACAAGACATTGAAAGGATCATACACCCTGATCAAGTGGGATTTATCCCAGTGATGCAAGGATTCTTCAATATATGCAAATCCATCAATGTGATACACCATATTAACAAATTGAAGAATAAAATGGCTGTTTCTTTGGTTATCATGAGGATGGAGTTTGGGGTCAATTCCCCAGACATCGGGAGCTGAAGAGACTCTAAGTAATCACTAAAGCCTCTGCTATTTTACAGTAATTGCCTTTATGATGTTCTGTCATGCCTTTCTTGATTGTAACTTCTGTAGCATGCCAATCTCATTGACTATTTGCCAGCATCTAGCTTAGTTTCAAAATTTGTTATTACTCTAGAAATACTTGGTGAAAGAATAAATGCTTGGGCTTCCCTGGTGGCGCAGTAGTTGAGAGTCTGCCTGCCTGTGCAGGGGACATGTGTTCGTGCCCCGATCCGGGAAGATCCCACATGCCACGGAGCAGCTGGGCCCGTGAGCCATGGCTGCTGAGCCTGTGCGTCCGGAGCCTGTGCTCCGCAACGGGAGAGGCCACAACGGTGAGAGGCCCGCATACCGCAAGAAAACAAAAAAAAAGAATAAATGCTTGAGTGAAAGTGCAGTTGCTGACAGTTCCCTCCTAGAAAGTTTATATGTCCTTGATTCCCCTGATACAAATCTCTTCTGTTTCACCTTTTATCTTTTTCCTGCTCCTTACCTGAATTGCAATCTCTTTTTCTTCTGCTCACTTCTAAATATTGGAATACTGTATTTGTGAAGCTATTACACCTTTATCCAATTATTTGAAATGTCAAATCCAGTTCTCTCTTGAGTTCCAGATTTTTATAAGAACCTGCCACTATATAACTTTACTTAAATTTATCTGAACTCTAACAAATTTTCAGATCTCTACCTTGATCATCCTCCTAATGCCCGCCTTGTCTCATATCACATCTTCTATTAGCATCACAATCCATCAGTTTCTGTACCTCCAATCTGGAAGTTCATGTGTGCTCCTTTTTTTCTTTATTACTCTTCACCCCCATATCATATAAACAAGCCTTTTAAATTCTGTCACTTTTATATTTGATCTGGGTCCTCTTGAAAATCTTAATTGCTGCTTTCTTACATTGAGACCTCACATCGACTACTTGAATAGCCTCTTGATAGTCTATTGGTCAGTGGTCACAGCCCTTGGTGAACTTCCTTTCAATTAGCTGCCATAATGATTTTTATAAAACATAAATTTCTGCGGAAAACATTATAACTTTTTGAAATAGTATCTAGTGCACCCATAGCAAGATATATATGATCTTGATGTTCTGGTTTCTCTTAATTGCCTGGGGCCTCATTTTAGCCACTTGCTTTGCTCTGTGTACTTTCTAGGTGTGACACCAACTTATAAATCTGTAATGCAATATTTTCCCAATGCCTGCACATATTCTGCTCCTCCTGCTTGGCATACACTTTGCCTCTCTATTATATTTCTCCTACGTCAAGAATTAATTTAAATGTAACCTTTAGGGAGAACATATTTGGTCTGACCTTTTGCTCTAGCATCTCTTTCTTGAAACCAGACATGAGCCTTCCCCTCTGTGTTTCCACTTGACCATTACATCATCTATCATGTTTGTTTACATATTTGTTTTCCAACTTAACATATCTTTTCACATTTGTAACACTTAACAGGGAGACTTATGGAACAATTATTCATTAAACATTTTTGAACACATGTATAAGTAATACATTTTAAAAAAAGAGAAACAAATAACAACATTGGCCAAGCCAGAGTAATGAAAAGTGAACCTAGAGTTGCCTACTCATGAAACATGCCGAAACTGTAATTTATCTGGTATATTATCATGAAAAAAACATTAATTGAAAGAGAAAAGTGTAGTCAATCTAAGACACTGATGTAGATGTCTTGTCAGTTTAATAATCTATTCTGATTGCCTAGGATTAGTCAGGATTACTAACAGTTAAACCTGAGTATAACAAGTACAATGAAAAGATTCTGTAGAACAGAATTGCCATCTCACAAGGGAATGGACTCAGTAGCAGATAGTATTCAGTTGGTGCCAGGGGACAAGTGTCACCTGTGACAATATTGGTGTCAGCAGTCAAGTCCATACCTATTACAGCCACATCTGTAGCCACATTCCAAGATTCCAAAGGCACCAAAGCAACAGACATGACCGTATCCACAGTCCTCTATAGTATCTGCCTTAGTAGTAGCATACTGTGTCAGAATTTAAGTTTTTAGCCTATGAGCAAAGAGTAAATTTTAGTGAATGAGAATATTAAATGCTAAGAGTCTGTTTTGCAGTCTAAGTGTAGGTGTGGCAAACCACAGACACTTCTGACATCCTCATATAGACCAACTTGTATTTAAAAATCTCATTAATCACGTTTCTTTAGACAAAAAAGACTTCACATACTCATTAAAGTGGAGATTATTTGCTTGGTATGTTAGGATCTTCCCAAACAGTCGATGTTCTTTAAATAAAAAACCAAAATGCTGAGTTCACTGACCTTGCTGACACTGATGCTGAATTTAACCTTTGTAACCATGCTGCATGACATCACATGGAGGAGGCGAATGCCTTCTTCCTCCAGTGATTTTGCTAATAATACCCTTCATCTCATGCACAGATTTAAAACTTAATCAACACAGCTGTGATGTTATCTATATAAATCTTAGCAGCAAACAGTATTTTTTTCTGTACGACCTACCATCCATTCCAATCACATTTTACTCTATGGGATTTGTATTGCTGTGTTCTGTTGAGAGTAATGCCACTTTGTTGTCTGTGTAGTTTTTTTTCTGTTAGATAAAAAAGTTGTCTAGTTGATTATCTATACCTGCACCAGACTGTACACATTTCTTCACATACAGGAAGAGCATTGACCATCTTATTTGTTTCCAAGTTCATAGGAATATAGAGTGAGGCTGAAATTTGATAGAGTACATGAGTATTTATTTTTCTCAAGGATAGTGGCTCTGTATGTACCATGCCCCTATACATAGACTTAAGTTTTAAGAGACAGACTAAATTTGGATGTTATCATTTCTCAAGAGGATTGAAAACAATTGGGGATTTTCTTTCACTGCTGTTCTCTAGGGCCATGCCTGATTTGGGCTACTGTAGTGCAGCCACCTACTTTTAAGTGTATCATCAGATTGGCAGAACCATCTGTAAGCCAGGACTATTTTTTCTTCTTTCAACTGGAAAATCAGAATAAATCTATCAGTGGGTGTTGAGAAAAAGGAGACACTCAGTAGAGTAGAAGCCATGAGACTCAAGCCACTTTCTTCTATAATTTATTTGTACTTTCTGGACTTCCTCAAGCCCAGTCTCATATACAGCACTTTCACATGATGATGGAAGATTGCTGTGTATACTCAAATTTGCGGCTCAGATTCAAACAATATCTAGTTCACAGTGGGCAGTTCAAGTCACATGGTAACTTGGTGGCCTATGGACAAGAACTGAAAATTCTTAAAAAAAATCTAACTCATGGAAACAGAGAATAGATTGGTGGTTGCCAGACATGGGGGGAGGCTGGCATGGGGGAAATGGGTAAAGGTGGTCAAAAGGTACAAACTTCCAGTTATAATATAAATAAGTTCTGAGGATGTAATGTACAACATGGTGACCTTAGTGAACTGTATTGTATATTTGAAAAGTTACTAGTAGAGTGGATCTTAAAAGAAATATCTACTTCTCATCACAAGGAAAAAACTGTAATTTTGTGAGGTGATGGATGTTAACTAGTGTAATCATTTGGCAATATATACATATATCAAATCATGACGTTGTGTACCTTAAACTCATAAAATGTTACATATCAATTGTATCTCAATAAAACTGGAAAAAAAACAAATGTAAAAGGAAAAAAGAACTCAGTTATGAGCTGTTTCTTCAAAAGATAATATAAATCTTCAAAGGACAGCATAGATTTGCTCCAAAATCCTAAAAGCCTGTGCTATGATTCACCTCTACAGACCTGTGAAAACCTCAAAACATCATCCTTATCTTCTGTGGACACTGTAAGCAGCACTGAATCTGCTGCTCCGTACAGTGAAGTAACAGAGCAGTACGTATGGCAACCTGTGACCATTGTGGAGTTTCCTCTTGCTCTTAATTCACTCTAAGCTTGTAGCCACTTTATTGGTTACAGTGGATAAATGGATAACAGGTGGCACATCCAGATGAGGATTACATTATCATGAAAATACAAAGAGACTCCTGAGTATTGTGTTTCTTACTTAGTGATAGGAGGCGTCAAAAGTAATGATGTGTCCCTTCATCCAGACCAGTGGACCCCTAGAAATTTCAATGAGATGGCAGGTCCTTGAAATTTTGTAGGGCTTATTTCCCATCCTCTGTCACTCATGAGTTTTACCAAGATGTTCAGGGTAGTTGCTAGTTCCTACTCACTGGGTCTTATCACCATCATATTATGAACATGGTGGACTAATGTGATAACCACTAGAATGCAAAGTCAAGGTCTCTGTAGACTAAGTTGTGCATGGGGTTTGAAGAGTTAGCATAACTCTGAGGTAGGGCAGTTAAAGAGCATTGCTGGTCCTGCCAGCTGAAAGCAAATGGTGTTCTCTACTTACAGGGGTAAAGTCAAAAGCCTCTGCAAGATCAAAATTAATGAGAAAGTATGATGGAAATGCAATATCAAAGTGAAAGCATCTATTAAAAATATAAAATTTGAGGTATTTTGAGATAATTTTGACCAAAAAAACATGTCAAATCTGAATAATGTTTTCCCTCGTAGCCTAAGATGAGTTTACTCTGCATTAAAGATGCAATAGAATTTCTAAGTCATCCCTGGTAGTAGCAGGATGAGTCCAATAAGCTGAGTGGCTCTACAAGTTTCTCAGTAGAACCCATAAGACCGGTATCTGCTACAGCAAGATGGATAGTAGCTACCACATCCATACCTGCCATAGCTATAGCCAGCACCTAGGCCACCATAATAGTTTCTGTAATAGTACATGGTATTAAGAGTGGAAAGTTCACTTGAGAGGCAGGAATTATTCTTCTCAGTTTAAATGTCATCATCTGTCCAGGGCCTTTTATACACTGTTAGTGGTGGGTAGGACAAACCAGGCATTGTTGACTTCATAATTTAGAACAACTTTCACTAGAAAAATTTACTAAATCTTTTGTTTACATAGGAAAAGAGTTCCTCAGGTATAAGATCATTTTGCTATTATTTCAAGTGTCCTATAATTAAATCATGTAATTTAATAAAAGACATTTTAATTTTATTTTGAAAAGCAATTACCCTGCATGTGATTAATTTAAGGCCAATTATCAGTGTATCATTTTCTCTCCACTCCCAAGTAATAATAGGTCTGGAAGCCCAGGGACTACATCTCCCAAGATGTACTGCAAAATAAGATTCTGCGTGAAATGCCACCAGTGAGAGATTGAATGAGATTTAGGAGGCATTAGAAAACATTAGAGATTCTTTTGAATCTTTTGATTCACTAGACAAAGTGAGGACCCTCATTACCAAGCATATTTTGCTTTTATGTCAGAATAACCTTAATCAAATTATGTGCTTTTAGAGATTTTTTTCCCCTTATTTTTATTGCCCTTGCTTACCCATATGTATTTATTTGAACTGACATGTTCTGGCCACTTGGTGTGACATAAAGCATAGAGTCTTTTCTCCAAGTTTTGGTTTGTTGGCTTATTTTCTAAAAATAACTTATTTTCTTAAAAGGCAGTCTAAGAATTTAGAGTTTACATACGTGGATTTGTGAGTTTGTGGAAGGAATAAAATAACTGAAGTGGACAAAAGTCATCATTTCTGTAGGGCAGAAATGATGGATTTTAGGGTATCTGTGTAGTTGGCATTTTTAGATGCTGCTAAACAGTTTCTGTAGGGGTTGTGCTACTGACATGTATGCCAGTAATGTCTGTGAATTCCGTTGCTGCACATTCTCAAAATCACTTGGTATTTTCAGTCTCTTTAATTTTAGCTGTTTGATAAGTACGCTGTGCTATACCCATGTTTTTCATTGTGGTTATAATTTGCATTTTCTTGCTCTGATGAGGTTGGTCATCTTTTGTTATCATTTGGTGTAATATGCTTGTTCAAGTTTTTGGCAATTTTTAATTGTGTTTTTTGTCTTTGTCTAATGACTTGTAGGTATTTTTATTTATTTTTTTGTATAAATCCTCCTTTAGATACATGCATTGTAAATATCTTCTCCCATCAGTGGTTTCTTCACTTTTTAAAATAGAAATCTTGAGAATTCCCTGGCAGTCCAGTGGTTAGTACTTGGTGCTTTCACTGCCATGGGCCGGGGTTCAATCCCTAGTCGGGGAACTAAGATCCTACAAGGCACGTGGCGTGGCCAAAAAAAAAATCTTTAATTTTGGTGAAGTCCAATTTATTAATATTTTCTTCTATAGCTAGTACTCTTTATAGACTGTTTAAGAAATTATTGCCTACTTCTAATTAATCAAGGCATTCTTACATCTTATTTTGGTGCAAGGTATGAACCAAGATTCATCTTCTTTTGTATTGTAATGAAATTAACATTATTTATTGTGAAGTCAATCCTTTCATTTTCTGCACTGCAATGGTATCTTAATGGGATAAATCTGCTGACCCTATAAGTTTGAGTCTGTTTACGGAATATCTGTTTTTCCATTGACATGTGCTTACTCCTGAATCAGTACCAACTGTCCTTCCCACACACATAGTTATGTCACTTGTTGATAGTAGCAGGTCTACATTTTCCTTTCCAGTTTATATTGCATTTATGTACTTATTTATTTACATGTATTGCAGTGCCAAAGACCTCTGGTACAAAGTTGTATCAAACTTTTATTAAATTGTGATAGTGGTTATCCTCGTCTTATTCTTAACTTCAGATGGAAATTATTTTATATGTCAGCATTAAATACATCAGCTGTAGATTTTATGTAGAAACCATTTATCAAATTGAAGAAATTATTTTTTAGTCTTAGTTTACTGAGAATTTTGAAAATTCATGAATACATATGAAATTCTATATTTTATCTGAATCTATTAAGACATTCATATGACTTTCTAATTCCATTTATGTGATGAATTATACTGAATTTTCAGATATTAAACCAATGAAGGATTTTGCAATCTTAGAATATAGCTCATGGGATTTGGTTTTGATAATATATATCATTTTGGATTTTTATAGTTACATTCACAAGAAATAGTCCTTTTTTGTAATGTCTTTGTTAGGTTTTAATTTTCCTATTTGTGTTGCCCTTTTCCTATTCCGTGGAAGAATACTTGTATAATTGGCATTTATTTTATTCTTAAGTGGTATAAATAATTCATCAGGGAAGCCACTTAGGCCTGGAATTTTCTTTGCATGACTGTCTTAAAATACAGGCTGATTTTCTTTAATAGGTATCAGACTTTTTGGATTTCTTATTTTTTTCCTTGTCTCTGTTACTTGAATGGTATTTCTTCAGATGGAATTCCATTTTCCCATTGTTCCCTGTGTGAACAGGGAGTGAAGATTGTAATCAGTGAAAAAATTATGTTGTTTTGATTTGAAAGGAAAAGTTGGACAATAAATACAAGAATCAGTGGTGTAGGAGGAAAGCCATGATCTAAGTTGTTGAAGCTGGTATGCAGGAGGTGGTGACCAGGTCTCTTTCCTGGAGGAATTTTTGCACAAGTTTATCAGGCAGAGCCCCTGTAGCAGCAACCTGGAGGTATGGCAGATGTTCTGCTCTTTTCCCTTGAACTACAGAGGAGCAATCAGAAGGATGTGATGTGGGAGGAACAAATTACAATCACATAGGAGCACAGTGGCATCAACAAACTGACAGCAGTATGTATATATGAGAATAGTGCTGTTTCTGTAGGCAATACATCATTTAAAACCTTAATGTAGGAGAACGAGAATTTAATCACATCAAGTATAGATGATTGGAGTGGCTCAGAGTCACATGAAAGCATTTTATATGGGCAGTTTAGACAGAATTGGTTATCAGACATTTGTCTTTGTCTTTTTAAAGATGTTTGGTATAACTTATGTTGAAGTGTTTCACAAGGAAAGGTATAAGACCAGTAAAAATAATTTCTATGTCTTCTTTACTCAGATTCCTCAGTTATAAACATTTCACTACATCTACATTTCTCTCTTTTTTATCTATCTATCTATCTATCTATCTATGTATCTATCTATCTATCTCTATCTCTATCTGACTTATATTTCTGTGTATCACAATCCTGTTGAATGCCACTGTCCCAGATGTGGGTACTGTAAAGGTGTCTCTTTGACACCTCAGTTCTAGGATGGGGGCTCCTCCAAACACAATTCTGTCTCATTCTCTGGGGTCATCTGTGTCTTACAGTTGCCCTGGGATTGCTGTAGATGTTCTCTGACAGCAGCTGAGGGCATATTGAAGGCATGGGACCACTTTTAATCTTCCTCACTTTTTGTTTGATAACAGAGATGCTTTGTGCAAATGAAGAGAAATTTGTACTCATGGAAAGTCCAAACCAGTTGTTAGAAAATGTTCTGATTTGGGATTTTCTTTAAGGTAAAATACAATATTTTACATTTTTTTATTGTTCAGCATGGTGTCAGGTGGAGGGAACAAGATATGGTGGTGAGGAAAAATGAAGAACACAATGAGAGTTGAATAAGCCCAGATATAGAGGGGTAGGTACAGAGCATGCTTCAAGGAATATGTTTTGTATATGTCTACTGCTGAGTTATTAGTATTGTTATCAGGTATTAAAAAGTAATTTTATTCAGTAATCTATTTATTTTTAACTGAAGGAGGTTTTGCCAAAGTGACCTGTATAAATTATACATTTTTACTCTTGAGAGTAATTAGAAGATTGAATGAGGGACAGAAAATGTCTGAGCCTTGCATTTTATACTGTTGCTGAACAGAGTTTTCCCTCTTACCTCACAAGCAAAACCATTTTATAAAACATTATAATTTTACTATCCAGACTGTCTAGATGTGTGGTTGTATACCTGTAAAGATGTCCCTTTAATGAAATATGTACCCTTAAATGAAATATATACACCCAAACAGACACATATAAATGGCAGAGAGAAATGAATATAAATTCAAAACATTTTTCAATGAAAGAGAAAGTTTATTGAAACATAAACTTAAAACCTTTGTTGCATTAACACTGTTAAGTTAAAGTGAAGGAAGAAGGGAGGCAATATCAAACAGAAACATTTTTATGAATCGTGAGGTGTTACGTGTAATGGAGGTCAATCAATATGACGCATGCTGAATTTGTAGTATTCAATCTGAAGCTGAAGTAGCCCAGGATACAGGATAAAATTTTCACTGTTTGGAAAGATAAATTACTTATAAGAAGAACCCTGGAAGGATAATTGGGAAGCACGGGAGAAGGAGTTCTACTAGATGAGTGACTCTAACAGTTTCTCAATGGAAGTCACAGAACCAATATCTGCCACAGCATGATGGGCAGCAGAGGCCACATCTGTACCAGCCATAGCCACAGCCATAGCCACAGCTTCCATAGACACAGCTCAGGTCACCATAGGAGTTGCTGTAATAGCACATGCTGTGTGGGAATAGAAACTTCAGTTGAGGAGCAGATTTTCAGTTTCCTCTGTGAACATTAACATTTGTCCAGGGTCTTTTATACATGCTCTTTGGTGAGTGGGACAAACCACAAGCAGCAGGTAGCCTCATACTTTACATTAATTTGCTTTTAAACTTCCAGAATCTATAGTTTATTAGGCAGAAAAAAGCCCTCATAACTAAGAATCCCTTCCTGTTATGTCAGAATTCCCACTACCAAAGTAGATGACTTTAATAAGCCACCTCTGCTATATTTGCAATGCCTTACTTACAATGGTTTTGCTGGTTTAAGGTCCATGACAGGTTTGTGTAGGAAGCTCATTTTTTTCATGTCCAGAATACTTATTATTTTTGTTGTTAAACTTTTCATCTCATAATAAAATGTGTGGTTAGAATTTGTTAATGTCCCTATGTTGGTATGTGGATTCATGAACTGGAGACGTTAATGAAGTAAAAAAAAAAAAAACCAACAAAAAAACGCCGCCAAGTTGCCTGTTTTTCAAGGGGAAAACAACCATTTCCCCTAGATATGAGTTTCCAGTTATTACTTAAAAACAAAGGACTGCTTATAAATTATTTTGTTGTTTTAATGCCATCTCTTCTTTCACCTTAAAATTTGCTGTTATTCAGTATTCTTGCCTTGATCTAGGTGATCTTACCATTGAACTATACAATTTTCCATTTGCATAGTTATTAATTTTCCTCTAAATGTATAAATTAAATCTCTTGGGTGGATATACTACTTTGTGAATTTGTATGTCACACTGTTGTCAAAACCCTGTGTCCAAAACTGGGATACTGATGAAGATTCAGTTGATATTCAAATACAAGCATGAGATCTTTCTAACTCTTCTCTCTCTGGGCCCAGGATTCCCCTTGTCCATTCAGTTGCCCTCTAGAAGTAGAATGACCTCGGCAAAGAAAAGATGAAAACCATTGCCCCAGTACTAGCCCTGACTGGCAGTCATTTATGTGGGGCAGTGATCTTAGTAGAGAGGTAACATCTCATTTATGGAAGGTATGGACTGTTTCCTAAGCATGATACGCTCTATGTTCTTTTTAAAATGAATATTCTAAATGTAATAGTTGATGTGTTCTTTGTATACACTGCATAGACCCAGGTATTAAAGAAAATGTTGTGGCATGGGAAAAATGGGAACACAGCAATGTGTTTGAGTGAAACCTGAAGTACTAGATTTTCTATTGACAACTATGCACTCTTCTTTCCTCTTTCTATTTTCTTATATATTCCATTGATGGGCATCTACATTTTCCAACTTGCTTGCTAGGAAATTCGCCCCTGGGCTCCTGAGCAAGACTGGGACTTGGAAGACAGACAGAAGCCATATTATTTAATTGGCATCAGTAAGAAGATATATGACCTTCGGTAAATGTGAGGTTTTGAACTGTGCTCCACTGAGAAACGCTGGCCTGTATACTGCAGGCAGCTGTGACTTTCAGTGTCAGTTTGTTATGGTTCCTGAAACTTCCTTACTCACCAAAAGATAACAGTGAATTTGAGTGACTGTAGAAGCCTTTCTTGACCTTTGTTTCTATGACCTTTATTATGGTTTCATACTCATTTTATTTCCTGCTTTAATCCTTTTCTGCTTAAAATACACAAAGTAGTTTCTTTTTTCTTTAAGCAAACCTTGAAAGATACACCTAATAGTGTGGTCAAATGAACAAGGCATCACTCCAGAGGATAACATACAGTATATGTGTGAATTAATGTGCAACTTTATTGTGTCTAAAAGTAAATTTCTTCTTCTTTGTTTTAAAAGATCAGCTTCTTCCATGACAGTCATGGGGAAAACTTCCACCTTATAATTCTATATCCACTGAAGGTATCCTTCAAAATTTAACATAAACTAAAGATTTTTTTTTCCCTAGAGAAAAGTGGCCAACAGACCTGCAGCAGAAGAAGAATGATCCCAAGCTGAAATGTGGAAACTCAGGAAGTTTTGAAGACCAAGGAAAAGGACATATATTGCTCAATATAAATGGCTGGGGACATAAGCAGTGTGAGGAAGGGTGCCTACAAGATGGGGTGGAGGTAACAAAAGCCTGGAATGGGTTGTGGAGCCTGCACAGGGTAGAAAGGCTTCTACAGGGCCTGGTGCACAGTAAAGAAGCTGAGTGTAGCATGGAGACAATTTATGGAGAAGGACAGGGGTACGGACAGCCCATAGCAGGGTGGCAGTAGTTGAGGAGGGTAACAGGAGGGGAACAACGGAAGTGGCTGCTATCCAGAGCAGGGCATTGGATGCTCTTTTAACCCTGGATGGGTTAAGAGAGCATCTCCTGGTGGAGGAGAACAGTGGGGAGGCCTAATTTGGGGTGCTGGAGTTTGAGTTGGATGAGGATGGAGTTCACTTAGTCCTGCACAGGTGTTAGAGCCTGAGCAGAGTGCATAGGGCATCCATATGGATCAGAGACTGTAGTAACTGTTTGGTGTGATTTATTGAACCCCATATACGGTGAAGAGAGTGTCTTCGTGGAAGTAGTCATTGAAGTTTGTATCATCAGTGGAAAGTGGTTACATATTGAAGGAGTGATCAAATAAGTAGATATGGTAAGGACAGTGGCTGCCATGAACCACCTATGCTAGACAGAAAGCTAGAATGAACATTGTGATGTTGGACTGGAATTGCAAGTATTGGTGTAAATGCATGATTTTCAATATATTTATATAGATAGACATGGAATAAATATGGATGTGGATGTGTATCTGCACATAAAAGAATATATGTATATACATGCATGTGTTCCTTCTTAGCTTGGCTACTGAGAGGAACTGGCATCTTTGAATGACAATGAACACATCTATTGCCAGGTCTTAATTTTTAAATACTTTTGTCCTGTAAAAGGAACCAAAGCTCTTTGGAAAGCTGGTTGATACTAGCGTTGGAACAGAAAATTTAAAAGATAAGTTTGAACCACGTTTTTGTGTCAAGAGAAGTTCTCAAGAAAATGATGAGAACATACAGATGTGTCAAAAAGGCACAGAAGCTAGCAGGAAGGGTTTCCTATTGGCCAAAACTTCCATAGTTTGAGCATTGTATTAAATAATGATAGTATTTAATTTAATTATAATCCATTGAATAAAATATAAATACATGAATATTTATGGATATAAATGCAGAAATGGAAAAATAAGTGGAAGAGGAAAAATCTTTTCCTTATAGTGAAATGCCAGCTGATGAATGTAGAAAGGGTGATAAATTTTGAAAAATTACTGTTTGGCAAACATCATAGTAGTAATTGGTTCAGCCAAAAAGCATCAACAGGTGCTAAAACTAGTGGATGGAAGCTCTCTGAAAAATGGAATATTTAAATAGTCTTAAAATAATTCCTTACAAAATACTTCTTAATCACAAAGCAGTGAAGAGTACCATTACAGTGAATAAACCTGGAAGGTACCACCATAATCAGATAATTAAGGTTAACATTTCCAGTAATGGGACAAATCAAAATTATGTACCACCTGATAATATGTAATGGTAAGAGTGGAATACCATTTATGTGATATTCTTACCAAAATGCAAAACCTAAATTTAGCCATGAGTAATCAATGGACAAACCTAAATCCGGGGACATTCTTCAAAATAGTTGGCCTGTGATCCTCAAAAATATCAACGTTTTGAAAATTAAGGAAAGACTGAGGAGCTATACCAGGTTAAAGGACACTAATGAGATAGTAACTAAATGCAACCTGTGATCCGGAATTGACTCCTTTTACCATAAAAGACATTATTGGAACAGTTGGTGACAGGAGAATATGGTCTGAAGATTAGATGATAATTATATGTCACCGTTACTTTCTTGATTTTGATGGTTGTTTTGTGGTTATGGAGGAGAATATCCTTATTGTAGGAAATGAATTCTGAGAAGGGTGAAGGGATACCATATCTGCAAATTACTGTCAAATGGTTTGGGGAATAAAATAGTGCTCTATATTGTTCTTGCAGTTTTTATGTAAGTTTGAAATTATTTTAAAGCAAAAAGTGGAAAAAAGTCAATATGATTGATCAAAATAACAGGAAAGAGAAAGTTCACCTCTATTTCAACAAAAATGCAGAGAAAGCATTTAGCAAAACTCAAGACCAATTTATAATAACAATTCTTTGCAAACTAGAAATAGATCAAATTCTTATTCTGATAAAGTATACCTATAAACTATTGATAGCAAACTTCATACTTTATGTGAAATATTGAAGCATTCCTCCTAAGATGACAAATAAGATGAGGAAAACTGATAACACAATATCTTTCCAATGGTGTCCTGGAGTTACAGTCTAATCAAATAGGCATAAGTAAATAAATAGTATTATTTACACAAAGAAAGAAGTAAAATTATTATGATTTAAAGATAAAAATCGAAAAGAACCTATAAATAAGCTATTAGAATTAGTAAGTAACATTATCAATTTTTCTTTACACTAGGTTAACATACAAAAAGCAACTTAATTTTGTAAACTGGAAGCAAATAACAATAAAATTAAAATTAATAAATGATTTAGGGGCTTCCCTGGTGGCACAGTGGTTGAGAGTCCGCCTGCCGATGCAGGGGACATGGGTTCGTGCCCCGGTCCGGGAAGATCCCACATGCCGTGGAGCGGCTGGACCCGTGAGCCATGGCTGCTGGGCCTGCGCGTCCAGAGCCTGTGCTCTGCAACGGGAGAGGCCACAACAGTGAGAGGCCCGCGTACCACAAAAGAAAAAAAAAAAGATTTAGAGTGGCATAAAACATTACATATCTAGGAATAAATATAGTGAAATATAGTTATGATAAACTAAATATCACAAAACATTAATGACAGAGATTAAAGAGGATCTAAATAAATGGAGGGATATATCAAGTTTAAGGACAGAAAACTCAAATTTTATGACGTGAATTCTTTCTAAATGCTAAAGATTTTACAATTATTGTTGATTTTGTTGGGGGGGTGAAAATTAGCCAGGTGACTCTGTAAGTTACATGGAAATGCAAGGGACAAGAATAACCAAGAAAATGTTAAAGAAGGGTAAAATTAGAAGACTTGCACTACCTGACACCAAGATTTATTATTAAAGTTCATTAATTAAGACTGTGCACTATTGACGTAAGATGGACAAAGAGATCAATAAAGAAAATAAGGAGTTCAGAAATACTAGTAGCATGCAATTACCTGATATATACCATGGGTACACTTCAGTGCACTGAGGGAAAAGATAATCTTTTAAATAAATGATGAGCGAAAACAACATTTGAAAAAATTTTCATGTATTTCACACCATTTGCAAAAATCAGTTTCAGATAGGTTGTACATCTAAATGTGGAATTTTAAAATTAAACTTTATGATCTTTGAGTAGCAGAGAGAAATTGCTTAAATAGTACTATTTGAGGACACTGCAACTTTGTAAGAACATTATAGTAAAATTAACCATCTCTGGAAAAAAAATAGAAAAGAATTATTTTAATACTTTGTTGAAACGACAGTATATATTTTATAATTCTGAATAAATAGATGTTTGTCAATATCCCTGTCATAGATATTTTCAAATAATGAATATACATGTTCAATTTTAAATATGCTAATTGCCTTGTAAAAGGCATTTTATACATTCGATTTCTTTTAAAGACACATTTTGAAAAATCTGTTTAATGAAGGTGAAATGTACCTCACTTAAATTCATAAGACAGGTCACACATACACATGTTGCATGAGCACAAACCTAATAACGAGAATTAACATAAATGAAAAAGCAATGTTATCAATGAGAATTTATTAAAAAATGAAGTTAAACTTTTTGCACATGAGATACATTGAAAAGACAACCCTCAGAAAGGGAGAAAATACTTGCAAATGAAGCAACTGACAAAGGATTAATCTCCAAAATTTACAAGCAGCTCATGCAGCTCAATATCCAAAAAACAAAGAACCCAATCCAAAAATGGGCAGAAGACCTAAATAGACATTTCTCCAAAGAAGATATACAGATTGCCAACAAACACACAAAAGAATACTCAACATCACTAATCATTAGAGAAATGCAAATCAAAACTACATGAGGTATCACTTTACACCAGTCAGAATGGCCATCATCAAAAAATCTACAAACAATAAATGCTGGAGAGGGTGTGGAGAAAAGGCAACCCTCTTGCACTGTTGGTGGGCATGTAAATTGATACAGCCACTATGGAGAACAGTATGGAGGTTCCTTAAAAATTTTAAAATAGAACTACCATACGACACAGCAATCCCACTACTGGACATATACCCTGAGAAAACCATAATTCAAAAAGGGTCATGTACAACAATGTTCATTGCAGCTCTATTTACAATAACCAGGACATGGAAGCAACCTAAGTGCCCATCAACAGATGAATGGATAAAAATGTGGCACATATATACAATGGAATATTACTCAGCCATAAAAAGAAACAAAATTGAGTTATTTGTAGTGAGGTGGATGGACCTAGAGTCTGTCATACAGAGTGAAGTAAGTCAGAAAGAGAAAAACAAATACTGTATCCTAACACATATATATGGAATTTGAAAAAAAAAAAAGGTTATGCAGAATCTAGGGGCAGGACAGGAATAAAGACGCAGATGTAGAGAATGGACTTGAGGATACGGGGAGGGGGAAGGGTAAGCTGGGACAAAGTGAGAGAGTGGCATGGACATATATACACTACCAAATGTAAAATAGACAGCTAGTGGGAGGCAACCGCATAGCACAGGGAGATCAGCTCTGTGCTTTGTGACCACCTAGAGAGGTGGGATAGGGAAGGTGGGAGGGAGGGAGATGCAAGAGGGAGGAGATATGGGGATATATGTATATGTATAGCTGATTCACTTTGTTATAAAGCAGAAACTAACACACCATTGTAAAGCAACTATACTCCAGTAAAGATGTTTTTTAAAAAAACAAAACAGGAGCAGGTGTCCCAGAGGCTGTACCTCCTCTCCTCCCCATAGTTAGCACTGACTTCTTATAACATTTTATTAAAATTCTCTGGGTCCTGAAAAAAGAAAAGAGATACATTTTATTAAACCTTACACAGCAGTAAAATGGTAATACAACATTAAAGGAAATATTTCCTATTAATTGTAAGATATCCTGTGTGATTTTCAGTAATGAGGGAGACAAAGTTGTATCTGAATTTCTCTAACCTCATGTTCAGGAAATTAAGATGGGTTTTCCACGTTTGAAAAGAGAATACAATTAACTGGAGGCAGAGTTAAGGAATTCAGGAGGATACATTCACTGGAGGTTTATCAGTAGAATGCATAGGACCAGTATCTGCCACAGCAAAATAGGCGGCAGCAGCAGTATCCTTATCTACCATAGCCACAGCCCAGATCATCAGAGTCGTGTCTTTGCTATTATGTCAAGATTGCCAGAAATGCACCGTGCACATTTAAAAAGTGATTTCTCTCCTACTTTCAAAACTTTCTTAATTTTATATTTGGTAACATAAAAATGTCTAGGTTAAAAGGGATAACATAAAACATGAAAGCCATATTCCAGATGTTTGTTTTTGCTAACAAAAACTTAATTTTAAGTTAGACATACACTCTGTCAATACAGATTGTACATAACGAGTTTTGGGGTACATGGAAGGAGAAATTATTAGACAACACAAATATGTTAAATTTGCTTATCCATTGCCTTAGGGGTAATAGGTCTCCAAGTTTAGGGTTTTTTTAAGATTACAATGAGCTGACAAAGTGCCATTCCACTTTATAAACTTTTATTGAAATCCAAAATACACATGGAAAATACTGTAAACCATGATGTGTAGAAATAGATTAATTTTCACAAAATAATCATGCCAATTTAATCAGCATTCAGATTAAAAAGTAGAATACCAAGGCCCAGGGGAACTCACACTTCTTCCCCCCATCACTCCCCTGCACCCAGGCGTTACTCATCCCACCTTTTGAGACCATGTATCTGTTCTACCATCTTTGCACTTTGTATAAATGGATTCATACAGTAGGTACTATTTTTACCTGATTTCATTTACTCAGCATTGTGATTTTGAGATTCATACATTTTGTTTGTATAAAAATTGTACATTTTCACTGCTGAATAATATCCTCTTTGTATGATATACCACAATTTATCCATTTACTGTTGATGTTGACTTGTTTCTAACTTTAACCATTGTGAATACTTTCACAAATAGTTCTTCATATATTTTTTGGTAAACTTATGTATATGTCGTTCAGATATTGCTACAATAATATTGTATAACAAACTGACACAAAATACGTTTTATGTAGCAGTAAACATTTTCTTCACCCTCACATGTCTACACGATGTCTAGTTTGGCTGAACTAGGTTGGGCTTCACACAAAGTAGTGGGATAGAGCCATGTAACTGTCCTCTAACTTGGATCAGCACCTCACTGATTCATCTCCTTCCCACTGTGGAAAACAGATGTGCAAGTGGTCTAGTCCAATTATGGAAACACTTTTCAAACCTCTACTCACATGTCCATTAATCCCATTGTCCAAAGCAAGTCAAGAGGTGGGGAATATGGCCTTTGTTCATGTACATCCTATTCACAGTGAGGTCACACATATTCCGTACTTAAGCCAACAATGATGAAGAAAGGAAATAAAATCTTCTCATGGAGGTCAGGGTGGAAGGAATGAATATTTGAATAAAAGTAAGTTATTCTGCCACAGATGCAATTTATTGGGGGCAACACTAGAATTGGAATTGCAGTTTTGTAGAGTATAAAGTTGTTCAGTTTTTATAAATACTCGATTAAACAGTTCTCCCAAGTGGTTGTATATTTTGATAACTCCACACACTGTTCCTCTACAGTTTTACCAGGTCATACATGCTGTCTTTTCCTTTTAGCCATTCTGGCACGTGCATAATGATTTCACTTTGTACTTTCTGGGTGCCTAATATAGTTGAACACCTTTTTATATACTACTGGCCATTTTTAGTTGTCCTTTTTTTTTTTGGTGAGATACTAATTCAACTCTTTGTTTACTATTGAGCAGTATAGGAAAGATAATGAACGAAACCCTTTTCCGTGATACATCACAGTTTAATCTTATGTTTAGCTGGCTAGTTTTGTTCTCCTTGTAACCTGATAAGGTGGTCAATGTCAGCAACACTACAAGAAATGTTATTTATAGTAAAAGAGACCCTCGGTTATAAATCACATCTGGACAGGAAGGAGTCAAGTGGAATGTAATCTGGACACTTCTGCTGATGACCCAAAGAAGAAAGGTTAAAACTCTAAGTAGAAGAGACCAGTGACATCAGCCTACAGATGCAGCCCACTTGGTACCAATCAGAGACAGCTAAAAGAGAGGGTCACAGAATATGCCCATGAGAATCAAGTTGTTAACTGCACTGGAAAAACAATAACACACAGTATGAGGCTCCAACTTTAGCCTGAAAGGATGTGGATGCTAATATATGTACACAGGCTTCAGGCCACCTGAATGCACAGATTTATATGAGCGTAGAAAGAAAGAACATTTGGTCCACTCTTGTCTCTTGGACACATCATCCCTGCAGGAGAAAACTTGTGCAATGATTTCTCTTCCTCCGTCCCTCCCTCCCTCCCTCCCTCTCTCTCTTTCTTCCTTTCTCTTTCTTTCTTTCTTTCTTTCTTTCTTTCTTTCTTTCTTTCTTTCTTTCTTTCTTTCTTTCTTTCTTTCTTTCTTTC
>NW_020837945.1:14154800-14226502 GCF_003676395.1 Aethalodelphis obliquidens
TTCTTTCTTTCTTTCTTTCTTTCTTTCTTTCTTTCTTTCTTTCTTTCCTTCTTTCTTTCTTTTTTCTTTCTTTCTCTTTCATACTTACAATTGAACACATAAGGCATGCACACATAAGACAGAAACAAATGAGAATAAATTCAAAACAGCATTATTTACAATAAAATACAGGACTTATTGAAAGTGACATAAAGATGTTATAGTAAAAAAATGAAGTATGATGACAATATGATATTAAAGATTACAGTTACTATAAATTGTGAGATATTCCAAGGGATTTGGGTCAACTAAGTTGAAACATATTGGATCAAGACTATCTAATTTTGTGGGATTTTTATTGTTATTTTGTTTGTTTCAAGTAGTCTAGGATGACGTTTTCATTTTTGAAAGAGGGAATAGAAGATCCTTAGTGAAAAAGTCAGAAAACACAGGTGGAGGAGACCACCCGTGTGAGTGGCTATAGGAATTTTTCAGTAGAATCTATAGGACAAGCAACTGCTACAGCAAGATGGGTGGCAACAGTTATATCCATACCCACATGGCTACAGCCATAGCCAGAACTTAGGGCATCAAAGCCACAGCCCAAGCCACCAGAGTAGTTGCTGTAGTAGCACATTCTGGTGAGTGGTGTGTTGAGTTAAGAAGTTAAGAATCAAGTTTCCTGAGCTCAAAAGTCACCATCTGCAAATGGGCTTTTAAATATTACCACCCAGTAGAAGACGGGGTAAACCACAGGAAGTTTGGGCCTCGTATTTTATACTAATTTGCTTTTAAAATTTCTTGAATCTGCTGTTTGTTGGGAAGAGAAGTTTTCATAAGTGAGAATAATTTACAATTACATCAGGATTACCATAGTCAAATCAGGTGACTTTAATAAACAATTCTTAATGTATTTAGAAAGCCCATACTCATTCTATTTTTGTTTACAGCCTGTGATTAATTTTCATGGAAAGTTCTTCTATCACATTTTTTGGGGAGTTTATTTTTATCTAACTATGAATGTTTAATGCAGGATTATAAATATCCTTATGTATGAATATGGATTTTTGGCTGGGAAAAGTTAATGAATCCACAAAATGGATAATTATCATTTTGGAGTGAAAAAACTTTTAATGCAAACTTTTCTTCTATATCTATTCATTGCTAATGCTTGCTTATGATGGACTGTATGCCTGTTCATTCACTCATAGACTTTTTGTTCCATAAATTCGTATAAATAGATCTAACCATTCACATTTAGATTTTTATCATTTTTGTGTCTAGGTGAGTTTATCAATTCAACATGCAATTTGCTAGTTACTTATATATTCATTTTCTTTATAATATATTAGTTAATTCACTAGAGGTAGAATTTAAGTTTCCTAAATGGGAACAAGTCCTCAATGCTCTGTTTGTTTGATTGGTTTATTTGGTCTATTTTCTCCCTGTTGAGTAAATTCTACTGACCTCTTATCAAGTTCACTGATTCTATCACTGTCATCTCCACTCTACGATCAAACTCAGTGAGTGTTTATTTTTATTTTGGTTATTGCATTTTTGAGTTTTAAAATTTTCACTTGATTCTTTTAATAATGTCTGCTTCCAAAGATTTTCTACTTTTTCTTTTGTTTCAAAAGAGCTTGTGATTGCTTCCTGAAGCAATTTTATGATGGTTGTATTAACATTTTTATCAGATAATTCCAATATCAATATTGATCCTGATGTTCCATTGTTTGCCTTTCCTCACTCAAATTGTGAGTTTTCTGGTTCTTAGTATGATGAGTGACTTTGTGTTCTGAATAGTTTTGATATTATGAGACTTGGATCCTATTTCAAATCTCTCTCTTTTTAAAGCAAGCAGTACACTTGTGAGATAACAAGGGTTGGTCTTGCATGTCTGTTTCACTTCTTGTTGGACTCACTGAAACCATCCTGGTAAAAGTGAAGTGCTAACTCACACTGCCCTCTTGCTGCAGGTGGGTAGAGTTGAAGGTTAATACCCATGTCTGCCCTGGGGTACCTAACCGAGCTGCCCCATTGCTTCCAAGTGGAGGTTGTAAGCCCAGCTCCCCACTGGAGCCTGCTAATGCCACGATCAATGTGAATAATCGGCTTTTTGCTGATTATAGGTGCACATAACCATCTCAGTGTTAATTTGATGAGTGAGAGACTGCTACAGCAACATAAATCGCACTGCTTAGAAACCCACAGTTCTCTCAGATATCTCATTCAGCAGAGAATGTATAAATTGACAAAAATGTCATAGCATAAAAAGCCATTGAAATTCTGGAGATTGATAAATATATATATAAGCAATTGAATTTGTCACACTTTTTTTAAGAAAAGAGTATGGAAATAGAATGAGAATTTTCATGATTGTTAGTCTCATCAATTAATTCATTCATTTAAAAACTGTTTATAAAGTGACTATACAGTTCTTATACTTGGAGACCATTTTTTCAGGTGTTGAACTATGTGATTTACTCTTTTGGATTCTAGTATAATATTTTGTCGCACTCATGCCGTGAGGACTTTGCAGTTGCAAAAGACTATTAGGGAAATATTCATCTTTGCAGAAAAATGGACTGAAGTTATTTTAATATATTCTTATTTTATGTGAAATTTTGAAACATAATGAAATTCAACTAAAAAATGGACTTCATTTAAAAGATGTGTTTTACTGAAATCTCATCAAATGGAATTATTTCTAATGCTGAATCTGTGGGAAAGGCAGCCTCAGTGGAAAAATATTTGAAGTGGAAAAAAGAAAACCAGTCCATACAGAAGCACAGCATTGAATGGTTCAATCCAAAAGTGCAGTGTCAGGAAAAATCTAAGAACAGAGACAACAGGATAGGATCATGGAAAATTAGATTACCATTGGAAAAAGTATTACTAAGTAATTAAGATAATTATTTGTTATAATTTTAGCTTATGAAGGTAAGGTTTTAGCATGATCAAGGTGTCTATGATAGCAGTGGCTGTAGATACACATGAATGCACAGACCTATATTACTGTTTCCTAAGAAGAAATGATAATCAGATTTTTGACACTTCATTTTGGGAATGCAAATAACACGGTGTCTTCAGTCATAATCGCCCAAAACTAATGGAGATGAAGAGGTGTAAATGAAAATAAAGCAATACTGGCAATGAGGATGTTGATTTTAAATTAAGTTAAATTTTTCTACCCATGAAAGCTATTGAATTAAACTGTACACAGAAGTAAAATGGAAATATAACTTTAAAAATTCTCTGTCATAACGTATTTCAAATAACTTTAATCAACCAAGGTGAAACATGACAAATTTGAACTTAGGTTCCCCCCCCCACCCCATACCATTACTGAGGCTAGGATGGGTTGACCATTATCTGAAGAGAGACTAGAATTCCATGTGAAGATCCCTGGAAACATAGTCAGTGAATCACAGGAGAAGAAGTCCAGTAGTCCGAGCAGCAATAGAAGTTCCTCACTAGAGTCCATAGGGCCAGAATCTTCCACAGCAAGATGGGTGGCAGCAGCTGTGTCCATGCCCACCATAGCCACAGCCATAGCCACAGACCAGGCAGCCACAGCCATACCCCAGACCACCATAATAATTGCTGTAGAAGCATATAGTGTCAGGAGTGGGTGGATCAGTTGAGAAACAGTGCCTTGGATTGAATGTGACCATTTGCACAGGACCTTTTATACACCTTCAGTAGTAGGTGGGCAAAACCACAGGCAGTGTTTATCACATATTTCACACTAATTGTCACTATAAAACTTTTGGAGTCTCTTGATTCTTAGGGTGAAATGAAGTCTTCATAACCAAGATTACTATGCTACAATGTTAGGACTCCTGCCATCACAGGAGTGACTCTTAAACAGGTGTTTTCTCTGAAATTGAGTTACACGTAGTGAGGTGGATGGACCTAGAGTCTGTCATACAGAGTGAAGTAAGTCAGAAAGAAAAAAACAAATACCGTATGCTAATGCATATATATGGAATCTAAAATAAAGAAAATCATACTGATGAACCTAGTTGCAGGGCAGGAATAACGAGGTATACATAGAAAATGGACTTGAGGATATGGGGTGGGAGGGCGAAGCTGGGGCAAAGTGAGAGTAGCATCGACATATATACACTACCGAATGTAAGTAAAAGAGTTGGCTGGTGGGAAGTAGCAGCATAGCACAGAGAGATCAACTTGGTGCTTTTCGATGACCTAGAGGGGTGGGATAGGGAGGATGGGAAGGAGGCTCAAGAGGGAGGGGATATGGGGACATGTGTATGCATATGGCTGATTCGCTTTGTTGTGCAACAGAAACTAACACAGTATTGTGAAGCAACTATACTCCAATAAAGATCTATTAAAAAAATAAAATTAAAAAGGAAACAAATGAGCTAACTAAAAAATGGGCAAAAGATCTGAAGGACACCTCACCAAAGAAGATATGCAGATGAAAAGTAAGCATGTGAAAAAATGCTCAACATCTTATGTCATTAAGGAACTGCAAATTAAAACTACTACACACCTATTATAATGGCTAAAATCCAAAACACTGACAACACCAAATGATGGCAAGAATGTGAAGCAACAGGACGTCTCGTTCATTGCTCGTGGGAATGAAAAATGGTGCAGATACTTTGGAAGATAATTTGGCAGTTTCTTGTAAAACTAAACATACTCATATCATATAACCTAGCAATTATGTTCCTTGGTATTTACTCAAATGATTCGAAAACATATGTCCACTCAAAATCCTGCACATGGATGTTTATAGAAGCTTTATTCATAATGGCAAAACATGCAAGCAACCAAGATATCCTGCAATTGGTGAATGGGTAAACAAACTGTAATACATCCATACAATGGAATATTTTCAGCAATAAAATAAAATGAGCTATCAAGCCACGAGAAGACATGAGGGAACCTTAAATGCCTATTACTAAAATAATCTGTAAAGGCTATGTACTGAATGATTCCAACTCTATGGCATTCTGAAAAAGGCAAAACTACAGAGCCAATAAAAATATCAGTGATTGCCAGTGCTGTGGGGGAGGGAAAGAAGGATGAATAGGTGAAGCACTAGGATATTTAGCACAGTGAACCTATCCTCCATGATACAGCAATGGTGAAGGCATATTGTTATACACCTGTCAAAACTCATAGAATGCACAACACAATGTACCCTAGTAAACTATGGTCTTTAGTCAATAATTGTGTATCACTATTGGCTCATCAATTCTAACAAATATACCACACTAATGCAAGAAATTAATAACAGCAGGTACTGGAGACAGGTAGATGAGGGTATATATGGGAACTCTCTTACTTTCTGCTAAATTTTTTTGTAAATCTAAAACTGATCAACAAGTACTCTATTCACTTTTTTAAAAGAAGCATTTGTTTATTTCAAAGCCTTTTCTCACTCTAGATTTGGTCTGTTGATAAATATTACCATATTACTTGAGATGACATAGGGGCACACAAGCATTCCTCTAAGTTGTGTTTTTTTGAATATTCTATCCAACTGTGGATTTCTTGAAATGTTTATATGTATTATAATATCCATATATTTATCATAAAATATAACATTTACATATTTATTATAATTCTATTCTATTTAAAATTGCATATAATTATATACTTTATATTATAATTTATATATATATAAAATTTCATTATACAATCTGAAATTTTATATTGTTTTTAGTGGGTGTGTGGGCACCTTGAAAGGGAAATTACTTGATGCTGGAATTCTGCCAAATTCTCCACCTGTTCTCAGATGAAAGCATACCTTTTCTACTAGATGATATTTTCTACAAAATATTTTCCATGGACTGACTCAACTTGTTTTTATGCTCCTTAATAAGAAGAAAAACTTTTATTTGTGTATATTTTGTAACACCCAGAGTGTGCATAAATCGTAAAAGTAGAACTCGATGAATATCCAAAGCATACCTGTTTAATCAGTACTTAAAAATCATATAATACTAGCATCTCCGATGACTCTCCTTATGCCCCTTTCCATTCAGTACCAGTCCCTAAGTGTAACCATTCCTGATATCCAAAACCATGAATTTGTTTTGCCAGTTTTTGAAACTTATGCAAATCAAATCACAGAAATAAGACTTTTAATCTGGCTTCTTTTGATTCACATTTTTCTTTTTTTTTAATTCATACATTTTGTTTTTGTCTTAGTTCTCACTGCTGTATAAAATTTCAATGTGCAAATATACCACAATTTCTTTATCTCTAACATTTGTAGACAACCTTAAAAGGGAAGGAATGGATAATCCTGCCCTAAAGGTGAGAAAGGAAAGAACATATTATGCAGAATAATAATCTAACCCAGGGATCCACAAAGTCTTGATCACCATCTGCTTTGGTAAAGTTTTATTGGAAAACGCCCACATCCATTCATTTGTGTATGGTCTATGGCTGTTTTCATGTTACAATGACAGAGTTGAGTAGTGGAACATAGATCATATGGCCTGCAAAATCTGAAATATTTTACTCTTTACAGAAGAAGTTTTCCTAGCCCTATTAATCTATCCAAATAGGCGTATCAATTTGGAATATACCTAGAACCAGAATTGCTGAGTTATAAAAGAGACCACCAAATAGTTTTCCGAAATTTTACCTTTCACCTGCAGTTTTTCCACTACTTGCTTTGCATTTTTCCTCTTCAGCTTAATTGACTTATTACACTCTATTGAAATATGTTTCTTTTACTTTTTTCCTAATAAATCTAGGACCTTAGAGTTAGTTATTTTTATATTCAGTCTTTTACAGTATACTTGCCATGTAGCTCATTTTCTAGATATTTAAATCTCAAAAGAAATTATTATTAACAGTTGTGCACAATCAATATTTATTTATATTTTTCTATTCATTTTATTTTTGTGTGTGTCCATGTTTTTGTCTGGATCTTTTTCCTTCTGCCTAAACAACTCTATTATTTTTTATAATTAATACATGATAAAAATAAATTTTCTTACTATTTATTTGTCCAGAAACTTTTATTTTTATTTTTTTGTAAGAGACTGCATGAGATTCTAAATAGCTATTTTTAATCCATCTTTCCTTAAAATATCATCACATTTTCCTTTGGCTTCCTTTGTTTCTGTTGAAGATTCTATTTACTGATACATTTTCCGGGTATTTTGTCTGTTTCTCTAGCTATTCTGATTTTGACTTTGCATTTAATTTTCAGCTCTTGGGTTATGCTGATGTGATTTTAATTGTATTTTTCCCTCTTGGCAGTGCAGAGCTTTTAGAATATATGATTTGGTATCGTTCATCAGTTTTGGAAAATTATGGATTACTTTTTCTCCAAAAATGGCTTCTGCTTTATTTTTTTCTTCTTCAGCTGAACTTCAATTACACTATTTTTTCACCACTTTAATATGGACAAAAAATTCTATCTGATTTTCAAGTGCACCTGCTTGGTATCTCAGGAAATTGACCTTTGCAACTTCAGAATTTGGAAAATATCTCAAGGAGAAATGTGGTTGTGTGTTAAGCTCAGGGTTCTACCAGTACATTTTTATCAGAATCTATGTGTCCAATTGCATTTTGCCAGTCTTGGAAAAAAAAGAAAGGGCACCTAAAATTCTGCTTGTTATTTTTCCCCTCAGAAGTCTCTTGCCTTGCATCTAGAATCAAGAACTGAAGAATTTTCAGCTCACTTTTTCAGAGTTTCTACATATTCAGAATATTGGTCCCTTTATTCTTGGTTTTCTTTTGCTTTGTTTGTTTTTCACCAACTCTCCATTGTGCTTGATGCCACTAGTTTGAGTTTCCAAAGTAAAACAGAACTACTTCAAATGTGGAAAATGAATTTGATTCTGGAGAAAGTTAATATGTAGAGGCATATATATTTGATAAAGGCCAGACTCCTAGGTAAACATGAAATAATCTAATATTAATTTGATACTGAGAAAATATCTCATTGTTTTGAAGAGTTTATCTTGTTATACACATTATATGATTTTTTTTCTCAAAAACTTATCATAAATTGGAATATTTTAAAGTACTATTTGGCCACCATGTTGGTAAGGTAGAATGTGATTATTAGTTCTGACAGTTTAAATTTGAATGCCTATGCTCATTCTACAGGGAAAAAAAATTTTTTATTTGAGAAACATTTCATAGAGGCAGAGCTCAAGCTGATATAATCCAACCATCAGTGTTGCAAGAGACAAAAACTTACAAATACATGTGAGTTTTTTTTATTTTAGAAGATGTTGGGGGTAGGAGTTTATTAATTAATTAATTTATTTTTGCTGTGTTGGGTCTTCATTTCTGTGCGAAGGATTTCTCTAGTTGTGGCAAACAGGGGCCACTCTTCATCACGGTGCATGAGCCTCTCACTATCGTGGCCTCTCTTGTTGCGGAGCACAGGCTCCAGACGTGCAGGCTCAGTAGTTGTGGCTCATGGGCCTAGTTGCTCTACGGCATGTGGGATCCTCCCAGACCAAGGCTCGAACCCGTGTCCCCTGCATTAGCAGGCAGATTCTCAACCACTGTGCCACCAGGGAAGCCCCTACATGCGAGTTTTAATGCCCTGATGTGTATTAAATAGTTTTAATACAACTATTATAAAAAATAGCCATTTACAAAACTTAGAGTATAAGCTAACAGATATGGTAGAAGAAATTCTAGAGACATATATAAAAATGAACTTATTATGGACATTGTTGGAAAGCATTGATATTTTTACCCTCTTCCTTTTTAGGTATATAGTGGCCACAAAAGAGAATCAAGTGGGATTTAGTCCAGGGATGCAAGAATTCTTCAATATACACAAATCAATCAATGTGATACACCACGTTAATAAATTAAGGAATAAAAACCATATGATCATCTCAATAGATGCAGAAAAAGCTTTTGACAAAATTCAACACATATTTATGATAAAAACTCTCCAAAAAATGGACATAGAGGGAACCTACCTCAACATAAAAAAGGTCATATATGACAAACCTACAGCAAACATCATACTCAGTGGTGAAAAACTGAAAGCATTTCCAGTAAGATCAGGAACAAGGCAAGGAAAGATGTCCACTCTTGCCACTCTTATTCAAATAGTTTTGGAAGTCCTAGCCACAGCAATCAGAGAAGAAAAAGAAATAAAAGGAATACAAATTGGAAAAGAAGAAGTAAAACTGTCAGTTTGCAGATGACATGATATTGTACACAGAAAATCCTAAAGATGCCACCAGAAAACTACTAGAACCAATCAATGACTTTGGTAAGGTTGCAGGATACAAAATGAATGCACAGAAATCTCTTGCATTTCTATACACCAACAATGAAAAATTAGAAAGAGAAATAAAGGAAACAATCCCATTTACCATTGCAACAAAGAGAATAAAATACCTAAGAATAAACCTGCCTAAGGGGGCGAAAGACTTGTACTCAGAAAACTATAAAACACTGGTGAAAGAAATCAAAAATGACATAAACAGATGGAGAGATATACCATGTTCTTGGATTAGAAGAATTAATATTCTGAAAATGACTATACTACCGAAATTATCTACAGATTCAGTGCAATCCCTATCAAACTACCAATGGCATTCTTCACATAATTAGAATAAAAAATTTTTCAATTCACATGGAAACATAAAAGACCCCGAATAGCCAAAGCAATCTTGAGAAAGAAAAACGGAGCTGGAGGAATCAGGCTCCCTGACTTCAAACTATACCACAAAGCTACAGTAATCAAGAAAATATGGTACTGGCACAAAAATAGAAACATAGATCAATGGTACAGGATAGAATGATCAGAGACAAACCCATGCACATATGGTCACCTAATTTACGACAAAGGAGGCAAGAACATACAATGGAGAAAAGACAGCCTCTTCCATAAGTGGTGCTGGGAAAACTGGACAGCTGCATGTAAAAGAATGAAATTAGAACACTCCCAAACACCATACACAAAAATAAACTCCAAATGTATTAGGGACCTAAATGTAAGACCAGACACCATAAAACTCTCAGAGGAAAAGATAGGCAGAACACTCTATGACATAAACCACAACAAGATCTTTTTTAACCCACCACCTAGAGTAATGGAAAGAAAAACAAAAATAAACAAATGGGACTTAATTAAACATAAAATCTTTTGCACATCAAAGGAAATCATAAACAAGACAAAAAGGCAACCCTCAGAATGGGAGAAAATGTTTGCAAATGAAACAATGGACAAAGGATTAATCTCCAAAATATACAAAGAGCTCATGGAGCTCAATATCAAAAAAATGAACAATCCAGTTAAAAAATGGGCAGAAGACCTAGATAGACATTTCAAGGAAGACATACAGATGACCAAGAGGCACATGAAAAGATGCTCAACATCATTAATTATTAGAGAAATGCAAGTCAAAACTACAATGAGTTATCACCTCACACTGGTCAGAATGGCCATTCTCAAAATCTAGAAATGATAAATGCTGGAAAGGGTGTGGTGAAAAGGGAACACTCCTGCACTCTTGGTGGAAATGTAAATTGATACAACCACTATGGAGAACAGTATGGAGGTTCCTTAAAAAACTAAAAATAAAACTACCATATAACCCAGCAATTCCACTACTGGGGATATACCATGAGAAAACCATAATTCAAAAAGAGACATGCACCACAATGTTCATTGCAGCTTTATTTACAATAGCCAGGACATGGAACCAACCTAAATTTCCATTGACAGATGAATGGATAAAGAAGATGTGGTACATATATACAATGGAATATTACTCAGCCATAAAAAGAAACAAAATTGAGTTATTTGTAGTGAGGTGAATGGACCTAGAGTCTATCATACAGAGTGAAGTAAGTCAGAAAGAGAAAAACAAATACAATATGCTAAGAAGTACATACGGAATCTAAAGAAAAAGAAAAAAATGTACTGATGAGCCTAGCTGCAGGGCAGGAAGACATAGAGAATGGAATTGAGGACACGGAGTGGGTGGGGGAAGCTGGAGCGAAGTGAGAGTAGCATTGACATACATGTACTACCGAATGTAAAATAGCTAGTGGGAAGAAGTAGCATGGCACAGGAAGATCAGCTCGGTGCTATGCGTTGACCTAGAGGTGTGGGATAGGGAAGGTGGGAGAGAGGCTCAAGAGGGAGGGGATAACAGAAACTACAGATAACAGAAACTAACACAGTATTGTGAAGCAATTTTACTCTAATAAAGATCTATTAAGAAAAAAAAAGAGAATTCTTCCTCTCTCTCATTCTCTCTTGCTCCCTCACCACAACCACACACATGTGAATAATCACACACAAATACACAAACATGCATGTTAAACTGAAGAAGACAATTCAGTATAAATGTAACAAAGCAATATTTTTCTATGAAATACAGTTTATTTAGTAATACATACATATTTTAAAGTAAAATTTATAATCAAATTAAATTTTTCATAGCATTATAAAGGTAATACAATATCCAAGGAAAAATTTTTCCATAAACTATGATACAATCCAATAGATAATAATGAATCAAAATGAGCACGCTGAATTTTATTTATTTACCTCAGTTTATTATAAAGTTGGTATTTCTGATGACATTTTAAAATTTCTTATGCAAAGGAAACCTGGAGATAGTGACAATAGAACAGAAAGATATAGCCAACAGCCTAAATATTCTTTAGCAGAGGCCATAGGATGAGTATCTTCCACAGGACAATGGGCAACAGAGGATGTAACCATAGCTACAATAACCAGAGCCATAGCCACAGTCATAGCCACAGCCCAGGCAACTGTAACCATAACTCAGACACCATAATAGTTGCCATAGTAACACATGGTGTTGGGAGTGGGAGGTTCAACTGAAGAAGGAGAAGTAGGTATCTTTAGTCTGAATGTCACCATCTGCCAAGTGCCTTTTATACCCACTCACTGATGGGTGGGGAAAACCACAGGCAATGTAGCATCCTGTATCTCACTAATTTACTTCAGACATCATAAATATCTTGATTTAGTGGCAAAATGTGTCCCTCTTAACTGAGATGATTTGCCCCTACTCCAGGATTCCATGGTCAATTTATGGACCTTTAAAATGGAACTCTTGTTCTATTTTAAATGCTATGTCTCACTCATATTTATTTAGTTGAATACATACAACCTGATTACATGGCATGATGTAAAGTATGAAAATAAATATCCTATTTTTTGTTTTGTTTTCATTCCTCCATAAGAAGAAGGGTTTTTAAATAAATCTTGTCTAGAGAAACATGCTTCTAATTTAGATTATATTAAACTTAAGAGAGAAAAAGGTTTTCAGCATCTTTCAACTAGTCAATTTTTATTTCTTTGTTAGTAACTGTGTGTCAACCATTTTTAAGACATATTTCGTAACGCCTATTATTGTTCCTGTGTCTCCTTTTATCACTGGCTTTCTCATGCATAACATAAGATGCTAGAAGTGGTGCAAGGACATTAGTGAAACTTCCAGTATTACAAAAGAAAAATAAAATAAGTTTCTTTTCTTTTTAAATTGGAAAATAAATCATTATTTTTCTTCACTGGGCCAAATGTATCTCTGACATTATTGAAACATTGTACATTTCTTCAAATAATTAAGATAGATTTTCAGGTTTCAAAATGATGCTTGGGAACTATGTTAGTCAACTAGAATTTCTTTTTTTTTCTTTTCAATTAGAATTTTTTTTCTTTTTAAAATTTTTATTGGAGTATAGTTGATTTACAATGTGCTAGTTTCAGCTATACAGCAAAGTGAATCAGTTATACATCATATACATATATTCATTCTTTTTTTTTTTTTAAGATTCTTTCCCATATAGGTCATTACAGAGTAATGTAGAGTTCCCTGTGCTATACAGCAGGTTACTATTGGTTATCTATTTTACATACAGTAGTGTGTATATGTCAATCACAATCTTCCAATTTATCCCTCCCCCCATACCCTGGTATTATAAGTTTGTTTTCTACATCTGTGAATCTACTTCTGTTTTGTAAATAAGTTCATTTGTACCCTTTATTTTTAGATTCCAGATATAAGTGATATCATATGATATTTGTCTTTCTCTGGCTTACTTGACTCAGTATGACAATCTCTAGGTCCATCTATGTGGCTGCAAATTGCATTATTTTGTTCTTTTTTATGGCTGAGTAATATTCCATTTATATATGTACCACATCTTCTTTCAATGGTAGTATTCACTTTTCAAATATAATGATACCTAAATGGTTTTGGGGTAAAATATAATAATTTCTTAAAAATGTAATAGAAAGTCCATTTAATCAAAATCATCTTTTGCCTGATACCATATTTCATAAAATCCCATTTTTTCAACAAATCCTGGAGAGGGTGTGGAGAAAAGGGAACCCTCTTGCACTGTTGGTGGAAATGTAAATTGATACAGCCACTATGGAGAACAGTATGGAGGTTCCTGAAAAAACTGAAGATAGAACTACCATATGACCCAGCAATTCCACTGCTGGGCATATACCCAGAGAAAACCATAATTCAAAAAGACACATGCACCCCAATGTTCATTGCAGCACTATTTACAAGAGCCAGCTCATGGAAGCAACCTAAATGCCCATCGACAGATGAATGGATAAAGAAGATGTGATACATGTATACAATGGAATATTACTCAGTCATAAAAAGGAACGAAATTGGGTCATTTGTAGAGACATGGATAGACCTAGAGGCTGTCATACAGAGTGAAGTAAGTCAGAAAGGGAAAAACAAATAATGTATATTAATGCATATATGTGGAATCTAGAAAAATGCTTCAGATGAACCAGTTTGCAAGGCAGAAATAGAGACACGGATGTAGAGAATAAATGTATAGACACAAAGGGGGGAAGGAGGGGATGAATTGGGAGATTGGGATTGACATATATACACTAATATGTATAAAATAGATAACTAATAAGAACTTGCAGTATAAAAATAAATAAAATAAAGTGAAAAAAATCCTGTTTTTTTTTCTTTCCATTTCCCAATGTCATTAGGCTTCTTAAGAGAAAATAGAATAAGTGTACACATTCATTTTTGGGATTTCAAAGGAAAAATATGGAACCTCAAAAATATGGAGCAGTGGTATCAGAGGGAGGCAGTAACTCAGTGCACTGAAGACTGTCCTGCTGAGGTGGTGAACAGTGGGTAGATTCTTCCTGGAGGGTCTGAACATCAACCATCAGGCAGTGAGTCAGTAGCCATCAGACATAGGATGCTTTGTGAACTATTTTGTGAATGACATGCAGAGTATAAATAGAAACATGTGAGGTCAAAGGAACAAATTATCTCTTTCCTGAGGCATAGTTTTTTAGTAATTCAGCCCAAACTAAGGTATCAAGAAATAGACAAAGGCAGGTGTTGTTAAATACGGTGATAGAAGAAAGGACTATTTTGGTCGGCAAGGTGTCATTTTAAAATGTAGCATATGGGGCTTCCCTGGTGGCGCAGTGGTTGAGAGTCCGCCTGCCAATGCAGGGGACACGGGTTCATGCCCCGGTCCGGGAAGATCCCACATGCCGTGGAGCGGCTAGGCCCGTGAGCCATGGCAGCTGAGCCTGCGCGTCTGGAGCCTATGCTCCGCAACAGGAGAGGCCACAACAGTGAGAGACCCGCGTACCACAAAAATAAATAAATAAATAGAATGTAGCATATGAATGTAAATCAGTAGTATGATCAGATATAGCAGTGGCCACTGAATCACATGAAAGCCCAGATTACATATAGCCTTAGACAGAAAGAGCTTTTGTTCAGATCTTTGACTTTTTAGCTACATCAAAACCTTAGGAGACATCCCAAGTCAATGTTGGTTCTTTATCTGTCTCCTTTCACTGTTTCTCTCTCATGTCTCTATCCTTCTCTGTCTCTGTTCCTCTTTCACATACTACACACACACATAAATTTAGAAAAGGAAAAATGATGGAGAGAAATTAATATAAATGTAATTAAGCAATATTTACATGGATAGACAGTTTAATAAATGTGAACTTTATTTTCTCACATGAATTATATGAAATAAACATTGTTGAGGAAAAATAATGTTAATAAAAATAAATGTAAAACTTTTCTATAAATTATAAGGCATTCTGTGCGTTTAGGTTAATCAAAATTGGGCATGCTAAATCTGTATTACTTTTTTTCCCATGAGTTAGGAATGAAGTTGGCATGTCTGATGTTAAATATGGAGGTTGGGTTATGGAACACGAGAGGAGGTGTCCAATGAGTTGAAGTGTTCTGAAAGGCATAGATAGAACCCATAGGACCAGAATATTATGCTGTAGGATGAGCAGCCCATAACCAGAGACCAGGCACCATTATGACTCATGGTGACAGAAACGAAAGATTCCATCAAGCAGCAGGGAATCTGTCCTCAGATTGAATATCAGCAACTGCATGGTTCAGGGTCTTTTATTTTTATTTTTATTGAAGTATAGTTGCTGTACAATATTATATAACTTAGAGGTATACAATGTAATGATTCACAATTTTTGTTTTTTTTTTTTGGTGGTATGCGAGGCTCTCACTGTTGTGGCCTCTCCCGTTGCGGAGCACAGGCTCTGGACACGCAGGCTCAGCGGACATGGCTCATGGGCCCAGTTGCTCCGTGGCACGTGGCATCCTCTCGGACCGGGGCACAAACCCGTGTCCCCTGCATCGGCAGGCGGACTCTCAACCACTGCGCCACCAGGGAAGCCCCATGATTCACAATTTTTAAAGGTTAACTCCAGTTATAGTTATTATAAAATATTTGCTATATTCCCTGTGTTGTACAATATATCCTTGTAGCTTATTTTATACCTAATAGTTTGTACCTCTTAATCCCCTACCTCTATGTTGCTCATTTCCCCTTCTCTCTCCCCACTGGTAACCACTAGTTTGTTTTCTATATCTGTGAGTCTGCTTCTTTTTTGTTATATTCACTACTTTGTTGTATTTTTTAGACTCCACATATAAGTGATATCATACAGTATTTGTCTTTCTCTGTCTGACTTATTTCACTTAGTGTAATACCCTCCAAGTCCATCCATGTTGTTGCAAATGGCAAATTTTCATTATTTTCTATGACTGAATCGTATTCCATTATATATATATATATATATGTATATATACATATACACACATGTATGTACATATGTATATATCACATCTTCTTTATCCTTTCATCTGTTGATGGACACTTCCATATCTTATATTACTTCTATTATTGTGATTTTGCCTTTTCATATGAAAGTGCTATTTTTCATTGTTTATTGTTGGGGTCAAGGGGATGGTGGAAATTTGAAGTGAGCTGGAAAATGAATTTTTGTGACTTACAAATCAAGAATCAAATGATATAACAGGATTATAAAATATAAATATGTGTACATCTATAAATATAAAATATAAAGTGAGTCCCTGTGCTAAATCTTTTTGTGTTGAGATGATATCAATGAACCTCTCTTGGAAGAATGATTTATAGTAGGATATCAGGCAGATACACCAGTTGGTGTCCATAAGCCTGCTTGTATCAGCTCAGGGAAACTATTCTGCTTATGTCTGCATTTAGTGGCAGCATGTTGGTAGATTTATGTCAGAAACAGTAAGAGTATTAACACTGTAGAAATCTGTAAACACCGTGAATCAGGACCTTTTTTCCTCCTGAGAATGGTTTGTCAACAAACCACAGCACCATACCTAAAATTAGAAGATTTTCAATAGTTGTGGTGGGGAAAAGAGCCACTGAGTCAAAAGCATAAACATGTAGAGCACAAAGCTAAGATTCTAGACTGATAATACAGAGGGAGCAGTGACTTAAAAATAACAAGGAAACTTAAATTTTATATGAACCGATGTCACATCCTTGTCTTTATGGCATCGTTTTCATGTCAGGATGCGCCAGAGGCAATTGTTCATTCTTTCTCTCATATTTTCTTTTCCCGCAGGTGTATTAGTCAGAGCCAGGAGAAGCCCTGGATCAACCTTTGCCCTGGTTCTAGCCCCTTCATCTACAGCCCCACCTCCTGTCAAGGTGATAGCTGCTAACACACACTGGGGAAAGATGTAACCTACACTCACTTCATATCCGGCTTTGCCACCAAAGCCACTGGACACACACAAACTGTATAAGGACACATCCACACAAGGGCACATCTTCAAGACTTTGAAAGGTAACTATTTCACCTAATTCAAGCAATGTGAGAAAGCAGGAATTTTTTTCAAATAAAAGAACAACAACAACAACAAAGAAAGAAACACTAATGAAACAGAGATAAATAATTCACAGATAAGAGTTCAAAGTATTAGTAATAAGAATGCAACCCGAACTAGGGAAAATAATACATGAACACAGTGAGAATTTTAACAAAGAACTAGAAAATATAAAAAAGAACCAGTGAGAACTGAAGAATACAATAACTGAAATGAAAAACACACTAGAAGTAAATAACATCAGACTAAGGAATACTTAAAACACATAAATGATCTGGAAGAAAGAATAAGGGGAATAACCCAATCAAAACAGAAAAAAGGAAAACAAATTAAAAAATAAAAACAATACATCAAACATACTAATATACACATTACGTGGATCCCAGAAGGAGAAGAGAGAGAGAAACCAGAGAAAATGAATTTGATGAAATTATGGCTGAAAAATAAACATGAAGAAACAGATATCCAGGTACAGGAAGCACAGAGTCCCAAACAAAATAAACCCAAAGAGACCCAGATGAAGACATACCATAATTAAATGGCAAAAGTTAAAGAGAGAATTCTAAAGATGACAAAATGAAAACAAAGAGTTCCATACAAGGGAGTGCTGACGTGGCTGTCAGTTGTCAGTTCCTGATCTTTCTGCAGAAACTTTGCAGACCAGAACTGAGTGTCATGATATATTTAAAGCGCTGAAAGGGAAAAACTTACAACCTAAGATACTCTACCCAGAAAGATTATTATTCAGAATTGAAGGAGAGATAAAGAACTTCTCAGACAAGCAAAATCTAAAGGAGTTCATCAGAACTACACCAACCCTAAAACAGATGATAAAAATATATTTCATGCAAATGGAAACAAAGGAAGGCTGGAGTAGAAATACTCATATCAGACAAAACAGACTAAAACAAAGTCTGTAACACCAGACAAAAAGTGGCCACTATTTAATGATAAAATAATCAATACAAGAAGTGGCTGTACCATTGGTTAACATATATGCACCTAATATAGGAGGAACTAAATATATAAAGCAAATATTAAAAGAGATAAAGGGAAAAATTGACAAAAATACAGTAAAAGTATGGGACTATAAGACTCCACTTACATTAATGGATAGATCAGCCAGACAAAAAGTCAATAAGGAAACAGTCATCTTAAATGACACATTAGACCAGTTGGATTAATAGATATCAACAGGACAGAACTCTGAGATCACAGGTGAATTTCACTTTATCTCACTTAATGAGATAAATTCAGGGAATGTATAGGTTAGATGGTAGGTCAACAACAGACCACAATAAACTTCCTTGATATAGGATAATCTTAGTCCAAGGGAAAGGTACAGAACATATGAGGTTCAGAAGTGGTGAATCCTGATGTCCTGGTATAGAGGATGAGTGTCTTCTACGGCATCCTCAATAATAGTAGCCAAAGCCAGAGCCATAGCCAGAGCTGCATCCATAGCCACAACCACAGAGAGTGTGGAAGCCATATCCATAGCCACAGTCCAGTCTGTTGAAGCCACAGCCCTAGAAGCAGCCATGGCCACAGCCCAGGCCTCCATAGCCACATCATCCATAACCGTGGCCCCCATAGTAGTTTCCATAGTAGCCACACATGGTATTGGTTGTTCCATTTGGAGTAGGAAAGGATGTAGATTACTTTAGTCTGGACATTTCTTCTTGCAGAGAGCCTTTTATATTCCCTAGGTGTGGGTGGGCTAATTTTATAACTAATGCAATTAGTGTGTTGTTTCAAGACTGGAGCATAATTCCTTAACGCATTAAGGAGATTTGCTTTAACCAACTGAGGCCTTTTAATAAGATGGTGCAGTCACACTTACAAAACGATCTTACATAACAAACCTTCACTTTAACATTCTCTAACCAGATATCACATAAGCAAGGAGCATTTTCAGTTGTTTCATTTGACTTGCAGTTGATCACAAATAATTCTTTTTTGTTCTTGACCTCCCAAAACTGTAAACCCCTCCATAAGATAGTTTCAACTCTTATTCCAGCCCAGAGTCAAATAGTGGTGTCTTCCTTATGTAATGGTGATGAGATTAAAGAATAGAATAAAGTGAAGATTAAAGTATAGCATAAAGGTAATTTAGGAGATCTGTATTTTAATAAGTTCTTTCCTAATTATCAGTAGTGTGAGGACACAAAATATTTATTTTTCTGACTTCATCTGCCTTGATAAGAAATTTAAAAAAGGGAACAGGATCTTAATATAATCAAACTGATAAATGAAATAATGTTTTATTCATTCAAAATGTTTTACTTTCTATGTATGTGTCATGTAGGTATATTTTTATTAACAAAATATTTAAACACATTATTATGGCAAAATGTTATTCAGGATCCTTCTTGAAAGAGGCAAGACATTTACTATTTCTCATTAGTAAATAGATTTTGATCACATCAATGTAAATTTTTTCATAAAGGAAATAGAATTTTCACTCTCAAAATATTATACAAATATTATTATTTTCTGTCCAAATTTGACCAAGTCTAATCTTTGACTACTATGAGTCATAACTGCATTGATTGGTGAGATTTTCTAACAATTAGGAGGAAAAGATCTTTGATACTTTGTTACTCTCATATGTTTGTTTACATCTGATATTAACAATTTGCATGTGGGAAAATTTCTAATTTTGCTTTCCAATAAAGCTAATAACTTTCACAAAATTCAGTGTTTATCATATATATACATTTCTCTCCATGATTTTCATTTTCTTTAGTGTGTGTCTGTAGGTGTGAGAAAGTGAGAGAGAAGAGAGAGGGAGAGAGAGAGACAGAGACAGAGACTGAAAGACAGAGAGAGATAGAGAGAAACTAGACTTTGTGGCTATTTTAGTTACTGATGTAGCAAAACAGATAAGGCATAGCTAATTTTTTTTCCAATAAGCATCTGTGTAAAACTATTTTCATGTGCAGCACCAAGAGTTACCATGCTCTACGTTGATCTAACGTAAGTCTCATTTTAGAAAAATTCAATGTTTGACTCAGGTCACTGGCAAAAACAGTAGTGCTACTACTATCAAATATTCTATTTTCTACTGCAATTTTCTCTTTTCTGATAGTCTATATTGAAACACGTGCCTCTAGACAGATATAATTCCACCCCTACAGCATGTATTCAGACTTACCCTTTTCACTTACAGATAAAAATCTCTATATGCAGCTCGTTGATACACCTGACAATCCTATATTCCCATAGTAAAGATCTCCTCATTTTGAGGTTTGTCTCAGTGAGTCTTTAGGTTGTGTCTAACTCTGGTTGTCTCCTGGCAGAATCCCTGTCATCAGAAGATGGTGACTAGGATGGACTAACATCATGTAAAACACATGTCTGGCCCAAGTGAATGAAGACTAATATGGTCTCAATCTTGGTATTTTAGGAGACTCTCAATGAAGTTCCTGGTGATGATTTCTCATCTTTATTCTGATCATTTATTAATATTCTTAATTAAATATTATTTATTAATAATATTTTAAAAAATCCAATAAAACATAAAGAAACAATAGCTATTATTCTTTTATATCCATGGCCATAACCAGAGCCATATCCACAGTCCTCATAGGAGTTGCTATAATAGCTGCAACACATGTAGCAGAAGGTGAAGTTTCAACTGAGATACAGAAGGACGTTTCTGAAATTTTAATGTCACCCACTACCCTGGAAACCTTGTATACTGAAGGAAAGGGCCAGAGTACACCATCAATTTTGTCATTTATGCAATAAATATTTATTTAATACCTAATATGTGCCTATAACTCCTGTCAGTTGACAATGATAGGACTTGGTCTTTTCATAGCTATAGCATCGGCTTCATATCAAACCATGTTTGCTTGTTGTCAGCCAGGCACTGTTTTAAGCCAATTATAAATTGATAAGGAAAGTTTCTTCAATTATCTAATCATCTGAACACATGATTCCAAAAAATATATTTTATGTAGCAAGGCTCTGGGAAGGGCAGGGAAGTTTATGTTTTGAATGCAGCTATTAAAATGAGTTTGACTAATTACTTTTACTAGTTTACTTAAGAACACAATGCTGCACTATACAGTAACTCCTCAACATTGTAGTTACACAGTGTCTATGAATTCGAATACCCATGAATATAATATTCTGATAATATATTACCCTAGAACCATTCCTCAATAAATTTTTATCAACTCTATGTTGTTATTTAGTTCAAACCAGAGGAACAACAAAAACATAATATCTTTTACAACAGTGGTCCCCAATCTTTCTGGCACCAGGGACCAGGCTTGTGGAAGACAATTTCTCCACAGACCGGGGTCGGGGGTAGATCACACTTTTGGGATGATTCAAGCGCATTATATTTATCGTGCACTTCACTTCTATTATTATTACATTGTAAAATGTAATGAAATAATTATACAACTCACCATAATGCTGACAGGAGGCAGAGCTCAGGTGGTAATGAGAGCGATGGGAAGAAGCTGTAAATACCGATGAAGTTTCATTCATTTGCCACTACTCACCTGCTCTGCGGTCCGGTTCCAAACAGGCCACCAGGTGGGGACACCTGCTTTACAATAACTGTTGTATATTTTGTCAGTCACAAATTTCCTTCAGACATTTTAATCTATTTGATCCCAATGAATATGGAAATTGAGATACAAAGTGGTTAGGAAACTTACTAAAAGTCCACAGCTACATTACAAAGATCAAGTATTTGTTCTTCTTTGTTATGCTACATAAAGTGTTTCTTTCCAATCACTGAAGGCATGAACACTTGCTGTAATAAGGAGCTTATCGTTTACTATGATGACCCATTTCATTATGAAATTACTCTGTTACAAAATTCGCACGTGTCAGAGCTCTCACTATTTCAATGTCACTTAGGGTCCTAAATAAGATTTATTTCAATATTTTGTTCATAAGCCATTTCCATCAAGTATGGCTGATAGCGCCTCTCACCCTCTCACTTTTACTCCAAAGTGATCTACACTTGATATCTCCTACTCTCTACTGATATGCAGATATGACATCCAGGTCATCAAGTCAACTATACCTCTTACCAGATATGTTAGAGAACAGCAGGGGAAATCTCATAAATTACCACAAAAATAGCAGCTCAGGAGAACACTCATTTAGGCCTGCAGGGTCTTAGTGGATTAGGAGTCTAAGCACAGCTTAACTGGGATCTCTTCTCAAGGTCTTACAATTTGGCAATCAAGGTATCAGCCAGGACACCTGCAAAGTATCTTTTCTGTATAAATTAACTGAGTTTACAGATTTGCAAGTATGACCCAGATTTTGCATGAAACATACTAAAAAGTTGTTTTTTTAAATCTGAAATCCAAATTTATCCATCTAGAGTTTTCTTTGCCAACCCCACATATAATTATAATCACAGGAGTGACATCCCATCACCTTTGCCAAGCTTAGAGACAAGTTACAGGTCCTTCTCACACTGAAGGGAAGGGGATCAGACAATGGTGTGTGTCATGGGGGTCATCTTAGAATTCTACTTACTCACATTTGTGAATTTATTCCTTAAGCCCAACTAATGGTTATATTTCCTTCAGGATGGATGATAGCTGTTGCAATAAGATTCCAGCATATGGACATTTTCTGAAATGTATTTCCTCCTTCTCCCCTGCCCCAAAAGCTATTTCTGTCCTTTGTATGATTGACCAACTTTTATTCATCCTCCCTATTTCAGCTACAAGTTTGTCTCTTTTCAGAAAGATTCCTGGCCCTTCTGTCTACTTCTTCTTAGTCCTTGTCTCTTTTCTGATTCTTTTCTCTGTATTTCCCAAACAACTTTATGTATAATTATATTATAGTAATAGTTTGATCTCTGTAGCTTGTGAGCTTTTTTGTCTTTCCCACATTTTTAGAAAGCAGGGATGAATGCTTTCGTTCTCATTCTGAGTATAAAATGAAATGTCCTCTATTAAGAGTTAAGTGTTTGATGAATGAGATTACTAATTATCTAATTCATAAGAAATGATTCTATTCCTTCAAGAGTAACAGTCAATCTATCCATCCATCCTCTTTTGCCCTTCTTCTTCTCAAGACTGAAATTTCTTTCAAGTTTCAAGGGATTCTAGGAACAATCAATTTATTTAATCACAGGTGGCTGAATCTTGACTTCAGTTCTTGTAGTCTGTTTATAGCCCACATGAAGATGGGATTTCTAAAGCCAAAACCTATTGTAATTGGCCTCTTTCCCAGATATAGAAACATAAATGTTTTCAGTTCTATGTTTTCCTGGTATCAGCATCACCATCTTTACTCAGGCTTCAAAGCTCAAATTCATTTCTAACTTGTAGTATCCTAGAATAGGGTGGGACAGGATTGGATATGTAAGAGGAGTTAATTTCACCCTTCTCCCTGAGTTGGTAATTTCCCCCCAAAATAATTCTAGTAGTGGGTGATCTTGCCTGGATTTAGATACACCCAGTGATAAAGCACTGAATAAGGGAGTCATGCTTATTTCAGATGGTGTCACATATTTGAAAGAGCTCTTGTGTTGAGAATTTTTTGTGTCATTTTCACCCTTTCACCCAACTTATTTAGTGTCTCTAGAAAGACACAGAATACAACTGCAATCCTAGTCTTACTAATTTTGCAATACCAGTCTTTCAGATATATAATTATATATACCACTCTGAATACCCCAAAATTCTATGTGCCAAGAATAAATACTTTTTTGTAAATTATATTCTCTATATTTTCCCCCTTCTCCTTCACTACTGATGTCTAAAATCTTATAGGTTTTATCTTCACAAAGTTCCTCCTGCTCATCTACTCTTTTTAATTCTCTATGCCACCACCTATATCCAGGACCGTTTAGCGAGTCTCCAGGTTATTTATACACCTAAATATTGAGCCTTCTGTTTCTCCTCTTCCAACTTACTCTTTTCATTATTAACATTTTTCCAATAATTTTTTTCTGAGGCAATTTTCTGTGTGTGTGTGTATGTGCGTGCATGTGTTGATGAGTACATGAGTGCTGATTAATATGAAAAGAAAGAAATGGATAGACCCAGGATCATGACACACAAATGTTTCCAAACAAACCCTTAAGTAAAATGAATCAAGACCACAAGTCTCATCTAATAAAGAGCCATTATTTGGGGGGTGAAATTCAAGATATGTAACTTTCAATATGTCATGGGTACTGACCAGTCAGAATGGAAGCCAGACATATACAATTATAATGAACAGCTGAGCATTTGTCCTGCCAGCCTCTGAAGAAGACACATAAATAGGAGACAAAAATATAAATCAGTAGCATGTCTGACATAAAAGATACACAAACTTGCTAGGACCAATAAAATATATTTATTTGGAAATAATCACAATACAGAAACATAGAGTAAGAGAGCAGTGGGTTTACACTTGGAATATGACCCAGATGAGATCTTCAAATTTCCAAGAACATTATGGAGTAGCTCAGGCCCCCTCAATTACAAATAGGACTTTCAAGAAGACAATCAGTTTCCCAAAGGCTCTTACTGTTCTCAATTCAGTGGAATCTGGTGTGATTATGAGACACTGAGACAGAAATGATCTTGGAATGATGATTTTAGAAGAAAAGGTGCATTAGAGTTATATTCTAGCTTCAGGAAGAATGACATCCATATAAAATGACCATTATCCACAGTAGGCAGAGTCATAACCAGATCTGTATCCACAGACAATGAGACAGCCACATCCAGAAGAGTAGCCACAGCCATAGCTACAGCTATCACATGAATTTCTGTATTAGTTGCAACACATGGTGTCTAGAGGTGGGGATTCAGTAGTTCAGTAGAGAAGCAGGAGGAGGTTTCTGAATTCTGAATGTTATCTGCTGCCCTGAACATTTATATATTAACAAAAATGGGTGAAACACACAACACAGACTCTGTGGCTTCATTGCCACAGCAATTCTCATTTTTATAAAGCTCATGATTCTCAAGGCCAACAAATTTTTCAGTAGTTCTGTCCAGGGTTTGGCCCTAGCTAATCAAGAGAGTTGTAAAAAACAGATGCAACCTACAAACTGAACAAGTCTGTCTTATGGAGTATGATCAAATTTAATTTAGATTTTCACTCCAGAGGGAGGTATTAACACTTCTGTTCTTTCAGATACACGTACATACGTATTGGGAGATGCTCCACCATCTCATATCTCAATATTGACAGGAAAGCATCTGGGCTGGAGGTAAGAAGCACAATTGCAGGGGCGTAAAGTGAGGATTTCTCAAGTTATATGTGCAAGAAAGTGGGTGGAGCCCACTCTTTGTCTGACTTACTTCAATTAGTATGTTAATCTCCAGGTTCAGTGAAGTCTCTTCACACTGGTGTAACTCATGTATTTCCCAGCCTTGTGTGATTTCTGGGGATTACTTAGCTACAGGTGTACAGTTGTTCTTGGTCTCTCATGGAATTTCACTATACACTTGAGTGTCTTAGGGTTCCATAAAGCAGACACAAGAGTACCCCTGTGTAAATATCTAGAGTTCTTTCCCTGCATAGCTCACCATTCTTTATTATTCTGACTCAAAAATTACAAACACTTTTTGAAATCTGATCTTTTTTTGCTCAATATGCTATTAAGCTCATGCTCTCCTGGAGTTCTATTCCCTGAACTGTCGGCCTGAGAGAATTATAGGCAGAAAGCTAAAGTGATAGTAGGGTTTAAATATTTTTTTTTCCCTCTAGGCAAGGTACAGTCCTGAACTATCTCTTGTACAATGCACGATTTCTGAAAACAGTTATTTCAGATATTTTGTCCAGTTTAATATAATAGGAAGGCAAATCCAATACTGGTTACTCTGATGTAGATGGAAGATAAAGTTTCTCTTCTATGCACATTTTAAAATAATAAGATAGATTTCTACTTTTTTTAATCACATTTTATTTTAAGTGAAAAAGCAAGTTGAATAATAATGTAGTTTTTTTCTTTTTTTTTTTTTTGCCTGGCCCTGAACTGAGATGGTGGAGTAGAAGGACGTGCTCACACTCTCTCTTGTGAGAACACCAGAATTACAACTAGCAATCAATGACGGGAAGACACTGGAACTCACCAAAAAAGATACCCCACATCCAAGGACAAAGGAGAAGCCACAATGAGATGGTAGGAGGGGAGCAATCATGGTAAAATCAAATACCATAACTGCTGGGTGGGTGACTCACAGACTGGAGAACACTTATGCCACATAAGTCCACCCACTGGAGTGAAGATTCTGAGCCCCACATCAGGCTTCCCAACCTGGGGGTCCAGCAACGGGAGGAGGAATTCCTAGAGAATCAGACTTTGAAGGCTAGTGGGATTTGACTGCAGGACTTCAACAGGACTTGGGGAAACAGAGACTCCACTCTTGCAGGGCACACACAAAGTAGTGTGCACTTTGGGACCCAGGGCAAGGAGCAGTGGTCCCATGGGAGACTGAACCAGACCTACCTGCTAGTGTTGGAGAGTCTCCTGCAGAGGAGAAGTGCTGTGGCTTACCATGGGGACAAGGACACTGGCATCAAAAGTTCTGGGAAGTCCTCCTTGGCATGAGCCCTCCAGAGTCTGCCATTAGCACCAACAAAGAGCCCAGGTAGGCTCCAGTGTTGGGTTGCCTCAGGCCAAACAACCAACAGGGGGGAAACCCAGCCCCACCCATCAGCAATCAAGTGGATTAAAGTTTTACTGAGCTCTTCCCAACAGAGCAACAGTCAGCTCTACTCACCACCAGTCCCTCCCATCAGGAAACTTGCACAAGCCTCTTAGATAGTCTCATCCACCAGAGGGAAGACAGCAGAAGCAAGAAGAACTACAATCCTGCAGCCAGTGGAACAAAAACCACATTCACAGAGAGATAGACAAGATGAAAAGACAGAGGGCTATGTACCAGATGAAGGAACAAGATAAAACCCAAGAAAAAAAAACTAAATGAAGTGGAGATAGGTAACCTTCCAGAAAAAGAATTCAGAATAATGATAGTGAAGATGACCCAGGACCTCGGAAAAAGAATGGAGGCAAATATCGAGAAGATGTAAGAAATGTTTAACAAAGACCTAGAAGAATTAAAGAACAAACAAACAGAGATGAACAATACAATAACTGAAATGAAAACTACACTACAAGTAATCAATAGCAGAGTAACTGAGGCAGAAGAACAGATAAGTGACCTGGAAGACAGAATGGTGGAATTCATTACTACAGAACAGAATAAAGAATAAAGAATGAGGAGAAATGAAGACAGCCTAGAGACCTCTGGGACAACATTAAATGCAACAACATTTGCATTATAGGGGTCCCAGAAGGAGAAGAGAGAGAGAAACGACCAGAGAAAATATTTGAAGAGATTATAGCCAAAAACTTCCCTCACATGGGAAAGGAAATAGCCACCTAAGTCCAGGAAGTGCAGCAAGTCCCATACAGGATAAACCCAAGGAGAAACATGCCAAGACACATAGTAATCAAATTGGCAAAAATTAAAGACAAAGAAAAATTATTGAAAGCAGCAAGGGAAAAATGACAATTAACATACAAGGGAACTCACATAAGGTTAACAGCTGATTTCTCAGCAGAAACGCTACAAGCCAGAAGGGAGTCACCTGATATACTTAAAGTGATGAAAGGGAAGAAACTATAAACAAGATTACTCTACCTGGCAAGGATCTCACTCGGATTCAATGGAGAAATCAAAAGCTTTAAAGACAAGCAAAAGACAAGCTAAGAGAATTCAACACCAACAAACCAGCTCTATAACAAATGCTAAAAGAACTTCTCTAAGTGGGAAAAACAAGAGAAGAAAAGGACCTACAAGAACAAACCCAAAACAAGAAAATCGTCATAGGAGCATACATATCGATAATTACTTTAAACGTGAATGGATTAAATGTTCCAACCAAAAGACACAGCCTTGCTGAATGGATACAAAACAAGACCCACATATATGCTGTCTACAAGAAACCCACTTCAGACCTAGGGATGCATAGAGACTGAAAGTGAAGGGATGGAAAAAGATATTCCATGCAAATGGAAATCAAAAGAAAGCTGGAGTAGTGAAACTCGTATCAGATAAAATAGACTTTAAAATAAAGACTGTTGCAAGAGAAAAGAAAGGACACTACATAATGATCAAGGGATAAATCCAAGAAGAAGATATAACAATTATAAATAGATATGCACCCAACATATGATCACCTTAATACATAAGGCAACTGCTAACAGTTATAAAAGAGGAAATCGACAGTAACACAGTAATAGTGGGGAACTTTAACACCTCACTTACATCAATGGACAGATCATCCAAAATGAAAATAAATAAGGAAACAGAAGCTTTAAATGATGCAATAGAACAGATAGATTTAATTGTTATTTATAGGACATTCCATCCAAAAACAGCAGATTACACTCTCTTCTCAAGTACACATGGGACATTCTCCAGGATAGATCACATCTTAGGTCACAAATCAAGCCTCAGTAAATTTAAGAAAATTGAAATCATATCAAGCATCTTTTCTGACCACAATGCTATGAGATTAGAAATGAATTACAGGGAAAAATCTGTAAGAAATACAAACACACGGAGGCTAAACAACACACTACTTAATAACCAAGAGGTCACTGAAGGAATCAAAGAGGAAAACAAAAAATACCTAGAGACAAATGACAATGAAAACATGATGATCCAAAACCTATGGGATGCAGCAAAAGCAGTTCTAAGAGGGAAGTTTATAGCTATACAAGCTTACCACAAGAAACAAGAAAAATCTCAAATAAACAATCTAACTTTACACCTAAAGGAACTAGAGAAAGAAGAACAAACAAAACCCAAAGTTAGCAGAAGGAAAGAAATCATAAAGATCAGAGCACAAATAAATGAAATAGAAACAAAGAAAACAATAGCAAACATCAATAAAATGAAAAGCTGGTTCTTTGAGAAGATAAACAAAATTGATAAACCATTAGCCAGACTCATCAAGAAAAAGAGGGAGAGGACCCAAATCAATAAAATTAGAAATGAAAAAGGAGAAGTTACAACAGACACCGCAGAAATACAAAGCATCCTAAGAGACTACTACAAGCAACTCTATGCCAATAAAATGGACAACCTGGAAGAAGTGGACAAATTCTTAGAAAGGTATAACCTTCCAAGACTGAACCAGAAAGAAATAGAAAATATGAACAGACCAATCACAAGCACTGAAATTGAAACTGTGATTAAACATCTTCCAACAAAAAAAAGTCCAGGACCAGACGGCTTCACATGCAAATTCTATCAAACATTTAGAGAAGAGCTAACACCCATTCTCCTCAAACTCTTCCAAAAAATTGCAGAGGAAGGAACACACCCAAACTCATTCTATGAGGCTACCATAACACTGATACCAAAACCAAAGATACTACAAAAAAAGAAAATTACAGACCAATACCACTCATGAATATAGATGCAAAAATCCTCAGCAAAATACTAGCAAACAGAATCCAACAACACATTAAAAGGATCATACACCATGATCAAGTGGAATTTATCCCAGGGATGCAAGGATTCTTCAATATACGCAAACCAATCAATGTGATACACCATATTAACAAATTGAAAAATAAAAACCATATGAACATCTAAATAGATGCAGAAAATGCTTTTGAAAAAATTCAGCCCCATTTATGATAAAAACTCTCCAGAATGTGGGTATTGAGGGAACCTACCTCAACATAATAAAGGCCCTATACAACAAACCCACAGCAAACATCATTCTCAATGGTGAAAAACTGAAACCATTTCCACTAAGATCAGGAACAAGACAAGGATGTCGACTCTCACCACTATTATTCAACCTAGTTTTGGAAGTCCTAGCCACAGCAATTAGAGAAGAAAAAGAAATAAACAGAATCCAAATTGGAAAAAAAAAAGTAAAACTGTCACTGTTTGCAGATGACATGATACTATACATAGAGAATCCTAAAGATGCCACCAGAAAACTACTAGAGCTAATCAATGAATCTGGTAAATTTGCAGGATACAAAATTAATGCACAGAAATCTCTTGCATTCCTATACACTAATGATGAAAAATTTGAAAGAGAAATTAAGGAAACACTCCCATTTACCATTTCAACAAAAAGAATAAAATACCTAGGAATAAACCTATCTAGGGAGAAAAAAGACCTGTATGCAGAAAACTATAAGACACTAATGAAAGAAATTAAAGATGATACCATGGAGAGGTACACCATGTTCTTGGATTGGAAGAATCAATATTGTGAAAATGACTATACTACCCAAAACAATCTACAGATTCAATGCAATCCCTATCAAATTACCAATGGCATTTTTTACGGAACTAGAACAAAAAATCTTAAAATTTGCATGGAGACAAAAAAGACCCTGAATAGCCAAAGCAGTCTTGAGGGAAAAAAACAGCTGGAGGAATCCGACTCCTTGACTTCAGACTATACTGCAAAGCTACAGTAATCAAGACAATATGGTACTGGCACAAAACCAGAAACACAGATCAATGGAACAAGATAGAAAGCCAAGAGATAAACCCACGCACCTATGATCAACTTATCTTTGACAAAGGAGGCAAGGATATACAATGGAGAAAAGACAGTCTCTTCAATAAGTTGTGCTGGGAAAACTGGACAGTTCCATGTAAAAGAATGAAATTAGAACACTCCCTAACACCATACACAAAAATAAACTCAAAAAGGATTCGAGACCTAAATGTAAGGTGGGACACTATAAAATTCTTAGAGGAAAACATAGGAAGAACACTCTTTGACATAAATCACAGCAAGATCTTTTTTGATCCACCTCCTAGAGTAATGGAAATAAAAACAAAAATAAACAAATGGGACCTAATGAAACTTAAAAGCTTTTGCACAGCAAAGGAAACCATAAACAAGACCAAAAGACAACCCTCAGAATGGGAGAAAATATTTGCAAATGAATCAACGGACAAAGGATTAATCTTCAAAATATATAAACAGCTCATACAGCTCAATATTAAAAAAAACAACAACTCAATCCAAAAATGGGCAGAAGACCTAAATACACATTTCTCCAAAGAAGACCTATAGATGGCCAAGAAGCACATGAAAAACTGCTCAACATCACTAATTATTAGAGAAATGCAAATCAAAAGTACAGTGAGGTATCACCTCACACCAGTTAGAATGTGCATCATAAGAAAATCTACAAACAACAAATGCTGGAGAGGGTGTGGAGAAAAGGGAAGCCTCTTGCACTGTTGGTGGGGATGTAAATTGATACAGCCACTACGGAGAAGAGTAAGGAGGTTCCTTAAAAAACTAAAAATAGAATTACCATATGATCCAGCAATCCTACTACTGGTCATATACCCAGAGAAACCCATAATTCAAAAAGACACATGCACCCCAATATTCATTGCAACCCTATTTACAATAGCCAGCTCATGGAAGCAACCTAAATGCCCATCAACAGATGAATGGATAAAGAAGATGTGGTACATATATACAATAGAATATTACTCAGCCATAAAAAGGAACGAAATTGGGTCATTTGTTGAGATGTGGAGGGACCTAGAGACTGTCATACAGAGTGAAGTAAGTCAGAAAAAGGAAAACAATATCGTATATTAACGCATATATGTGGAACCTAGAAAAATGGTACAGATGAACCAGTTTGCAGGGCAGAAATTGAGGCACAGATGTAGAGTACAAATGTGTGGACACCAAGGGGGGAAAGCCGTGGTGGTGTGTTGGTGGTGATGTGATGAATCGGGCAATTGGAATTGACATGTATACACTGATGTGTATAAAACTGATAACTAATAAGAACCTGCTGTATAAAAATTAAATTAAATTAAATTAAAACATTAAAAAAAAATATTCTAAGAGCTTTCTGAACCATACTATCAAGACTAAAGGACTTAAGGGGAAAATGTGCCCATCTTGTTAATGCTGCTTAATAAAATATTTACTACTCTCCAAAAATATATATAATAATGTATACAATGATCTCATTTTTATAAAGAAAAATTAGGTAATATTTGGTACTTATTGAGATGTTAATATGATATGATTGCTTTCTTCAATGGTAAGGAGACATGATTCCTAGAATAAGAGGGGGAGTCAAAAAAGCTTTTTTTTTTTTTTCTTTAATACATGATTTCTCATCAATATTCAGCCTGTTTGGTCTTTACATGCAGAACTATGCAAGAAGATTGGTTTTTCCAAATGTGTCTAGAGCAGTAGCAGGATGTATCATCCACTAGTTAGGGTAGTCATCAGAAAGACTTTCCCGCTGTGCAGCTGGGTCTCTGCAAGTTCAGTGAGTGAATATCCTAAAAAACGGGCATTCGCATTCGTCAGACCCTCCTCATTATCTTCTCTTAGAACAGATGCTGTGCGCCCTTGCTGACATCCAATTTCAACACTCTTGTTTCATTTGGTATTCTAAGAGGCATTTTAAAAATTCTCTAATAGAAAAAAAAAAGTTAGTCTGCAGGTGTTACATTTTCTCCTTTCCCAAAATCTTCTATCTTCTGGGAGAAGGACATACACATTTTGGAGCAGCATGCTAATCAACAACAGAAAATTGACACAGATGTTCATCTGTTTAAACGAAGCAGAAAAACATAGCTCAATAGGATAACAGTAGGTCTTTATTCCCAGAGGGATATTCCTTATGGCCTGAGATATAATGATGTTTTAAAATTGATTTAAAAATTATGAATTAGTTTGGAAACTCTATACAGTCATTAAAATAATCTAGAAAAATTGAATGATAAATAAATATAAATAAATAAATATTGATAAAAACTGTGTAATAATTTTCAAAGATGTTAAATAATTTCAAATATGCTAAAATTAAAAAAATTAAGTACAGCAAGGATATACATCATACTACCAACACTGAATATTGTAAGGTGATGTCAATGTGTAAAGGATTTTATTCTTTTTTGTTTATTTTCCATTTTTGTAAAATAAATCTCTAGTATTTTACTAATTTTAAATTATATCATTTAAGACAAAGTACTTGTAAATCATGCTTAAATGTTTACTTGAATTAAAATTAAAACACATGCCACACCAGGAAGAAGAACTATGGTCTCATTCACCTCAGTGAGGTCCTTCCTACTAATACCATACCAGTTTCTCAGTCTATATAATCTGAGTTCAGCAAAATGGTTGTCAGCTTTTACTCATTTATTTATTTTTCTTATAATTATGTTCCTCGGGAGTTTTAAGTTCAGAAATATTTAGATACTAAAATGTATATGTTCCATATATTCTCTTTCCCTCTCTTATTTCAAAAGAAATAATAGGTGAGAAAATAAGGAATTTTATTTGATGAAGTAAAAATGAAGTTAATTATATATTTTTTTCTAATTTAATTCTTAATTCATGACATTTCTAGAAAGTCAGTTCTAGCCTTTTTACCTTGTACTTCTGAAACATTGCAAAGAAGTTGATTAATATGAAAAAAAAAGACACAGTAATGATTTCTGCTCCATAGCCTCTTCATCTGAAGCCACAAGTTTATTTTCTGTTTTCCAAATGATTGCAAACAAAACTTTACCCAATATTTTGCACTATGTAGCACAGGTCTCCATATTTCCATCCTCCACTGACAGCTTTCCTCTTTGTCCACAACCTACACTTGAATCCAATGACACAGTTGGTTTTTTTTTTTTTTTTTAATACACTAACATACTATTTCTTGTAACAATTTCTGTTATTAGTCAGCTTTCCCGAGGTGACAATTTCAACAACACAGCACATTACAAAAACAAATCATAATTTCTCTCTCACCTTACAGGTTTGGGTCAGCTGCTCTGGGTCTGCTTCTTCATGTTTTCTCATTCCGGGATCTAAGCAGAAGGAAGGACACTTCTTGAGAACATTTTTGTTGCAAAGAGGAAAGAAAAACAGAATCACTGGCAAAACTTGTCTCTGAAACAGAGTGTTCACATGTGATGTAAATTACAAGGGCTCATATTCCTTGACCAAACACATCATATGGCAAACCCAAAATCAGTGGAATTGGGAATGTAGAATCTTTTACAGAGCGGGGGAGAGAGAATACATGAGAACAATAATACAATTTACCACACTGCAACTTTCTGGGCTGTCATTGATGCTGATCTGGTGAAAGTTTCATCCAAATACACTTGCACTGTGGTGAGGTATTTGTCTACACAGGAGCTTCACTAGTGTCCACTTACAGAGCAAACGTCCCAGTCATCTGAGCCTCCAGTGCTCCTCAGTCTGTTCCCTGCTTCCTCCCCTGTAATTTATTTTCCTGCTGCTCCCTTCTCTTCTAGATCATTCCACTCTGACTTTTGGTGTTCAAACACACTTCCCAATATTAGTAATATGCAAAATTTTAGGTTAGTGAGAGGAAAAGACTCCACACTCAACTTCTAATGACACGATGATGATGATGGTGATGACGATGATGATGATGAATGCTATCACCTACATAAGTACTGGGCAAATCTCTATGTGATTAACATATATAGACTTATTTAATATCCTATATAACCTTATAAAGTATATTCAAGTATCCTTTTCCTTTTACAAATAATAAAAAACCAAGCACAAGTGTACGTGGCTTAGAAGAACCAGATTAGTAGCCTGAAGTAGGAAAGGGAGATAGCACATGATAATTTTATTTTCCACTTTTAGAGCCAAACTTTTTAGTTGCTTGTTAGCTGTTTGTTTGTTTGTTTTGCTCCCGTACTGACTCAAGTGTAGGGAAGGGCATAGAGCAATCATTTGGCTGGTTGTCTTTGTGCTTTCTGTGTTTAGCAAGTGTTCAAAGCTGGCATCTCTGAATGGGTCTCCTGGCAGGAAATAAAGACAACTCTTCTTTCACTGGGTACCATCAGACTTCCATTCTAGGTCCTTGATTCCTTAGTCTCTTGATCCAGCCTCTCTCCACACTTTCTGATATCTGTTATTATACCTCCATCATAATTTCTAAGTCAAGAGCTTTGAAGACTGTGACACCTGGTACTAAATTATATTTAGTAAATTATATGTACATTTAGTACATTGAATTATCATGTAGACAACCAATTTAAGCATTTCTGACTCAAAATTCCTTGATCCCCTCATCACCTCTGCTCTACTTTAGCAAACAACTCCCAGATTCACACTTGTCAATATCAGAAAGTGCTCCTTTTCTAAAAATTAAGCCCAATATCTTAACATCCCTTATTCTCCCAGTTCCTTACATGTCTATTACAGCCATGCCATTTCTTTTTTTTTTTTTTTTTTCTAGTACGCGGGCCTCTCACCGCTGTGGCCTCTCCCATTGCGGAGCACAGGCTCCGGACGCACAGGCTCAGCAGCCATGGCTCACGGGCCCAGCCGCTCCGCGGCATGCGGGATCTTCCCGGACCGGGGCACGAACCCGTGTCCCCTGCATCGGCAGGCGGACTCTCAACCACTGTGCCACCAGGGAAGCCCGCCATTTCATCTATACAATCAAAATCAGTTTTTCCTTAAACACCCCCTTCTTAAAAAATCTATTTTATTCTTTACTTAATTTCCTATATGTTCTATGGTTTATATCTATTATCCCGACATTATTATTAATAATGCCACATGAAACATTCAAGTGTGCTAGTTTGGACAATAAATTATATATGGCTTCCTATCTCTATTTTTTGTTTCATCCATCACACTTCTTTCAGCAAGCTCTTTTCTCCTTCTATCCCTCTACCCTGTAAACTCTCATCTGTGCATTCATTCCAGTCTTCTCTACTCCAAACTCAGGCTACTAATAGCTGCTGGAGAAAATCCCAGAACAGCATGGAGTGATGCCACCACACATTTTCAGCACCCTCATTTTGGCTGAGTCCTCAGTGATACTTGATAATCCTTTCATTTGTTCTCAGGCCTCTTTCTTATACCTGTCTTTTAGCCTTTTATCTTAGTCTCAGAGGAAACCATGTCCTCCCTCTTGTCCAAAAAATCATCCTTCCACTTTGTTTTAAATACCATCTCTTTGGTGGGGGGTTAGCGGTGGGATAAATTGGGAGATTGGGATTAACATATATACACTAATATGTATAAAATAGATAACCAATAAGAACCTGATGTATAAAAAAATAAATTAGGGGCTTCACTGGTTGTGCAGTGGTTGTGAGCCCACCTGCCGATGCAGTGGTTGTGAGCCCACCTGCCGATGCGGGGTTTGTGCCCCGGTCCAGGAAGATCCTGCATGCTGCGGGATGTCTGCCAGCCTGTATCTAAATCAACTGTTAACTCTCAACTTGAGCAGTGCATCATCTGAGTTTCCTTGTCTTCCCCGCACACAACCTACTTAGTCATGTCAGGCAGACCTAGATTATCTCTTCACTCCTCATCCACAGAACCCTGAACTTTCTTTATTATAGGACTTAATATTTATTTTATAGCTATTTATTTTAGGTCTACCTCAGTAAGATTTATTAATTCATTAATTCACATGTATTATATAAACTGGAAGCGTATCATAAAAAGAGAAATAAGAAAAAATCACTGTCCTGAAGGAGCTTGGCGTCTAGCGAATTAGACAGACAGGTGGGTCTACATTACAAGTAAGTGTTCTGAGAGAGGTGGCCACACAGAGGCATCATGGGATCATAAAAGACAGACATCAGACTGAGGGTAAGGTAAATCATCCAGAGGTACGACACATGGACTGAGTTTTCTATGACAATGATGAAGTAGCCAGATAAAAACAAGATGGGAGGTCATTCCAGGTAGAGGAAATAGCATATAAACATAACATCTTATGAAAAAATACAAACAAACCCAATAAAAGGGTATAGATATACAAAACTACATGATGTTTCGAGAAATATATATAGTGATTATGAATTCTTTAAGTGTCTTGCCTTGCCTTGTTTATTTCTATGTTGTCAGCACTTAGCAGAGTTTCTATAACAGAGATCTGGCTCCGAAATAAATGAGTTAACAAAACAGGAAAAAGTTATATACATGTTATGTATATGTGGATATACGATGACGATGATGATGGTGATGATGATGCAGAAATACCAATGTGTGTACAAAACTTGTTTTCCACAGAGCATGCATTGTTAAGAACTGGGTTCCTCATTGTACTACAGTAATTGACATTAATTATCCCTAATCATGACAAACTTTAAATCTCACTTAGTCTTAGCAAAACCAATGCAGCTGTCCAAAACAATAACTCCATTCTCCCTCACACACTGACTCTTGGCCTTTGAATCTTTTTCTGTCAGCCTATGGCTCTGTTACATAATTTAATATTGAGCTTCTCCATAGCAATAATTTATATTTGCTACTCCATATTCTTTTGGCTATTGTTCTTCAACTCATAAGAGGATTAAAAAAAAAAAAAACATGTGATGTGTCTCATGGTTTTATAGCTGGTCAGCTTGTTTGTCTTCTCACACCTAGAGTGGTACTCCCTTACATAAAGGTGATTTTTAGTGTACCTTTACATGATGACTTCAGAAAAAATATCTGGCAGTTGCTCCAATTTCCATATTCATAAGTGGTTAGTAGAGTAAACTTCCAGACATGTTACGATTATGTCTGGTCCAAAGAAGTGTGTTGGGGGAAAAAACCTAAGTATTTCAATTCTTAATTTCTCCGGAGAGGAGGAAGTGATATCATCTGTAATAAAAATACAAAGCAAAATAAACAAAAGAAAGCAAAGTCAGAATCATATACCTGTGCAGATGTGAACTTGAACCATCACTCTTCTATTTACCGCTTATGTGATCTCTGACCAATTAATCAATCTTTTCTGCCTCAGTTATTTGATATGCTACATTGGGATATGTCCGTCTCTTTGGATTTTGTGACATTTTAATGAGATCAGATACAAACTAGTGCCCAACAAATGTTAGTTCCCCAATAATTCTGCACATCAATAAAGGTTGTTAATAAGTTCAAAGCCAGTGGAATAGTGAGATTCATTGTACCTGATGTGTCAGCTCTACCAGAATCACTTCTGTGTCAATTGATAGATCAGTTTGGATTTGATACATCACCAGTGGGAGAATACCATAGAGCTACAGTTTTGTGGGATGTACAAAAAGCTATGCTACAGATTCTATATTTGTAAACAACATAGTGCACACATATGTCTGATGTCTCACATGTCCTACTTCTTAAATCAAAACATTGTTTTTCTTTTTTTGACAGAATTAGCTGCCTTGTCATTGAGGTTGCTGAAGATGATGACAGGCTGAAAGTGCTCAATGATAAATTCCAGCAAAGCCTTATAGCGTGGATGCCTCTGGAGGGAAGGTTGTTTTCAGGACAGAACTATACTTAGTAAAATTTAATGATGTAAATATAGTAACTAGGTTGAAAAAAAATCTGTGCTCTGACCAGAATGTTAGAATCAGAAGAAATATTTCTTTAAGAAGTTAACAGAAAATGACTAGAGTAAAATGACTGAACAAATATGTGATGATAATTATATTTATCTTGATCCTGGACATTTTTTTTGTCAATTATTAGTCACTTTCAAATACTAAAAAATGATTTTTATTTTTAAAGAAAATTCTCTTATTTTTATAAAAACTGTAAAACAATATTTCTCTGGTTATTTTTATGTAAATATACTTAAAGCTTACTGAAGTGTCTAAGCTGTTCAAACACTGCTACCCAAATACCTGCTTCTTATTTTCCTACTGGTAGTAAGATCTAGCAGCAAGAGGTAATACTTTTATCTAAACGCGTTATTATCCAGATGAAAAATTACCATAGCACACTCACATCAATAACAAGGATGCCTCTGAATGACATGGTATTTGTCAGCATTACTGGATTCCTAAATATAAATTATATGTATATCACTACCACATAAAAGATATTGGCCATTTTGGTCTTCGATCTATTCTTAAATGTCTGGAAAGATTAGCTCACATGGGTAGAATTCATGCCAACTAATCAATACTTGTTAAAATGTATAAGAAAGGAGATTAATCTATTGATTGTGGAAAAATTTTGGTCCTGAGAGAACAAAATTGTTTGTCAGATTATCCTTTGAATGTCTCCCCTTATACCTCCAGCAAAACATGTGCTCTAAGCTGTAAACTGATTCTTAGATATTATTAACAAAGTGCCCAGAATGGGGTTAGTAGTTTACATGTAATGTTGTGAAAATTGGTGATGGATTAAAATTTGGAATCTAAGTGACTATGAACTTTAACTAAGGAAAATAATCTCATCGTAGGCATGTTATTGGACTGGCAGAATTTTACCATAGAAACTAGTTAATATGAATTATCAAATATAAATTCTCTTTGCCTAAAACCATTCTGAGAAATTAATAATTTTTATGAAAATTTACTCATTCATACATCCATCAATCCATTCATTCATTCAGCAAATATTTAAGCTACATGTAAAAAGTGAAATTAGAACACTACCTAACACCATACACAAAAATAAACTCCAAATGGATTAAAGACCTAAATGTAAGACCAGACAAAATAAAACTCCTAGAGGAAAACATAGGAAAAACACTCTTTAACATAAACCAAAGCAAGATCTTTTTTGACCCACCTCCGAGAGTAATGGAAATAAAAACAAAAATAAACAAATTGCACCTAATTGAACTTCAAAGTCTTTGCACAGCAAAGGAAAACAATAAACAAGACGAAAAGAAAACCCTCAGAATGGGAAGAAAATGTTTGCAAATGAAACAACAGACAAAGGATTAATCTCCAAAATATACAAACAGCTCATGGAGCTCAATATCAAAAAATAAAAGCAATTCAATTAAAAAATGGGTGGAAGACTTAAATAGACATTTTACCAAAGAAGACATATAGATGGCCAAGAGGCACGTGAAAACATGCTCAACATCACAAATTATTAGAGAAATGCAAATCAAAACTACAATGAGGTATCACCTCATGCTGGTCAAAATGGCTATTATCAAAAAATCTAGAAACAATAAATGCTGAAAAGGGTGTGGTGAAAAGGGAACCCTCCTGCACTGTTGGTGGGAATGTAAATTGATAAAATCAATATGGAGAACAGTATAGAGGTTCCTTAAAAAACTAAAAATGGAACTACCATATGACCCAGCAATTCCACTACTGGGCATATACCATGAGAAAACCATAATTCAGAAAGAGTCATGTACCACAATGTTCATTACAGCTCTATTTACAATAGCCAGGACATGGAACCAACCTAAATGTCTACTGACAGATGAATGGATAAAGAAGATGTGACACATATATACAATGGAATATTACTCAGCCATAAAAAGAAATGAGATTGAGTTATTTGTAGTGAGGTGGATGGATCTAGAGTAGGTCATACAGAGTGAAGTAAGTCAGAAAGAGAAAAACAAATACCGTATGCTAACACATATATCTGTAATCTTAAAAAAAAAAAGGTACTGATGAACCTAATGGTGGGGCAGAAATAAAGACGTAGACATAGAGAATGGACTTAAGGACATGGGGTGGGGAGGGGGAAGCTAGGGCGAAGTGAAAGTAGCATCAACATATATACACTATAGAATGTAAAATAGATAGTTAGTGGGAAGGAGCAGCATAGCACAGGGAGATTGCTTTACGATGACCTAGAGAGGTGGGATAGGGAGGGTGGGAGGGAGGCTCAAGAGGGAGGGGATATGGGGATATATGTATACATATGGCTGATTCACTTTGTTGTACAACAGAAACTAACACAGTATTATGAAGCAATTATACTCTAATAAAGATTTATTAAAAAAAACGAATCTATCCATTCATCCATCCATTCATCCATCAATTCATTCAGCAAATATTTAAGTATCTACTATGTGTCAGACAACCTGTGAGACAATGGGGTAGAGGGATGGGTAATGCAGGGTCTGTGCCCTGAAGTAGCTCATAGTTTCTCATGTGAGCCAAGAAATTAAGTAAATAGTCGTAATAGGGTATTGTCATCTTAGGATGTCAAGATGATACAATGTGGACACGCTGAATTCCTTAAAGGAAGGAAATCTAAAAAAAAGAGGGGATATATGTATATGTATAACTGATTCACTTTGCTGTACAGCAGAAACTAACAGCATTGTAAAGCAACTATACTCCTATAAAAATCAATAAAAAAGAAAGATGTCTTAATATAAACTGTGGTGGAAAGTAAGCAAAAGCTTTGTAACCAACATATACATTTTTCAGTAAAGGTACATAATATAAGAGCAAAGTAATCTTAATTTTAATGAGCGTGCAGACCTCATCATGCCTAAAGAAATATATTAATGATATTTTCCCATTAATTGTCTGTAGAATATAAAAGTGTTCTTGCTTTATATCTCCTTTATGAATGGATGTAAAAGGTCTTGTGTAGGTAGTTCTTAGAGGAACCTTATACTCTTTTTGTTTTTTTGCGGTACGCGGGCCTCTCACTGCTGTGGCCTCTCCCGTTGCGGAACACAGGCTCCGGACGCGCAGGCCCAGCGGCCATGGCCCACGGGCCCAGCCGCTCTGCGGCATGTGGGATTCTCCCAAACCGGGGCACAAACCCGCGCCCCCTGCATCAGCAGGCAGATTCTCAACCACTGCGCCACCAGGGAAGCCCGGAACCTTATACTCTTGAAACCATGAGCTACTATAGCAACTACCGTGGTGTCCTGAGCTGTGGCTATGCATGTGGATGTGACTATGGCTACAGTGGGTATAGGTACAGCTGCTCTGAGTCATGCAACTTTGGAACATATTTGTCCTATGAATTCTACTTAACGTCTTATAGTTTAACTTATACCTTTGGACTCATCACTGAACCTATGATTTTACTTTTAAGTTATTTTATACCTTCTGATTTATGTTTAGTTTAAACAATGGCAAATTTATTCTCATCTACAACATTCAAAACTTCAGAATGTCAATTTCATCCACTAGATTGGACAAACTCAATGGATAACTTCCATTATATTTAGAATTCAGCATTTTACTCTTATGTAACCTTCATATATTGAAGTAATTTTATATTACTAGCCAATGTAGAAAATTTTTGATCTTATTTTTCATCAAATATAATCTGATTTTGATATCAAGACAAGTTTCTTTCATTGATATTTACATCTGTGGTTTTGTGATTGGGTGAAAAATGTTTTCTCTTAATAGTAAATTTTATAAATGATGAGGATAGCCTAAACAAGGAATCTGTATCTGACTTTTTTTTTCTTTTGTGCCTAGTACTTAGGTACTTGGTATTTACTATAAGTTGTTCAATTGTTGTTTATTGGAGACTTTGGAGCATATAATCACTCACCTCAGATTGTCAAATATGATTATTGATTGATTGGTAAATAGATGCAAGGAAGTTAATATAATAAACTCTAACTTTATCAGTGAGAAAGATGGTTTAAAGAGAAAACTAAGGATTCCTTCTTCCCTTTCTTCCTTCACCAAATACTGGGGACTTTCAAAATTCTTATTCTGTACTAATTTGAACCAATGAAAATAGAAAGAAAAGATCATGGCCCATCATGTCAGAGCAGATATTAGGTTAAGTGCTCAAAGTGCCTTAGCAGAAGCAGGTCCAAGAGGGAATTTAAGAGCCAGCACTTTCTAATTGCTATGAACCAATCAGAACAACTGTTCCTGAATCTCATCAAACGGTATTAACTTTCCTTCCTTTGGGTAATTTCTTAATCTGAGTAATCTGATATAACAAAGCACCCCACATTTCAGTGATCTCATTCATCCTAACTATACTAAATACCATCTTCATGCCCTTGAATTTGTTCTTTTCTTCCCAGCCCAGATCTCTCACTTGAAACCCAGACTCAGACTCATATGTCAAATTATCTATATAAATCTTGCATGTCTCATAGTCATCGGAATATGTCTAAAATTAATCTTCTCATCTTCCTCTGCCTCAGAAAAAGTTTGATCTTCTCACAACTTTTCCCATATCAATTAATTACATTCCCATATTTTCAGGGCAAATGCTTTTGAGTTCCTTGACTCTCTCTCTCTCTCTCAAAGCCTGCATCCAATCTATCAAAAACCTCTGTTGACTCTACTTTCAGTACATACCAATAATCTAACCATTTCTTGACACCTCTCCACTATAACCTGAGTCTTTTTTTAAGTCACACAGAGTAGATGCTTTTAGTGTTCCGCCCTTATTTCCTTGGATCTCTTTGACAATTGCCATGCAAAAAGCCTCCTGGAATGCTTTCACACCTCAACAGTCAACTCCTGTTTATTTGTTGGAGGCTGTTGAAATCTACTGGCTCCCTACTCACATGGAGAGCTAGACCTGCCTGGAAATTTATGCACTCTTCTTAACCCCTACAGGAAGCCTTGACTAATTACTGGTGGTGAAAGAGATATAAATCATGCAAGATCATGCACTACTTGATTCTAAATACCCAACTAGCTACTCATCTCATTAAGGGTAAAAGCCAGATTCCTTCAATGGCCTCTAAAACACCTCCATTTTTTGACTCTCAACATCCTTCTCCCCTGTGGTATTTCTCTGAATCTTTCCCCATCAGTGCCTTAGTGCTTGCTGTGCCTTCTAACTGGAGTGCTCTTTTCTCAAATATAAGCATAGTTTGCTTCCTCACCTTCTCTGACAGTTGTCTCAAAATTTCCTTCTCTGTGAGACTTACCTGACTACTCTACTGAAAACTTCAACTTCCTTGCTGCACTCTCTAAGCCCCTTCTGTACAATTTTTTCCTTTATAAAATTCATCATCATCTGGTATATTTGTTCTCACCTAGAAGAATGTATGCTCCTTGAGGACAGGAACTTTTATCTCCTGATTTCTTTTCCATAAAATGATCCCCCAAGCTTCAAGCAAGACCTTATAGTTTATGCACAATATATATTTGTTGAATGAAAAAATGTGAGAATGAATGAATTTAAAGCTACCATAATTTACTAATTTTGTATTATTACATGTTGGAGGGCTGAGCTCAGTTCTCTTGGAATAATTTTGACATCTTCATCTATCTGCTACAACTCTTTGGTCTGTTCACATTTACATATCTGGGTAGCCCAGGACCTTGGTATTGTCTGTCTTTTAGTTGTGTGCTCTCAATCTATTTATTTATTTTTATTTTTTGTGATATTTATTTATTTACTTATTATTATTTTTAAAACATCTTTATTGGAGCATAATTGCTTTACAATGGTGTGTTAGTTTCTGCTTTATAACAAAATGAATCAGTTATACATATACATATATCCCCATATCTCTTCCCTCTTGCATCTCCCTCCCTCCCACCCTCCCTATCCCACCCCTCTAGGTGGTCACAAAGCACCGAGCTGATCTCCCAGTGCTATGCGGCTGCTTCCCACTAGCTATCTATTTTACATTTGGTAGTGTATATATGTCCATGCCACTCTCTCACTTTGTCCCAGCTTACCCTTCCCCATCCCCATGTCCTCAAGTCCATTCTCTAGTAGGTCTGCATCTTTATTCCCGTCTTGCCCCTAGGTTCTTCATGACCATTTTTTTTTTTTTTAGATTCCATATATATGTGTTAGCATATGGTAATTTTTTTTCTCTTTCTGATTTACTTCACTCTGTATGCTAGTCTCTAGGTCCATCCACCTCACTACAAATAACTAAATTTCGTTTCTTTTTATGGCTGAGTAATATTCCATTATATATATGTGTCACATCTTCTTTATCCATTCATCTATTGATGGACACTTAGGTTGATCCATGTCCTGGCCATTGTAAATAGAGCTGCAATGAACATTTTGATACATGACTCTTTTTGAATTATGGTTTACTCAGGGTATATGCCTAGTAATGGGATTGCTGGGTCGTATGGTAGTTCTAATTTTAGTTTCTGAAGGAACCTCCAAACTGTTCTCCACAGTGGCTGTATCAATTTACATTCTCACCAACAGTGCAGGAGGGTTCCTTTTTCTCCACACCCTCTCCAGCATTTATAGTCTGTAGATTTTTTGATGATGGCCATTCTGACCAGTGTGAGATGATATCTCATTGTAGTTTTGATTTGCATTTTTCTAATGATTAATGATGTTTAGCATTCCTTCACATGTTTGTTGGCAATCTGTATATCTTCTTTGGAGAAATGTCTATTTAGGTCTTCTGCCCATTTTTGGATTGGGTTCTTTGTTTTTCTGATATTAAGCTGCATGTGTTGTTTGTATGTTTTGGAGATTAATCCTTTGTCAGTTGCTTCATTTGTAAATATTTTCTCCCATTCTGAAGGCTGTCTTTCCGTCTTATTTATGGTTTCTTTTGCTGTGCAAAAGTTTTAAGTTTCATTAGGTCTCATTTGTTTATTTTTGTTTTTATTTCCATTTCTCTAGGAGTTGGGTCAAAAAGGATCTTGCTGTTATTTATGTCATAGAGTGTTCTGCCTATGTTGTCCTCTAAGAGTTTGATAGTGTCTGCCCTTACATTTACATCTTTAATCCATTTTGAGTTTATTTTTGTGTATGGTGTTGGGGAGTGTTCTAATTTCATTCTTTTACATGTAGCTGTCCAGTTTTCCCAGCACCACTTATTGAAGAGGCTGTCTTTTCTCCATTGTATATTCTTGCCTCCTTTATCAAAGATAAGTTGACCATATGTGTATGGGTTTATCTCTGGGCTTTCTATCCTGTTCCATTGATCTATATTTCTGTTGTGCCAGTACCATACTGTCTTAATTACTGTAGCTTTGTAGTGTATTCTGAAGTCAGGGAGCCTGAATCGATCTATTTAATGAAATTTTTTTAAAGTATAGTTAACTTACAATATTATATTAGTTTCATGTGCACAACATAGTGCTTCAATAGTTTTACAGATTATACTCCATTTAAAGTTATTATAAAATATTGGCTATATTTCCTGTGCTGTACAATGTATGGTCGTAGCTTATTTACTTTATACACAGTTGTTTTTATCTCTTAATCTCCTACCCCTATCTTGCCCCTACCCCATTCCCCTTCTCCCTGGTAACAAGTTGTTTGTTCTCTAAGCAAATATTCCATCTGAACTCATCATATGCCAGCTGCTTAAATAGCATCCTCACGTGCTGTGCATATATCCAGCTGAGAGAATTATCTCGGAGAACATTACCATTACCGTGGTAAATGAATATCTTGTTCTCTTCTGTCAATTAAGACTTTTAGGTGAATACTTTCTATATGCACCAACCTTACTAATGATATGTATGTTTTGTATGTTTTAAGAGGAGCATTCCTGTACATTTTGCACAATAGAAGCCAAGACTTAATGAGTGTTTATGCGGTCAGAACTACTGTACTAATTTCCTTACTCTTTCTTTTTGTTCTCATAACAATCCTGTAAGGTAGGTACTATTATTAACCCTTGTCCCATTTTTTAATTTATGATATTTTACATAATTTAGATCACTGAAATCATATAGTGATTTTTTATACTCCTTTGTTTAATTAGCATTTTACTACTAGGGATTTCTTTTGGCATTAAAATGCCTTATAAATATTGTTTTTAATTATGGCATAGTGGTCCATAACATTAATATACTTTTCCCTTATTGTAATTTTCCTCTATCTTACTATTTCTCTATTATTGAACATTTAAGTGGTTTCCTTTTTTTTTCTTATTATAAATACAACTGTGATAAAAGTCTTTGTGCATATGCTGTTATCATTGTTTTGTATCTTATCCTTAGGCTGAAATCTTATGATTATTACATGTACTGTACAGCTTTTGGAGTCTTTTGGTTGCTTTGTTTTCTAGGAATGATCCATGACTGGTTCTATGTTTTCTGGTAGCTTTCATAGAAATTAATCATATGATTTCTTATCTATAGGATTAAAGTAAATCTGCTTCTCAAATGATATTGTGTCTGGTCCTGAGATCTGAGAAAACATACTTCCATGAGAGTTCATAATATACAGTACAATGAAGTAAATGATATCTACACAATAAAGAGAATGTCATGTGAGAATGCAAAGTCCTTGAAGTCAGGTTTTATTTTTTCCCATAATTATAATAATAAACTTCAGAAAACTGGTTCTTACCAGAATTCTCAACAATGGCAGATGGCATAACTACAAAGAACACATCAGTAAGTTAATCCTATTGTGGTTGGAGAAAATGTCATAGTCCAGATATTTTAAGGCTGCTACTTTGAATTTATCCCAGGATATATGTTAGAGAGTTCTACATAAAAAATGAGCATAACACTGAAGGATCCTATATGAATTTTGTTTCTCTCACTAAGTTCAGACACCTATTTTATCCCACTGATTCTAGGTGAAATTTCTGGAAGGGTTCCAGGAATTCAGGAATTCTATTTATGCTCTGGTTGAGTGGAAAGCCATGTGGTTCAACAGTTATCTATATTAACAGTAGAATTTTATGAAAGTCACTGTCACCTGTTATAGTTTTTTTTTCCCTTTATTTAAGAATATGAGGATTGCATTCATGATACTTCAATACTGTAGACTTTGGATCCATCTGTTTTTTGATCTTTTAGGAAAGATCTAAAGGAAAATCAAAATTGACAACTGCACCCATGTTGCCAATTCGGTTTATATTTTACTTTTATATTACTGTTTATATGAGAACCATCTCAGGCTGCCAGGATACTGACTTGGGAGAAATTGTCTTGGTTACAGTGTAAACATCATCTAAGTAATAGAATATAAGGAGAAATTTCAAACATTTAAAATAAAAGGTGAGCTAGTCCTGACGGATAGTTTATGGGGTTAAAAAATGGTAAAGAGAGACAAAATAAACTTCATCAATTAAATTAAGACAGCAGTTGCAAAGCTAAATACAATATTTACCTACTAATACATCAAAGGAAAAACCTGTAATAATAAGTGCAGAAACAATCTGTAGTTACCAAGAAGATGAGGTAGTGGGCTGCCTCCCTGAGGCATGCACAAGGGCCATTGCAGTAATGGATCATACATGTCTTTATGCTCATCTTTCTAGGGCAGCCCAGAATATTGCTTAATAAATTCATTAAAAATGGGCTGGGTCAATATGTTTCCAGAGTACAAGAGGTAAGGGGTCTATCCCCAGGTATATGTTAAAAAAATAATTTCATTATGTCATTGATTCTTCTTAGCTCACAGAGGACAGAGAGAAGTATCTAGACTCTCCCAAAGAAAAAAAGTCAAATCACCAGAAATCTCCTAGGAAAACATTAATTGTCCTGATAAATTTATCTCTCTTCAAAGTCTAGCTCTATCAGCTTCTAGGCTCAGTTAGATGGTTTGGTGCAGTTACTATATTGAGAATAAATCCATTTCTCAGGGGCCAATGAACATTAACAAGTTCAGGTGGGTCATCTATAAAACCTATAGCCAACTCATTCATATACGAAAAGAAATAATTGTTGCTGGAAATGTAACACTTAAGTGTGCTTGATTTGAGAATTCTCCTCATACTTAACCTACATGGAAATCTGAATTATAATCTGATCATTTTATTAATTTACAGAGACCAATTACTGTTACAGGGAAATGGAAATACCAAAAGCCCATTTTATCTCCACATCTCCTCTATTTTATATGGGGAATGGAATCATAATGAGAAGACAATTTATTAATTTACCCTGAGAACTCACTGTTAGAATGGCCGAAAGACTTAAACCCAGTATAATCAGCTTACTCTTTTCCTGTAAGGAATGGTAAGACAGAACATAATCAAAAAGTTGTTTTCTGGGTCAAGAATCATAACACAGGGAGTTACATAAACTGAATGTTTAATGACATAAAATTAAGATAATTTAATAAATTCATTATACAGTGTATTTAATCATCCTAATGTGACTAGAAGTACTTGAAGTCCCATATTAAGGTCACCTTTGCCTTGAAGAATACTTGTGTCCCTCAGTGTAACTCTGACATACCAGAGAACCTCACTAAAGCTTTGATAGCCTCTATCAAATCATATCAAAGTAAATACTTTGACTCTGCTAGGTGAACTGTTTGCACTCTATGCCTAGGAAACTAGTCAAGACTTTTCTTTATTATTATAGTAAGACTCCAGTATGAAGCTTGTCAAAAAATGGGATAAATTTCCCTTCCAATAATCATGACTTTTGTTTTCAAATGGTTGATCTACTTACCCCTTTCTGTAAGTAATTACGTAACTCAAAAAATTGACTGCTACAATATGTAGGAGAATTACTATCTTCCTTTTTTTCCTATGGGTGAAGGGAAATTGGAAATAGTAAGATTAATGTTTTTACTAGTTAAAGAAATTCTTCAATATCTCAATAATTTAGAAATTTGACTGTCCCACACTAGGCCATAAGACGTGTGGCCTATGAAATCATCTAACTCAGCTTTTATTAACTTCATGTGCCTCGAGTTTGTTACTGGCTGTCTGTCCATCTCTTGCAACTATATTTAAAATGCTGTGTTCATATACTTTTTTTGTGACAATAATATTCACAATTTTCAGTGGTTTGGTACATTGAAGGATACATAACCTCCAGAACTTTATGACATTATCTAAGCTATTATTACTTTATCGTTCCAAACATAGTATTTATCAAATCGGTAATATTTCTAGCAAATTTGGAGTATACTGCCACTAGGTGGCAGTAGTGATCATCTGTTTTAAACACAAACAAGGTAACTATATATTAAAGAAAAGATAGCCAGAACTATAAAAGGCAAAACAGAATGAAAACAAGTGCGGCAAAAGTCTTATGAAATAAAGTATAAATGAAAAGTATTACATAGTCCAAATGTATTACTACACATTGATAAGATTGCAATTGGTAATAAAGTTACAACAGCTATAGTCAACAGTGAGCCAAATAATAGTGCTTGAAATAATAGGAAGGGAAGTATTAGAAATAAGCAAATTTAAGAGAAACATAACTGGTGTTAGATAATTTATCATAAAACTATAAATTTAGGAGAGATTATATATAGAAAAATAATTGACATAGATGAAATGAAAAATACAATTGATGCTATAGAAAAATAGTAATGTTCTTAACTATAGGTTCTTTTTAACATATTTGTTGAATATTTAGAAAAACAGTAAGCATATTCTATGTTTCAGAAAAAGCTCAATAATTTACAAAAATAATAAATTGTGCTTGTATTGTCAACTCATGATGCTAGAAAACTAGAGATTAACTTAACAAAAACCTTACTGAAATATGTACTTTAATTAAATAATGTGTTAAAAAAATAAGAATAAAACATTTAGAAAATGAGACCTGCATATGAAAATCTAAATTTGTATCTCAATATATAAAATGAAACATATGCAGAGCTTTAAATGTTTAGGATTTAGCAAGACATATTTGTATACTTCAAAAGTTAGGGGCTTCCCTGGTGGCGCAGTGGTTGCGAGCCTGCCTGCCGATGCAGGGGACGCGGGTTCGTGCTCCAGTCTGGGAGAATCCCACATGCCTCGGAGTGGCTGGGCCCATGAGCCATGGCCGCTGAGCCTGCGCGTCTGGAGCCTGTGCTCCGCAACAGGAGAGGCCACAACAGTGAGAGGCCCACATACTGCAAAACAAAACAAAAAAAGTTAGGAAAAGACTAAAAAGGCAATTACAAAATATGTAAGAAGAAATAATAAAAATCAAAGCAAATGCTAAAAAATTAGAGTATAGAAGATTTGTAGGGGTAATAAATTGATCAGTAGTTTGGAAAAATCAAGAAAATAGGAAAAAAACTCGTGATGTAAATGTTGTGTCTGTGTGTGTTTCTTGCGTAATGAAATTAAACATGAGCAAGAAGATATAGCAACAGAAGGGTTTTTTTCCCTTCAAATAATAATACAACAACATTCAGGTTCCATTCTAAGAAATTGAAAATATCTGAATAACAGTCATGTTTTATTCCATAAATACTTCAAAAAGGAATGGACAATTTAATTTGATCAATAATTATGAAAGCAAGTAAAAATATTCCCAATAAATCTTTCCAAAGTATTTTTTTCCAGATGTTCAAAGATCAGATAGACCAACATGAAAATACATTTTGTAAAGTTAACATTATTTTTGTACTTAAAAAGTATACCATAAAAGGTGACCAAAATTCATTTATATGAATAATACTTTATATTTGTAAAATTCCTAAATAAAACACTAAGAAATAAGCATAATGATAAATTGGACTTTTTATTGTATTCTCATAAACTATTAATTCTAATGATGGTGCCATGTTGTTTTCTTTTCCATATTTTTATATCTACTGAAAAAAGTTCTAATGTGGAAAACTATCTTCTTTATTCAGATAAATATTAAGATAATTTTGGAAAGTTCACCAAATATCACTCTGTGATATTGATTAGGAACCTATTATTTTTATGAATTAAACTGGAAAGATAGTGATCATTTCTGTATTTTATATTCTCTTACAATGGATGGCATAAATCTTCATTCATTCAAGTCTTCTATATCCTTCCATAAAGTTTTTCAGCAGTGTTATGCATATTTTATGAAAAATCCTTTTCTCTATTTGACATTGTTATTGAAATTGGAATAAGCTATCATCCAATTATACTTTCTAAAAGGCTCTGTTCATATGCATGAACGTCTTTGAGTAATATTTAGTTTATAACTTTCCATATAATTTTTACTCTCAAAAGTAGTTGATTTGATTTTCTTGTGTTTTCCAAATGTGTCCATATGATAAATTTTATAATGATATTGACATTCCACAATATCATCTCTCAGTTTATTTTCTTTTCCACGTGCATTGACATCCTCTACATAAAGATGATCAATAACAGTGGTAATTGTGGAAATCCTTGCCTTATTCCAATGTTCATTCACAATGTATAAACATGGTTTTAATACTGATAATGCAATTTAATAGTACATTAAACTGAAGCAATCTTCTTGGACAACAAAAAAATAAAGAAGGATTAGCTTCCTTTTAGCAATATGTTCATAGAGTTATTTAATAAAAAAGATATATCTTTACCTTTTTCAATTATTATCACTATTGGAATTGTGTCAAGAAAAGGATCTAGATTTTTAATATCAGATGTTTTTAAAAATATCAATCCATAGAAAATTAATGTGTTTTGCCTCTAATAATTCTGTCTCATAAAGACCCTGATCCTTTCCATGGTAAATAGAGCCTTCCTGCCATATTTATACCATTAGTCTTTATACCATCATCATTCTTTATACCATCAGAAACAACTAGATAGAAATGGAAACATTTTATTAACAGAAATAGTACAGTAATTGGATATTGTATATGGCAATAAAGGAAAAAACAAACCAAAAAAAACCCCCAAAAAACTATTGGACTATTTTGCCAGGCAGGACTCAATGAGAATGTAGCATTATTTATTATTTTTATACTTTTACAATCCCTTGTCTAGAACTTAAAATATCATTGACTCTTCACATTGTATTGTTGATGTTTTATGTAATCTTCGTAGTATTGGATAAATACTTCTTAATGTATCTTTTCCTGAACATAGGATTTGACTAGGAGCTATTGAGGAAATCAGGTAAATCAGTATAAGTGATTAATTAACAAAGGAGAAGTATATTTTAGATATCACTATACTAAAAATACCCCTCAGTATACACATTTTATTCTATAGACATCAAATAATGCAGTGTTACACTAACTATAACACACAGAGGTGCTGTACACACACAAAAATTATATACATACTTACTTTTTACTGGAAAACATGTTGTTGATATCTCATGTTTAAGAAATGTTGATGCTCATAAAAGTGAACTCCATATAACCACATAAAAACATACAAACCAGTAAGAATGACAGTGCTATAAATTAGCCTAAAAACATTATTTACAATCAAATGTCAAAATCAATCCTGTCAAAAAAGTAAAACAAAGCAAAATCAATATTTATCTAAACATTTGGTTTCTCTGCCAAAACACACGTCATGAAAATGTTGGTGATTAAATGATAGGATCTCATGGCAACCTGGAGTCTCTGTGCATCTGTGCTTCAAGTCTGCAGAGGGGTGATGTTCTTATTTCAAGGTAAGCTTAAATAATATGTGTGGCTTTCAAGCTACGCAAACTCATGACGCTTGGTTACAGAGATGAAGTACGGCAATTTTTTTTTTTTATTGCTAAAAGTATACGATATACCTTCAGGAATTTATGAGGCAGCAGTAAATGAATTCCAGCATTAATGGGTGTGGGCCTCCCCTCTAAATGAACACAATGTTAATGACATGTTCTTCATGCAAATTAGCTGATGAAATGCAGGGCATGGTGGCTTGTGGTTTGTCACACCTACTACAAGGGTGTATAAAAGGCCCCAAGGAAGCAGAGAAGTTCATATTCTGCAAGCAAAAGCTTTGCTCTCACCTACATCTTCAACTATTGACAAGATGAGCTATTACTACGGCAACTACTATGGCAGTCTGGACTATGGCCTTGATGGCATGGGCTATGGCTGTGGCTATGGTGGCCACGGATATGTCTGCTACCGCCCGTGTTACTATGGAAGATATTGTTCCTCTGGCTTTTACTGAGAAACCTTGCATTCAACCTCACACATGACTGAGAACTTTCAGCCAATTTTCCTCTTCTTGATTCTACCATCTGGACACTTCATTCCATTGGTGCCTCTCTCAGATGAAATTATCATGAGCCAATCCTAGGTCACTTTGATAGATGTTCAGATTTCAACATACCAGGACTGACTTGATAAAAATCATCCGAACTTGCAATTCTAATTTGGGGCAGTGGGGTGGATTTATAGTTTGGGTAATAATTCTCCTTTTGGATACATACTTTGGCAGAACTCTCATTCCAAATTGTTCGTGTGAGATCTGTGAAAATTTACTTTCATTAAACTTACTTTGGTTGGCCTTTTAAATGTGTCCTAGCTGTCTGTCCTTCATAAATGGGATTTCTATACATACGGGCATTGAGCATGAGTTTATGCGTGTGTCTGTCTGCAATCTGTGTGTGTGTTCTTCACGAAAGCTCCGACAGTGGTGTCGTACCTGTAATTCTATGTAACCATGAGGGTAGAGAGACTGTTCAGCAATTCTTTTCACATTTTGTTAAAAGTATATCAACGAAGCAGCTGCAGCTGCTCTTAACCAGCCTCATATCTTCACTGTGGGATCGTTATGCAACATTATTGCATCATTTGCCAGTGTTGTATTCTACATCCTGCTATCTTTTGCTGTTTCCAAGCAGGACCTAACTCTGTTGTATTGTTGGAAGCTGTGTTCTTAATGGATTTCTTCTACTGAGGTTGTTTCTTTGGCTTCGCTTAAACAACAGTTGAAGGAGCTCAAACAACGTTCAGAATCACAGAGTAATTGGTTTGCTAAGTTGCCATTCTTGCTTTCAGGTACACAGGCTGTAAGTTATATTTGGGTACATGTCTCAGCAAGTTCTTGCATGGAGTGCCCAAAGGGACACTTGTCATACTGTAGAACTTTGCTCCTCAAAATGTCCTACCTTGATTAGGTTTACTCCCTTGATAATCAGACTAATTATACTTAGGTAATTCGGTGTGTGATTCTATTTAAAGGGCCAGAAGTCCCAGTGTATGGTGTGTGGGTGTGTTAATAATCATTTCTGTTTCTAGGCTTCCAGAACTGCTTGCATTGTCCTTGGCTGTTCTGTTTACCTATTCTTTGTATCTCCAGATGGTATCTTCACCTTTTATTCAACTTGCTTCATTGGTAATAAAACCCTGCAAAAACGGAGATTGTATGGAACTCTATTGCCTCTCTAAAGTACTTTTTTTTTTCAGTTATCAGGAAGAAAGTTCTTTTAAGATGTCTTTGAATGAATGACAGCTTTCGAAAGACAACTGAATTCAAGCTATAACCACAAAATCGGTCAACCATTGACCTACTTGTATATTAATAAATGACAGTGACATCCTTAGCTTTGGAGTCTATAAACCAAACCAACCAAAGAGAGAATATATGAAATCCAGAAAAAAGGGGGAGAAACCCTGAAAGATGCTATATTTAATTTCTTTCAAGAACACAGGATGATCATGAAAAATGAAGCAGTCTCTGCTTACGAAAAAAATATTGATAATTCATGCCTTCAGCTATTGATTCATAAAATAGTAGGAACAGACACTGGTAACAAATTTTAGACATGAGATAGAGCATGTCACATGCAGTACAAGTTCAAGGGGCCAATACCAAAGATTTTATGAACTGTACAAAATAATTATACATTAGCCCACATTTCATAATATTATTAGATGAACTAGTGTTGGATATCTAAGGAAAAGGCTGCTAATTGTCAACAAGAGCTTTAACATTAATTTTTGCTGTGCTTGGTGATGCCACGCTGGCACTTCCCATGACAAATGTAATCATGCATTTATTCAACCATCCACACAAGAGTAATTATCATCACATTGTACCCATACTAAGTCTAAGCGGTAGAAAGACATAAAAAAGTTTCCAGGGATATTAATGAACTTACTGGTCAGATGGAAATTCAGATAATAAATATATGATTGCAATTCTCTGTATTGACTTTTAAGAAAGATTGGGAGCAATTGGACCCCATAGGTGGGGCATTCAATCAAGTCTGTGTTGTCAGTGAAAGTTCTCCCCAAAAAGATACTGCCCGAGCTTAGTATTAAAGAAATATACCAGAAGGGAGGATTTAGAATGTGTTGGGCATAGTGTCTGTGTTAGCCTGATTCTTTCAGCAGTTTGTTTCCCCATAATCAATAACTAGATGTAGTTTTCTCTAGTAGACGTACTTATTCAACATTTTCAGGAGAGTTTCATTTAGAAACTAGAAATTGGAAGGTGGAGTTAGATTGCCTGGGAAGCTCTTCCAACTTCATAGGTGATAACCATCATCAGAAATAATGGTAGCAGGGCTTCCCTGGTGGCGCAGTGGTTGGGAGTCCGCCTGCCGATGCAGGGGACACGGGTTCGTGCCCCGGTCCGGGAGGATACCACATGCCGCGGAGCAGCTGGGCCTGTGAGCCATGGCCGCTGAGCCTGCGCGTCTGGAGCCTGTGCTCTGCAATGGGAGAGGCCACAGCAGTGAGAGGCCCGCGTACCGCAAAAAACAAAATAAAACAAAACAAAACAAAAAAACGGTTAAAAATAATAGTAGCAGTTATCTAGGAATTGCTGCAAGTGGGAATATGAAATCCAAGAGAGATAACTTAGAAGAATCAGTGCCCTGGTTTGTAACTATTATAAGTCAAAAGAAGATTAAAGTTCTAGAACCAATTGTATCAGAAAGGCGTTAGTTTGATGGTCATAGATTTTAATCAGGAATATAGTGCTTTAGGCTTTCATTGGATTCTCTTTAAGTGAAATATCACTTAAGGATATTCTTACTTAGTAAAGAATATTGTATTTTCTGGGCTTCCCTCGTGGCGCAGTGGTTGAGAATCTGTCTGCCAGTGCAGGAGACACGGGTTCAAGCCCTGGTCTGGGAAGATTCCACATGCCACGGAACAGCTAAGCCGGTGTGCCACAACTACTGAGCCTGCGCGTCTGGAGCCTGTGCTCTGCAACAAGAGAGGCCGCGATAGTCAGAGGCCCGCGCACCGTGATGAAGAGCGGCCCCCACTTGCCACAACTAGAGAAAGCCCTCGCACAGAAACGAAGACCCAACACAGCCAAAAAAATAAAAATATACATTAAAAAAAAGAATATTGTATTTTCAAAGCACTTTCCTATGTTTTCTTCAGTAATATTTACAACAGCTTTTTGATTTACACAGCCATTTTGATCCCAGTTATCAAAATAAATTTTAACAAACTATCCAATGTCACATGAAATGACATAACCAGACCAAAAGCTAAATTGTTTAACTTTGGTTTATTGACCTGTACGGAGGAGAAAACTTTCTTTGGGTAAAGAACACTGTACTCATTTGAAGTTTGACAGATGGAATGTGACATTAAAGCAGTACTGATTTTGTAGCTATGCTAAAAGTCAGAAAGCACGTCCTTAGAAGCTCAACCTCTAATACATTTACTTTTGAAATTAATAATAATAATATTCGAAATTTACCATGATATTATTTTCTCAATTCTTCTTGAACGCCTTCTGAATTGTAAATGTGTGACAAAACTTAGATGATGAAGTTTAGGGCTGTTGCTATGACCTAATTTTAGGAATTTGAGTGTTAAAAACATTCAGGATAGAAAGGTTAAGATACTATATTAGTTTTCTATGGCTGCTTAACAATAACCATACATTTATCAAGTTAAAACAGCATCCATTTCTTTGCTCTCACTTCTGTGGGTGGGAACTTGGTCAAGGTGTCCCTGGGTTCTCTGCACAGAGTATCCTAAAGCTGAAATAAGGGGATCAACTGGGCTGAGTTCTTGTCTGGAGGCTCTAGGGAAGAGTCTGTTCCCAAGCTCATACTGGTGTGGACAGAATCCAGTTCTTAGGTTTCTAGGATTGGGTCCCCATTTCTATACTGACTATCAGCTAAAGGGTACTCTGAATAAGTAGAGGTCAGTTACATGCCTGGCCACATGGGCCCCTCCACCTTCAAGCCAGCAAAGACAAGTCAAATCCTCATGCTCTGAGCCTATGACTTCTTATTCTGCTACCAGCCAGAGCAAACTCTACTCTTACAGGGATCTTATGATTAAGTTAGGCCCAACCAGATTATCTCCCTTTCTTAACTGTGTCCTATGAAATAGCTTGATCACAGGAGTAAAACTCATTATATTCACAGTGCTGGGAGCAGTGCAGGGTGTGTACCCCAGGAAAGGGGATGGTTTGGGGAGCCAGGTTAACGTGCTGCCTAACTCAGAGACATGTTCTCATACTACCCTGAACAACCACCTCCCACCCGATTCAGAGCAACCCCAAAGCCCTGCTATGACCTCCTTAGGTATTTGTGTAAAATTATTTCTTAAATGGTGCTGCTAAGAGTGCTTTCAGTACCATCTGCCTGCCATGCTCTTCCCTCAGGTAGCCTTACATGGCTCATGGTCTCACCTTTCCAGTCTTCACTTAGAAGACACTTATTTAGAATGGGCCCTCCCTAACAATCTATCTACAACTTCAGTTCCCCCATTGGTCATTGCCTATCTCTCACCTCTGCTTTATAATTTGTCCTTAGCAGTTACCACTATCACTCTATAACATACTCTTTTGATTGATTGCCTGATTGCTGGGTCATTTGCCCTACTCCCCACTAGAATGTAAGCTTCTGGAATAGAGGGCTCTTGTCAGCTTTGTTTACTACTGTGAAATATCTTTTCCAGTGCCTAAAAAAAATATTGAGCACAAAGTAGCCATTTGGTAAATATTTGGTGAATGACTAAATTAAGTCTGTATTTGTTGATGGTCTATCTCCCCCAGTAAACTGTTAGCCTCCTGGAGATGGGAGACTTGTTTTTCTTTTTACTACTTTGTTTCCAAGATAAGTAGGTAAATGTTCTCTATTATTTGTTGAAGGAATGACAATTAATTTGAATTTGGAGGAAGCAGAAAAAGAAGCTGGACTCAGGTATAAATCCAGGTTCCTGGCTTTGATAGCTGGCGATTTTTAAAGCTGTGAGCCAACATAGAAACAGTAAGGAAGAGAGAAACAAAACAAAACAAAACCATTGACCACATGGTGGGTGAAAGGGAAGCTGATTGGTGTTTTTTGTCTTTAAAAAATTTTTCACATATTGAATTTGAGGTAAGTTTCAAAGAGAGTAAGTGTGCAGATGAGAGAGAGAAGGTGGGGAGCTGCCAGTTACTGTCTGATGGTGACTGCTCTGTGAAATGAAGAGGTGGTAGGCAAGAATGAGAGAATAGGAGAGTGAGAAGGTGTTCTAAAAGACAGATAGATCTTGGCATGACTGTGGGTATGGGGGAAGGTCCAATAAACAGGTTTATGGGCAGAGTTGAGTATTCAGTTGGGATGAGAGGAAATATATTTGTGATGTAGCTAATCTTCAGAGTTTTACGAGGTGATGATTTTTTTTTCAGCTATGCAGAGTAAATGCAAAGTAATTAATTTGTTAATATATTTTATTACTTATGTTTATTAATATAATTTTTTAAATTTAAACATAAGGTGTGCATGTATGTGATAAACGATATTTTTCAGCCAGTACTAAGACGTGAAACTCCCTGTACTATTATTCTAGTCATAGACATAGAAGTTCCTAAAAATACTGTGGATTGTATGAAGGGAAAAAGGATAACCAAAGAGGTGACATTTGGAAAGTTATACTACTGGTATTCTTTGAAGCAGGGAGTAAGAGAGTGCATTATTCAGTGATGTATACTCAAGGTATAGCCTGTGTCTGAACCATACTGGGCACTCAGTAAATGTTTCTAGAGGGACAATTTACAATTTTATGAGATGCAACACAAACCCGAGGAGAGAAGTATGTTTTTAATATAAGTCCCACTGACATTTTGAAGAGAAAGCTCAATAAAGAAATAGGAAAATAATGAAAACTATTAAAAATATCATATTAAAATAGAACACATAGATAAAAGAGAAAACACAGTTTTCAAGTGCAGAAGGATGAAGCAGCAGGAGAAGTTTCTGATTAACAGAAGCAAATCATTTTGTTTGTGTCAAATCACTTGAAAATATCAAGAGCTAACAATGAAAAAGCAAGATGGTCTTGATGTAGAGAGGTAGAACCACAAATCTGGAATCACACAGTGCTCTGTAGACATTTAGCTAAAGGACAATAACCCAGTCTTCCAACAAGTCAATATCCCATGATTATGTTCCAGACCATACCACAGGCAAGACAATTGCCCAGACCTCCAAAGAGAGCTCCTTGTTTATTTCATTTTCCATTCACTTTTTTCCCTACAAAGTCCACTAGTTATATAATACTTGTATATCAATGCTTTAATATCTCATCCTATGCTAGAATGTAACCTCCATGAGGTTCATGGACTAGTTTTCCTTTTTTACCCTGAGTAAATTAATGCCTGAGAAATAGTGATCATTAGGTAAATATTTGTTGAATGGATTAACCCCAAAGGGGTGGTCAGACTGCCTTCAGCAGGCTAACAACTCCCTTAGATATTTCTAAATGCCAGTATTACATTAATCAATACTCATGATGGGGTTTCTATAGAATTAAGAAAAGCTAAGCTATGAGTAGCATGCTTTGTTTTATTAAGTCAACTAAAGTAGATTTAGAATAAAATATTTAAAACATTTATTTTTATTTCTTTTTAAAAGCAATTATATTTTGCTTAAATAGTTTAAATGTTTCTTGTTTAAATGTTTAAGAGTTTTCTCTGAAGTTGTGCTCCTTCTGAAGGTCAAACAACTTTACCCTCACCTGACAATAGAGACAGTATCCTGTATGAACCACATAGTGAGCTCAAAAACACAGGTTCTTGAGCCAGAAAACTGGTTTTGAAGCTCCTTTCAGCCACTGATTAGCTGTGTGACCTTGTGCAGATAATTAAGCAAGATAGTAATAGTACTACAAAGGATTGTTTTGAGTTTGAGTTCAATACATGCAAAGAACTTCAGATAGTAGGGGACTTCCCTGGGAGTCTAGTGGTTAGGACTGGACATAGGAAGAATTCCTAGGTTGAATCACATGAGAACCTCTGTTATTGAGGATAAAGCAAACTGACTGGTCTTATCGGGTTATGACCAGGACCAAAGACAATAGTCTTTTAAAAAATTTACCTTAAATTTCATTGAAACTAAATTCTTCCAGCTAAAGTTGATTCAAATAGAGCAGTTCTTTACCACTAATAATTCCCTTCAATTTGTAGTTTGAAAGTTCCATCAATATAGAAATATAGAAACACCTAATCACACTGCACTCTTAATTACCTGGTAGGGGAAACCAGTGTAGTAAGTGTAAAGGAAGTTAAAAAATCATCAATACTCTTTTTGATATTCAATTATTTTGAGCTTTTTTTTTTTAAAGTGGGACAAGCTGAATATACTGGTTTCAGGTCACTTGCATCTATATCTAATGATAGTGAGAATAAACAGGGGAATAAACAAAAATATAAGGCAGCTGTGCACTATGGGAAAATAAACTCCCTAACCTGCAGTGCGGAAATTTCAAATTTACCTGATGAACTAAGGTTTTAGTCCTCAACTGTCACTAAAGATCATTGTTGTATAATTGTTTGAGTTGCAGGTTTCTCACTTGTTTATAAAATAATAAAGGACACAAATAAACGGTACTCCAAGTTTCTCTGAATCCTGAAATTTTATGATCTTACCATAATATGGAATTTAGTATCTGGAATAAGAATATAGTTGGGGGTAGGGAACTAAGCTACTTAGAGTGATTAGGAGGAACTCTTTTTATGCAATCTTCAATGGTATATACCAAGCATGCTTACTGTACCTGAAATGTGATGATTGAGAAATTCCTTTGCCTTCAGTTTGTGGCTCTTTTAAAAATTAAATGACATCACTGCACTACTAAATGGGGTTCTCAGCTGACTTTAAAAGCACTTTGTTTTAAGACATACATCATAGTTGATTGTCATTTTTCATAGGGCTAGTATTTTGGAGAAAATTATGGTTCAATTTATGTGAATTCTTCGGAGAAGAAAGATAACACCCATAATTTAGAAAAGAGTCAACAGCCATGGAACAGCAAAGGGAAGGGTATAATTAGAGGGTAAATGCAATCTCATGCAATGCAATTTGAAGAATGGAAGCTTATAGAAATTTGTTTATGGAGCTTGAAACTCAGAAACCCAAACAAGTTTGGGGATTGTAAACACAATAGTGTCTTATTAGCAGTAAAATAATTTTCTAGGAATTCAAATAAAACAGAAAATAAAATGTGTCACATAACTTTTAAATAAGGAGTCACGAAACGAGTGGAAGGCATGGTTTGAAGTTAGGAAGCAAGATAGTTGACATAGTTTTCAAATAATGTGTTCTATGGGGTGATGTTTAGAGGTGTGGCTTTCCACACCCACCAGCATATATAAATGCTCTTGTGCGGTCACAGTGCCAAAGCTGACCTACAATACCAAGTCAGACTCACCACTCCTGACACCATGAGCTACTACGGCAACTACTGCCAAGGCCTGGGCTACAGCTGTGGAGACTTTGGTGGCCTGGGCTGTGGCTACAGCTGCAGATGTGGTAGCTTCCGCAGGCTGGGCTATGGCTGTGGTTATGGAGGCTATGGATATGGCTGCTACCATCCATATTACTATAGAAGATACTGGTGTTCTGGCTTCTACTGAATAATTATATGAAGATTTACAATTTGTGGACTTCATCTTCTGTGAGACTCTGATTCATCTAGAAAACTTTATTCCATAACCTGCTTCATTTATCCTGTCTTGATAATGAAACTGTTATTTAGGCCACCTGGTTTCTGACATTAATGTGAAGACAACTTGATGAACTAGATGTTGGTGTTTGATTACTGATGCTCTCAGGGATTCTCCTTCTATGTAGGACAGAGAGTCACTATACTCTAGCAAGTCTTCGCCTTTTAGCATCCGATGTCTAATAATAAACTTTTTCTGACATAGTAAATGTGTTTTAAACTTCAATTTTTTAATCACATTAAACTTGCTGTGATGTATTAATACAATCATCAACCATGGCAACGTTTTCTTCTTACGTTTTCTTCTTATAGCTAAGAAATTTACCAATATGTCTTATTTCATAATTATCTCTTCCTCCTTCTTCTTTTTCCTTTCTTCTTCTCCTTACCTCTTCCTTCTCCTTTTCCTCATTTTCTTCTCCTTTATTTTATCATTCTCCTCTTCCTCCTCATTATCAATATCTATCTTTTTCTTTACTGGCCAAACACAGGAATTCTATGTCTAAAGGTTGAAGAGGCTCTGTGATGATAATCAAATTTTAGTGTATTTTTAAAAATTCATTATTCCTTGGAAATTATCTTGTTAATTTCAAAACAAAATGATAAGGAAAAACTTTAGCTTGCAGTAAATTATTTTAGAACACTTGAGAAAATAAACATGAAAGAATTATATCAAAATATTAACAATTGTTAAGTAGATAATATTTGTTGTAACATTTATTCTTTCTTCTTTTTGGTATATTTAAAATATTTTATAAAATAAAAAATCTAAAATAGAAGCAAAAACCATTTATCTTGAACTCAAATGTATATTATTGTAATAAATTAAATTTATGCAAACTGACCCAAGAGGAAAAAAAAACCTGAATAGTTCTCTCATATAAAAATTAAATCTACGATTAAAACTCTTCCCAAAATACTAATTTAAGGCCAGAGGTATCTGAGGCAAGTTTGTCCTTTGGTGAGTGATGGAATTTACTGACTAAAAGTGAAAATGAATCATGAGGATTTTGAATGGGTTATTCTATCCAACAGTTGACTATTCTAGGAATGCTAAATGTGTAAATGCTTTTAGCATTCCTAGAATGCTAGATATGGTTTATCTAGATTGTTCACTGTAAATGAATCTGAAATTTATGGACCACAGTTCTGTTGAAGATTGGAAATTAGTAATGTAGCCAGATGAAAGCTATGTGAATATCAGACTTTAGATGCTGACATATCTGAAACCTTCTCTTGCCTATTAGCTTTCCTCACTTGGAAATAAAAATGTGTCTTTTGTGGAAAAGTGGATTTTGAAAACCATATCTGGTAGTTTGAGGTCTGTCATATGTTGATACAGAGAATACTGTTGCTCCTTTTTTGAGTCCTTGCTCTCCATTAGTAATGTTGATGCTGTGTCAGACTTGTGTACCATGAGAATATGACAAGTCAAACCTTTGTGGTTGCACACCTATTAATAAATCTAAGAGAAGTGTGCAATTCTTCTTAATAGTAAATATTAAAACATACTTATAGAAGTTAAAGAAGGTCTAAGTATAAGGAAAATATATCATGACTGTGGATCAGAAGAATCATTATCTGTCAAATTTGATTTATAGATTCAGTGCAATTATAATAAAAAATATCTGAACAGAATTATTTTTTACTACTTTTGTCTTTTAACCTTCTTACTAGCCTTATAAGCAGTTGATCTACTACATTATTACAACCTTATGATACTGAATCATCCATTCAACAAACAGAGAATTAAAAAAAATATTCTAGTCTACTTTTAAATCTTTCAGGAATTAAAACACTGAATATATGTTTTGCAATTTTTTGTTGAGTGTATTCTGAAATATTTTATATATTTTTTACTTTTGTTAATAGGTATTTCTCTATCATGATATCTTTTACTTCCTTGTGTATATGAAAACTATTCATTTTCTTTGACAATTTTATATTGTGTTATTGATGAATCATTTTAGTTTTTGAGTTAGTTTCATCATCGATTCGCAAGGGTTTTTCCAGATATGCTACTGTGTTGCCTGCAAGTAGAGATAGTTTTACTTTTTAAAATCTTTTTCTAGTTCTTACTCATCTATCGATATTTTTTGCCCAACTGTATTTTCTAATATCTCCAGGACAAAGTTTAATACTAGTGCATAGGGTAGGCATCTTTGCCTTTCTCCTAAATTTTGTGGAAATGCCTCTAGGGTTTCACAGTTACCTAAAATGTTAACTTTAAGTCAATTTTATTATGTTAGAAAATTAACCATCAATTCTTATTTTCTTGAATGCTTTTATAAGGAATGAATGTTGAAAGTTGCCAAAAGTTATTAAGCATTTATGGAAATAGTAATATGATTTTTCTCCTTGAATCAATTAATGTGATGCATTATATTAATAAGTGTCCTTATATCGACATCACTTATATTCTCCAAGTAAATTCCATTTCCTTATGATGTATTGTTTTTATGATGGTATTAGATTCTATTTGCTAATATTTTATGCAGAATTTATTCATATGTAGTCAGAAGTAATATTAGTCTGTAATTTTCTTTCATGTGTGCCATTTTCTTCATTGAATTTAGATAAATGTTAGGTAAGTGATTCAAAAAACATACTTGGAGACTTCATTCATTTTCAATGCTCTTGAACAATTTATGTTGCATAAGGATTATGTCTTAGAACTTTTGGTAAACTAGCCTTTGAAACTAATGGAACCTCCAGCTTTTTGTGTGTGGAGCAGTTCTTTCTTTTTCTTCTCAAAAATTAGTCTTTAAAATTTCTATCTCTAATGGGCTCAATTCTAGTAAAACTTTTCCCCTAGAAAATTATGTATCTTATTCAGGGTTTTCAATTAAAAAAAATTTTTTAAACACTAAATTAATTTTTCTTAGAGTACAGTTGATTTACAATGCTGTGTTAGTTTTACAGTACAGCAAAGTGAATCAGTTATACATGTACATATCTTCACTCTCTTTAGGATTCTTTTCCCATATAGGTCATTACAGAGTATTGAGAGGATTTTCAAATTTATTTGAGCAAAAGTCTACAAAGATTTCCCCCTCTCTTTCGTTGTCTGTCTCTCTTTCTCTGTGTAATTGTATATGTTTACTTACATTTATATAATATTATATATATTAATTCAATTTATTTATATTTTTCTTCTTCCTTTTTAAAATTAATTTAGCTGGTAGTTTTCTATTTTTTGTTTCCAATGACCATAATTTTGTGTAATTAAGTATTCTATTGTTTTTCTACAAATTTCTGTGCTTTATCTGATCAATAGCTGTTTTGATCTTTATTATAACTTCCTTCTGCTTTCTTTTAGTTTACTTGTTTGTACTTTTATTGCATACTTGTGTTTTACTTATATATGTGCTTAAAACTAAATTTTTTTCTGCTATCTTTGTAATGTATACCCCATATTATAATATGTAGCATTTTCACTATCATTATCACCATTTAAAAATCCTGTGACTTTTTTTCACTCAAGATTTCATAGTTTTGTGTTGGTTTTAATTTCTGGGTTTTTATTGATTTATATTTATTAATTTCTACTTGTATTACATTATCATTAGAGAATATTTTTATAATATTTCCTTCATGGAACCTCTTAATGCTTTGTGATTTAATACATTTTTGTAATGTTTCATACGTGCTTGAGAATAACTTTTATTTTCTATTATTAAAATGTAAAGTTACATATAATTTTAAAGTCAGTCACTATTGTTTATATTATTTTGGTCCTCCATATTATTACTTATGCTTTTCCATTTTATCTGTCTTGTTCTGGCATTGCTGTGTTGTTTATGTCTCCATGCATCTCTAGTATATTTTCCTCTATAAAGGTGGTTGCCGTGTTGTTTTTTCATATACAATCATAACCATTATTTCTTTATTTTAAAGTGTCTTTAACTTTATAAGATGGCTTCCATTGTTGTGTTTTATCATCTGGTTAGACTCTACTTTGATAACAGAGTTACAAACAACTGCCTTTTCATTCTCTTTTGACTGATATACATTTGCCTATACATTTTTAAAAAGATAATTTTGTAGAACAGATGTAGATTTGTAGAAAACGTTATGCAGATAGCAAAGAGAGTTCCCATAAATCTCACACCCAATTTGCCCTATTATTAACATTTTACATTAGTATGGTGCACCTGTTACAACTAATAATAAATCTATATCGATACATAATTACCAACTAAAGTCCATACTTTATTCAGAGTTCTTTAGTTTTTATTTAATATATATATTTCTTTTCTAGGATACCATCTAGGGTACCTTATTGCATTTAGTCATTGCTCCTCTTGACAAGACATGTTGTCAGCCTTTCCCTAGTCCCAATCACCCTGACAATTTTCCAGCAGAACTGGTCAAGTGTTCTGTAGAAAGTCCTTCAACTGGGATCCATTCAACATTTTTCTCATGATTGGAGTGGAATTATGGTGTTTGCAAGGAATGTGGCAGAGGTAAATTGCTATTTTCATTCCATCATATCAGGAATGCTACCAGCATAAGTTTTCACTGTTGATGTTGATTCTGAACTCTCTGAGACAGTGTTTGTCAAGTTTCTCCACTGTCAGAAACTTACTTAATAAAAGATTCATGTATATCTTTTCATCTTGATAACTCAATGCTTTTTATGGCTGGGTTCATTGTATGGATGTGCTGTATTTGTTTACCCATTTACTTCTTGAAGGATATTGCTTCCAGTTGCTGGAAATTATGACAAATCTGTCATAAATATTCACATACAAGTTTCTGAATAGACAAAAATTTTCAAATCATTCGGGTATATATCAGACAGAAAGGTTACTGGATTATAGGATATTTTGCTTTTTAAAAAACTGCCAAACTGCCTTACATAGTGGCTATACCATTTTGCTTTCTCACCAACAGTGAATGAGTGTTCTTTTTGTTTTTCATTCTTGTGAGCAATTGGTATTGTCATTTTCTGGAATTTTATCCTTTTCAATAATTGCCTAGTGGTATCTCATTATTGAATTATTTTGATACTTCTATTATTAGACTTTCTTAATAACGGCTTTAAATGTTTCTCTTGAAAATAGTTGACTCTTTGTGAGTCCAAATAATATTTTAAGAGGTAAATTAAGCTAGTTCATATTTATTAAGTTGCTATTAGTTTAGTGTCAGCTCTGAAAAACTATTTTTTTGTTATAATTACTACTGTACTGTTATATTTACTCTGCTTCTTTCTCTCTATATTTTATTTACTCAATATTTTAAAAATATCTTTAGCTATTTAGAAATGTTTTGATACTTTTTTAGTGGTTGTCAGTGATTAATTATGCATTTTTTGTAAAAATGTCCTTAGCTCCTCATTTTCTTTTATTAAACTTTTGCTAATTTTCAGTTTTGAATAATGAATGTCAACTAGTATCATTTACTTAATCAAATATCAAATAACTTTTTCTACCTTATTATTTTCCTGCTTTTCCTCAATGGAATCATTTGTTTTCATCTGAATCCAAACTTCTTTATGAATCTTGGAACTTGGTCTTTCTTCTGATATGGTTTTATCTTTTTAAAAATTTCTTTCCTGTTTTTCAACTCATTTTGTTTCTTCTTATCTCTTTTACATTTAATTTTTTAATATTTAATTTAATATGAAGTATTTCATTAAAGTTTTCTTCTGCTTCTGGAGGGGCAAGCTATTAGTTGAATGCTTTGATAATCATTTTTGTTGTTTTTATTATATACTTTGTATACATGAACACTTCTTGCATCTCTGAATTTGTGGATGAGACTGTTAGAGATATTTGCTATTTGTTTTCTATGGATCTGTTCATTTACTAATTTATTCATTCAACTAACAATATATTGCCTACTCCATTCCATTCACAAAAGTATAAAATATGATTATAATAAATGTTCTTGCCCTGAAGGAGTAAATAATGTAATGGGAAAGGCAGTAAACAAATTGGTATACTAAAATCTGATGAAATGCAAAGACAGACTTTTATCCAGGGCATTTAGCAGCACTCTGAAGGATTTTCTAAATCAGGCAGAGGTAGAAGTAGCTTAGGTAGAAGTAGCTTAGGATGTCCTTGGAGAAGGTGCCACTTGACCTATCTTTTGAAGGGTGGGTTGGAATAAGATGGGTACATAAGTATAAAAGAAGATTCTAGAATGAAGGAGCAGCTCCTGTAAAGTCTCAAAAGCATGCAGTGGATTAATAATGTCTTTGTTATTTATGTATGGAATAAAGGGAAATATATGGTAGATTGTTAGAGACCAGGATAGAGAAAAATGTTTGGTGATGAAAGACCTTGTTTGTGAATTTAGGAGTATATTTTTTTCCTTAATGACTTAGGTATAATGGCTGAAAAATGAAATGATCAGATTTGTGTTTCAGAATGTTCATTTGGACTCAGTATGGAGAACAGATCAGATGAGGGCCCTGCCTTGGGGAAGTGTGACTGGTGGGGAGGTTCTTACATTAATCCAGGAAAAAGTGGTGGAGGACTGAGTTAAGTGAAAACAATGAACAGACATGAATATTAATGAATTATCATTTACATGGTTGAGTTGCTGTGGTTCAATATGCACTGAGTAGGGAAGATATTTCTAAAATATGAAAGAGAATTAATTCCAAGATCATACTCTGGTATGTGATTTGAATGACTAATATACAGGCAAGAGGCAGTTTTGTGAAAAAAAAAATGAATTTACTACTAAACATGAAATTTGAATGCAATTCAAATGGGACATATCCAGTAAATAGTCAAATTGATGGAGCTGATATTTAGAGAAGCCTTTTGAAAGTAATCGGTATAAGCACGGTTATTAAACACAATATTTATTGAAATTCCATGGGAAAAGTGTATACATTGAAGATGGAGGAAAAGGGGCACTTTTAGAGTTAATAAAGGAATAAGAAATTGGGAAGAAGACTCATAAGAAATTGAGAGAGAAAGCTAATTGAACATTTGCCATAGAAAGTAAGGGAAGAAAGCTTTAAAAGAAGAATGAATGGGTGAGGAGGGCAAATGCCAAAGAAGGTTCAAACAAACCAAATAACTGACAAAAAACAAAATAAAAAACCAAGAAGGTTTTGCTCGGTTTTGTTTTTTTTGTTTTTTAATTTGACTATCTGGAAATCACTAATGACTTTGTGACTATGCCCTGACCACCATGGATAAAAGGTCTTGGGTTCTGGGAATGATCAGTAGCTAAGGCAATGGAGTAAGAGAAGCAATCTGAGGTTATGTAATTATAGGACCACTGGAAGCTATCAACTAGATTAGACAATTTTAACTAGAACACCAGTGCAGTATGGCCTCTGAAGGGGCTATAATCATTTCTCATCTTGGAAACATTCTGTTTTTAGGAATGCAAACTCATTAAAAAATAATTATTATTACTAAAATTCCTTTAACAAAAATTTGGACCTTTTGGCAAGTAAGAAAAGAACAATTTAAAGTAATTTTAAGACTTTACATTATTCTGTTATGTGGAAATAATATCACCTGTCATTGTTTACCTGTTGCACTACTGAGGGTATAAAAACATTCGGGGAAGGTAGAGATGGTCACACTCAGGAAATTCCTCTTCAGCACCAAATCAGATCTCTAATACTTGACACCATGAGCTACTATGCCAACTATTGCAAAGGCCTGGGCTTCAGCTGTGGAGGATTTGGTGGCCTGGGCTATGGCCATGGCTGCGGATGCAGCAGCTTCTGCAGACTGGGCCATGGCTGTAGCCATGGAGGCTACAGATATGGCTGCTACTGCCCATCATTCTATGGAGGATATGGCTTTTCTGGCTTATACTAGAAACTTGTAGATCCTCAGACTCTTTCTATTCCCATGCTGTTACTCATATCTTTCAGTAATGTGAACATTTTTCTTGAAGTTTAGAAAATATTAATAATTTTTTGGCTTCCTGCTCCAAAGGAACTAGTTTCTTCCTCTGGAAGAACCTGGAATCTTTCTATTGATTTTTATTTAGTCACTAACATCAGCTGTGACCAAGTGTAACCTGTATTTTAAATTTTTAAATGAACATATTTAACTGGCATAGGGATCATGACTGTATCAATTCATTTTAGTACATTTCTAACGAGTATATGGGATTTCAATCAGGATGTTACCCTCCTTTTCTCTGAATTGGTGTTTTGACTCAACAATGTTTGATTCAATAATGAATTTGATTCAACAAATGTTCACTTCCTGTCTCCATGTCCTGAGCATTGTTTTGAGTCTTGAGGATATGGGAGAATAAGATGGACTAAACTCCTGTACTTTCATGTGTCCCATCTTTCATTTGTTTCCAGGGTATTTTGTGTGTGATTTCATTTTTATAAAATCATCTGTACACTATTACTTCTATTACTTAAAAAATGATAACATTGCAAACTTTATTCCAATAGTCATCGTTTTTACTCTCAGGTTTATTATGGCATGGTAAATCTATGGTGACCAAAGAAAACATTTTTAAAATAAAACATTAAGCTGATACAAAATAATATTTATAGTAATATGAAAGGTACAAAGGGTGATTAAAAACATTCCTGTACACAACAATGAATTTTCAAATTTCTAATGTTCTTTATGTATAATCAGGTCAATTCTATCTTGAAAGAAATACATTTTATATTTCATATATATACATATATATGTATACAAGTCTACTCTGCTTCCTTTAAAAGTTAACTGATTTAATTGGCTTTCCTGTTTGCCTACCTATAGAGTGAGGGTCTTACTTCTTAAAAGGTATTTTTTCTCAAAAGTAAGTATTAGGACTGTCTAAATTTAAAACTCCTGGAGTGCATTTCCCAGTTTAGTTTCCTGGGGTATACTCTTAGATAATTTGTTTTAATAAATTTGTTTAGATCCTCAGACTTTCTATTAGTCAAAACTTTCTTGGCAAATCACTGTTTTAGGTGGTATCCAAGATCTTTTCAATTTCTTATGCTATAGCAATCCTAGATATCACTTTCTACCCTCATCCTCTTCCCATGAACAACATTTTTGTGGTAGCTTTCAGATGCTTTGCATCTCAAAAAACATGTTCTCTAAAAGCTAGTATGATGACTTGGTACACTTGGAAGAAGATCTGGGGAGATCTGATATGACAATTACATTAAAAGACAAAATAATAAACTGAAGTTTCTCATCATATTGCTCTGGGTAGTTCATGGAGTATTTATTTCAAACAAGTTCTTCATAAAGATGGAAATCAAACTGTTCAGTTTATATTATGGTTTCTTGTTTAAGTGCCTTTTTCTACAAGATGGTTATTTGATGAGCTTTTGGAGGCATTTGTCTGAAACTTAATTTTAACATTCACATGCTTATCAGGGAAACTGGGTTCCTGGTGAATTTGCAAATCATTTACTTTTTTTTTTTTTTTTTTTTTTTTTTTTTTGCGGTACACGGG